>NC_056619.1:11074774-11384774 GCF_018340385.1 Cyprinus carpio | reverse complement strand
GGAAGCAATGATTTACTAAACAAGATTCCCCAAACTGCACTTTCCTGCAGTTTCCAGCAAACTACAGCCACATTTCGAAAAACACGGAGAACAGCTGAATACTGTTTTGTAACTTTCTCAAAGCTTAAACTATTAGTGCAATTCAGTATCATTAGGTCTTAGAAAGTAAACAATCAGTACAGTATGGAAGCATTAAAGCACAGTTATGCGAAGTCCAGCTGGTTTTGTGAGGGTGCGATCGCTCACCCTGCAGCAAGCCCATGAGGAAGCGGGAGACGGTCATGGAGACGATGGGCTGGGAGCAGAAATGGGCTAAGATTGGCGTGAAGGCGAGTCATTGCTCCCCATGCTGCCGCCGACAACAGCATCACTTTCTCTCCTCCCACCCTAAACAAATCAACAAGCATTTATGAATACCACATAAAATCCAAACAAGTTATTGCATTTGAATATACTTCTGAGCATTTCTCCAGCAAACCAGACATTCCACAGGGCTCGCAAACGTTAATCAACAAGAATTTATTAATAGAGCTTTCAATCTTCAGTGTTTAAGTTCTTAGGTATGGGGCATGTGAAGAATGGAGATCTATTGTAAGCTTCATTTGCATCACCTACTTAATCATGTTAGGTCCTATCTCATATCTGGTTGTGGGTTTCTTGTGTCTATTGTGTCTAGTAGTTCTGTGGAGTTTTGTTTATTTTATTTATTTTAGGTGAGTTGTGTTTTAATATTATAAACTCACCTGCAGTAAATTCTTTAATATTACTTGAATGTAAAATAACAGTAATAAAAATTATGATCAAAAAAGCTAAACTACATCTAATCTAGGACACACATCCACTGCTGGCTTTAATTTAAACATAAAGTAAACAAATAACGACATTTCATTTCTTGTTTCACTAACCTGTCACTGACGTAGCCTCCAAGGACCTGAGTGAAGCAGTAGCCCCAGAAGAAGCTGCCCAGCACCATGCCCGTCTCTCTCTTGGACCAGCTGAAGCGCTCTGCCATGCTCACTGCACAGATAGGCATGGCTACACGGGCACAGTACAGCAGGCACGTCCCCAGCAACAGCACCACCGTCCATATCCTCGCTACTGGCCTGCAGACAGACAAATACAACCCACCAATCTTTACACCAAACAAGACTCACATGAGAACTTATTACAAGCCAAAGCACATAAGTTCAATTTCTAACTGGTTAATTTGCTTCAGATGCATTGACTAATGCTGATGCACTTAGTTCATTAACCTGTTCGGTTAATTTGCTTCAGATGCATTGACTAATGCTGATGCACTTAGTTCATTAACCTGTTCGGAAAAAAAAAATAAAAAATTACCTAAATAGTACAAACAAAGTCTCAAAGTTTATTCCAGTCCCCCCTTAATTTGTAATTTGTTACTAATATGTTTATTATTTATATTTTGATTTTTTAATGAGAGAGATAACTAGCCTATATTTTTGAAAAACTGACATGAAAAATTAACATAATTTTGACCATTCACAATTTTCTGCCAAAATAAATTCAAACTTGAAACGGTGACTGTGTGTCCTAGAATAAAGTGAACTTATGCACATAATACTGATATATTTTATAATGCATTAATAGACTTTATTAATCACAATAATGTATTTATCTGTATTACCTTAATTTGTATTCGATTAATAATCACTATTTAGAGGAAAGTTTGGTGAGGGGGTCTCACCTTGTCCAGTTCTGACTCGACTCTGCCCACTTCTTCTGTGATCCGGCTTGTCCGATATTATCTGCGGGGTTCTCCTTAATACTGGCCAAATCTGGACAAGAGTTCTTTCCATGTTTTTGTAGAATTGCCATTCAACGCCAGATATATCCGTTTGTGCCTATCCGCTCCGTTATCCTCTCGGTCAGTCTGTGCGAGCGTGACAGGCAAAAAAGCAAAGCAATGAAAAAAATATGTTTTATGTTTATATGTTTGTTTGTTGGAGGATGTATTTATTTATAACATCTCTTCCGCATCCATTGCGCTCCGGCGACTGGCAGTAATGAGCGGACTTTCGGCTTTCGCAGCGGGAGGAATGTCAGCTTTTTCCTGATTCCTGAAGTGTTGATGATGATCCACGTGTCAGTTTCTTTTTTCAGCCACGCAGTTCCACCAGCCACTGGCTCTTCAAACCAGGAAGTAACGTGACTCAGCCCCTTCCACTCATAACCACTGAAACTCAGGCATGGTTTCGCCTTCGGCAAATACCTGAATATGAAACTGAGAACCTTTAACAGATATTTAAAAGAACAAGTTCAGCAGACGCAGCACCACTAAAGGTGGCGAGGTTATTACAGACACACCGATGTGTTTCCGCGAGTCGATTCTTTTGAACAATTCATTTAAAAACGGCCCACAATTATTATTTTACGTCATTATGGGCGTGTTAAATACTGTAAACGTTCAAATAAGATTTAATGCAGTTTTATGGTTTAATGGTGTTTATTATACTTGTTTTCATGCGTCCCAGTTCAGTTCGCTGCAGTCATGCTTCAGCTCATAAAACAAATTTTAGATCATAAATATAATTTGCTTTTACTTTAAACAACATTATAATTTATTTACATTTCTTGACTGAAAACGTTTTGTACTTTTAAATTAACTTAGTTTATTTAAACTTCGTATGCATGTTGATAAAATATCAGTCATGAACGAATGTATTTATTTTCACTACATCAGTAAACTATTTGGTTCACTCCAGCTGAATCAAATTATTAATCTTTTTATTATGACTCAGTTATGTCTGATAAAGAAAATTGTCATTATTATTAATAGTTAAATAGTGAACGAATCGAATTTCGCTAAATTATACAGAAAAAAACAGTCACGTCTAAGTTAATAACATAACACCTGGACAAGAAAATAGACTTTTACAGGGTCATACAAGTCCAAGTTGTCATAACGTTCTTATTCAAACAATTATCATAATCAGTCACAAGAGAGTCAAAGCGGGGTGTTTCACTTGCCATTTTGATTAGGTTAAAAAAAACACTGTCTGCAACATTTAATCGGGCATCACAGCATAAGTATTTGGCCATAGCATTCAACAACAGCAGCGATTTTGAAAATCAAATAGTTTGGGGATTTAAAAAAGAATATTTAATACCCATGTAAAGCATCTGACTTCAGAAGCTTACAATCTGAACTCTGCAATATTTATAAATCACAATTGAATGTCAATGTAAGCAGGAATACTATGACAATGTACAGTAGAAAACAATGTCACATGACTTTATAACATTATAATGCAATAACATTAGTACTCGAAAAAGGGCAGATTTTCTTTGACGGGGCCCTTTAACACGCATACAAAATGTATATCTGTGCACTGCAAATAAAAGTTGTGAAAGCACACAGAACTCGTTCTCTGCATTGGTACAATCAGTCCACTGTCCTTGATGACACCACACCACTGTTGCGCCGTAGGTACCTCACATCAGTGGACACAGTCAAATAGTTAAAGTTAAATCTAAATAGTGTGGTTCAGTCCTCAACTATATTTGCAGACTTTCTGAACATTCACTGACAAAATAGATAATAATCCTCTGCAAAAACAAAATGGCTAAAATGCAATCAATTCAGCTCAGCAAATCAAACATTGTGGTAACAAGAATCACAGAAATCCATCTGCGATAAAAGTGTTTCCATTTTGGCTAGGAGTCACCCTTAAATCTTAATCTCAATTCCACAGCCCATTTAATGCAAAGTCTCTGATAAGCAACAAGTAAACAAAACAAAATGTTGATAAAAGGATGTTTGAGTGTCAGTCACTGAGTATAAATAGTTAAGCAAAGGGAAAGTGTCCATTTTGTTCCCCGCAGAATGCAAACATAGAGATGCCGGTTCGTTTTCACTTGGGGTCCTCGATGGTGCCTTTGCTAAGATCTGTCATTTTGGGGTACTTGACTTTCTTCTGGTCCAACTCGTTCTGAGCCCACAGCAGCAGTTTGAGGAGTTTGGCAAGTTTCGGTGTCGACTCCCTGTTTTCATAGTCCAGCACCGCCTGGTTTACCTCGCTCCACACCTGTTATAGAAGACCACATGCTGTCAATTACCGACAGACTGAATGAATGACGCCCTTCATTACCCTCTACAAATGCCATGATTAACATTAAATTCATTGTGGGGGGAGGTGGAGTGACATCAGTGAAAAGACATCTCAGAAAGGCAAGTTCTTACATTTTGAGCCATCAAACCATCACAGACATTCTAATGGTTTCCACTACAAATGGCATTACAAACATTACAAACCATCAACTTTTAATCATTAAAACCATTAAATAATGGTTTCCTGTAGTGTGTTTTGGGATATGGTCCATTAGGATTTAGCGGTTTAAACAATAATAATGTTTAACAACAATAATAGGCAACCAATTACCAGTAGAGACCAATAGGGTCCATTACAATTTCCATTAAAACCAGTAAAACCATTACAAATTCTATTGATGGTTTCTATTGTTGTTTTCAGCAGGGGATTGAAATAAATGTATTATTAGGCCTATATGAACTTAAATATTTAAAAATCTACATAAAAAGAGCAGAAAGCAAAAATGTATGACGACAATTAACAAAATCTAGAAACCTGAAACTACAGAATTCTTCAGTTTGAGTATTCATAATCAGAGCAATCATCATGGAGGTTTTTGATTTTTTATATTTTCTTTATAGGTTTCTTTATTTGTTGTATTTTCTATCTCTGTATCTTTATTAATTTGTGGAATATTTGTTTTATATTTTTGAGAGTGATAAATAGCAGTGGACGCTCAGACCAGGGGTGTCCTGGTATTTTAGTGCTTTAGGCTACGTGCTTTATAGTGAGAGAGACGGGCAAAGGTAACCTGATGTTACTGTTCACTTTTTTTATTTAAGCTTCTCCCAAACACCTTTATCTTCATGTCTTTTGCTTGCCATCACGAGCCCTCTCTCCTTCGTGTAAGTTTAGGTTTATTATAAGCAAAAACAGATTCCATTAGCACCCCTTTTGTCGGCCGTCAGCGTCACTTAATTTGACACTTTTTCGTTTTAACGATACTGACTGATATGAAAAAAATTGTTATAATTTTGATTCTTAGATTCATCAAAGAACTATTCATCAAATCCTGATCATTTTTTGGCCATATCGCCCAGCCCTATCTACATATATATATATGCACTAATGCACTGATCAATCATTCACAGTAACACTGGGAATGTAAGTATAAGGGATCAATTTCACATTGACTTAACTTAATATTGACTTTTTTGCTTAGCGGCCAAAGTACTCTACTGTTCAAAAGTTTTGGGTCTGTAAGTTTTTTTTTTTAAAGAAATTAATACTTTTATTTATTTTAGTCATTTAGCAGACAATTTTATCCAAAGAAAAAAAAAATGTGTTAATTTTATACCCTGCTTAATAATATATTAAAAGTAGCATTATTTATAAAGATAAGACAGAATAACCAACTTTACCTTCTGTCTCTGCATCATGTTAAGCAGGTCACCGAAGGGCGACTCTTCTGGGTTATCAAACGCCAGGAGTGCGAGGGTGCGCTCCATCTCTGTCAGACACTCTCGGCTTTCCTCTCCCTGTTCAGCCAGCTGTGTCTGTGCAAACTCCAGTGCAGCCTCAGTTTCCCGCAGGCGAATCAACTCTATCAGGTGTTGTTGCTAAAGGAGGAAAGCAGAGAAACCTTACTTGTTGTAAACTGAAAAGCATTCCCTCGTGATTTCACATCAGACAGCTGACAGTTTGAGTCACTGTGGAACAGTACAACTTTTTGTTATATGATAATGTAAATATTTATATAAACATTTAATATTAAGATTGACAACCAGTTTACAAAACAAAACAACTTAGAGTGGGCCCAAGAGGTATTTGGACTTTTGGCCACATTTAATGTTGTTAGATTAGATACAACTTTTTAGTTGGTTTGTAAGGTTCTAAATGATAAAGCAATAGATCTGCTTTTCAAATGGAAGACAAAGTATCTACACACTTTCATTTTCAAATATTAGTGGAACACTACAGTTGTAGTACAAAGTTTGCAGTTTGCAGATGACAGTTTGTCTGATATGTTGTTATCTATGCAATGACATTCATAAATTTGTAGGGTGGCTTCTGTGTCAAAATTCAGCCTTCAAACATATGTGAGGTTTTTTATTTTAAATCATGGGCAATTTTTATTTAACTTTTTTTACTTGAGGTTGAAGTACAGATATCGGTTAGTGTCCAGCAGCTCAGGATGCAGACTGTTTATCAGTGCAATGGCCTCTTGAATTTGTCCCTTCAGCACCATCTCCCTAATTTTTATCCTTTCATCCAGAGAGTCCAGATCAACACTTGGTTCAATGCCTGACTCCATCCTGAACTTCTCAGCTGCCTCTTTAAACCCCTCTATATAAATAGAAACAAACTAATTATGATACAGATCTTCTGACAGTTGTATTAAAGGTGAAAAAATAAAAGTGTTCAGTTGATCACCTACCGGTCACCAGATAATTCATAATGAGCCGATTCATGTCTGCCCGCTGAATATGAACATTATTTAGCTTTTCCATCCACTCCTCTCGTGTTATGTCCTCTGGCTTTTCAGCATAACTCATCATGAAGTGTTCTACATTAGCAAACATATACATAAAATTTATATCTAATAAAAAATACGCACACATGCATGCATTTTATAATGTTTACTTTTTAAAGATTTTAGTAAAAGAAAGACTAGGGCACGAATACAACAAGCTATAGAAAACGACAACGAGTCAGCTAATACACAATGAGAATATAGAAATAAACAATGTTATGGAAAGCAAGCAAGATTACATTTTCGCTTGTAATGACCGGAAGCTCTAATTATAAAGGCCTGTATCATAACATTGAAGCCTGTACCGCTGGAGAGGAGATCACAACAGATTTAAAAATGTCCCTAACAACAAACACATATAACCGTTAATGAGCACAGATATTCTCCAAGCTTTTATATATTACCACTCGTTTTCGACACTTAAAATAACTTGTCGATTATGCATAAAAATATTGAATTTTACCTGATAGTGTACACTCTAATCGCCAGCAGCTCGGGGAGAAAGGCCGTATCAAGCTCTCGCGGGTTTTAAGGAAAACGAGATTTCAGCGCTACCTCGTTTGGATTGGCTGCCGATCGAATGCATCGAGGTCTGAATGTATTGACATATTTATTATGTCTATGTAGAGGACTGCTTACATTTAAAAAATATATATATAATAATTTAAAGTATTTTCAAAATAACTAAAATATTACGTCCGTTGTAATTTCTATTTATTGTTTTTTTACTTATCTTATTGTTGAATGTCTTCATAAGCCAGCACTTACCTTCCTTGGCATTATCTCACGACACCATAAAATTGTCCTCAGTAATTCTGACACTGCAAAACACAGCAGCCTTTCAGCAGATCGCTTTACGGTCAGAAATGTGTCCGTTTGATTTGGTCACCTCGTCATGTAAACGGCTTCTTTTTTTTCGTTTCCGCCCATTTTCCTTTCGAGCGTGACGTCAGCGCACGACTCCCATTGAGCGGAGACGCTGCTCGCGATCGTATTCAAAAGACCAGGACGCTGTATCCGAGTACCGCAGGCTTGAGGACCGTTTATAGATCCAGGAGTTAATTTACGAACAACGGAGGAACTGCACTTCTTGACGGTAAGAAACGAGAACGCAGCCAGAGGAAGCTCTCAATCCTGTACACACGCACGCTGCCCTCGCTCGTGGATTAGTAATGTTACTGTTGTAGTGGGTTTTGAGCAAGACAGCTTATTGCGTTAAAGGGATACTTCACCATTAGTAGTAAAAAAATAAAAATACACTTTCTCACCCTCATGTCGTTTGAAACCCACATGACTGACTTTATTCCCGGAACACAGTATTAAATGTTAAAGACTGACAGATTCGGTAACCGTTAATTTAATTTTCATTACCGCTGAAGTGAATGGTGACTGCGGCTGTCATCCCGCATTTCCGTTTGTGTTTCGGAAGTGGTACAGACTAGAAACAAGTAAATGATGATACTATCTCTATATTTGATTGAACTGTTCCTTTAACAAGCAAGCCAATATGGATGCTGAGCGCAGAGCAGGGAGATTAAAGGCTCTAAATCTCCGTCCCGTCAGTCACCACGGGACCTCCAGCAGCAGAGGCTGTCATCAGTATTCGCGGCTATTCGTTAGATTTGAGTTGCTGCTCTATCTCAAACAGTGGTTTGCTTTCTAATCCTGATAGACAAGATACTGCCAGTTGTCACTGGCTTTCCTGTGTCTTGACAGATAAAGAAGCGAAAGGGCCTTGCCTTGACTCTGTATTGCAACCAAGTCTTGGAGTTTAGTTATCTAGCCTGCTATTAATGTGTATGGTTTTTGATTTATGGCTATATATATATATATATATATATATATATATATATATATGCATATAATGCATGTATATATGTATGTGCATGTATATATGTATGTGCATGTATATATGTGTGTGTGTGTGGCATATATGCATATATGCATGTATATATGTATGTGTGTGTGTGTGTGTGTGTGGTCACATGAGTTCTGCCTTGTGACTCATAATAACCTTTAACCGCCTCACTACTTTGTACTTTCTCTTTCTCCTAAAGCTCAGCTCAATGTACATCAACTGCTACTGCTAATCGTTCTTGATTGTAATTTTAATTAAGTGATTTTGCAATATAGAATTGTGCTGAGCAGTTTTATCCCCTTAACTGTTACCGTACGGGACACCTATGTTTACTTCACTATATTACAATTTACTATATATAATTGGAAAGGTCTAAGACTCCTTAATAGAGATTTCACCATTATTTTTTTGTTACAAATGATGTAGGAAAAGTAATTCATTTATGACAAGAGTGCACCAAGAGTCTATGACAAATCTACATCATAACAGGAGTTCTGACCTTTGTCACAAAAAGTCTTTATCACATGTTTTAGTAATCATCATAAGTTATATACCATTTGAAAGCTTAAAATCTCTTTATTACTTTTTATAATCTTGACAAAATACATATCGTTGGAAAGGTCTGAGTCTCAAGATTCATGTATTATTTGATGTTTGGTGGTTATTTTGTGATAGACACAATATTGAGAGAGAAATGTATTGATTTGTATCAGAAATGCATCAAAAAATGAGTTTGGGTCGCACCTGTGTTGGTTTTTTTTTGTAAATGGTGTTGTTTTTTATATTTTTTTTTTTATATGATTTTTTTTTTTTATAAAACTTATGTAGACAATACATAAGGCTTTAATTTTATAGCAAATTTATATTTTTAAATACTTTTTTAAAATATATATTTTATATATATTATAAATTGATATATATTTATAAATTTCCATCACCTGCGCACTTTTACATGGATCAGCATTAACTACAGAGCCGTTGTTCACTGACAGGCTACAACATTAAATATCACATGCAATTTATCGTGCAGCCCTAAACATAACAGAAAAATAGTGCAATACATTTTCTTTACAGTAAATTTAAACTTCTGTAAGTTTTTAATACTTTCAGTTTATTAAATGATTTCACTTCTGTAATACTATGCTAATTGTCTTCTTTAGAGGGGTCATATGATGCGATTTCAATTTCAATTTTTCCTTTGTTACAAGCTCTTGGTGCATGCGTTTACACTTGGCATTAACATGCGAACCAGTATCCAGATGTTGTCCACATACACATTGAAAAGACAAGTGTAAACGCACTTCTGATCGGAATGTTATCCGACCAGCGTGTCCTGGTCCAGAGGTAGTCGAGGACGCATTGTGATCAGATCTCAGTGTAATGTAAACGCAATCCAGCCATCGTGGCCGGCCAACGTAAAACATATAGGCGTACATTATGCAAATGTATTACCCCGTGATGTGAAGCTGTCACGGAATTGGGATTCAAATTACTAACGACTCTTCAAGGCTGTACAGAGTCAATTCTTTATTTTGGGAGACAATAACTTTATTTATTGTGCACTTTTTTAGCTTTACAACTTTGCAGATTGTTTACATTCACAATACAGCTATAATACACACTGCATGAAAGGAAATATTGGAAATGGCATAATAGGGGCACTTTAAGTTTGTATAGTGCACTTTCTCATGAATTTTCAAAAGTGGATGAAAGTTAAGCGGTTAAAGGGATAGTTCACCCAAAAATTTGTATTCTGTCATCAATTACTCACACACATCAGAAATGTACCAGTGAGGCTTTTTTTTTTTAAACGGAAGTCTATGGTAACCAAACCTGATTTGTTACCGATAATCTTAAAAGCATTTTCTTTTAAATACCACGGAAGAAAGTTTGGAACATGATTGTGAGTAAATCTTGAAATAATTCTATTTTATTTATTTTTTTATTAAACCGCTTCAACATTTCCCTTGAACTGTAACATGCTGTGTTTCAAAGTTGTTGTTTTTTCTAGCTTGTTCTAGTTGTTTGAGTTTCTGTTACCATCAGTCCCGTTTTCATCTTTGTGCTTTGTCCGAAGTGCTCAGTCTCCCACATACATCTGTTGTCATTAGCATACATATGTAGTATTTCATCTGCCAAATCTCAGTTTTGAATACTACTGTGGGTTTGCTATCCATTTTGTCTTACATTTGTTTCTAAAAAATGCTGCATAACTCTGAGTGGTCCTTCTCATTCAGAAGACCTGCTGAAAGCACCTTTGCACTCTATTAGCTAATTAACTGCTAATTAACTTTCTTTAGAAGTTGTTTTCCCTCACACTTCGTTAGGGCTTTTGTTTAGTCAGTATTCCAGTCAACATAAGCTAACAAGCTCTGTGTGTCTATAACGGGGTCTTAGTTAGAACAGTGCTATCCAAAAGCTCTTTGTCAGAAGAAGTCTCTTATGTTTTCCCTTTTAATGTATTTTAAAATGTAATTTATTCCTTTTATAGCAACACTGAATTTTCAGCATCGTTACACCTGTCTTCAGTCAGAAATTATTCTAATATGCTGATTTGCTGCTCAAGAAACATTTATTAAGATTGTTGTTGAAAACAATTGTGCTGCTTTTTTAATATAGAGTTCTTTGACGAATCGTAAGTTCAAAGGAACAGCATTTACTTGAAATAGAAATCTTTTATTTTTTATATTTATTTGAACTTACTGACTTTTTTCTATATTTAACACAGACGCACTGACAGTTCCACGTGTTTAACTGCCAGAATAAGACTTCAGTAGTTTAATAGACACTCTGAGTCTGATAAAAAAAAAAAAAGTTGGCTAGAAAATGTTAAGAGTTCTTACTACATGGTTAAGAGATTGTTTTAACCCTGGCAAATGGATTGTTTTTATGGTAGAATATAACACATTAACAATTTTGAATGCATCTCAGTTGATGATTCAGTTTTCATAAAGATTATATTGGAGTGATATTATCCTCTGTTCGACAATATTAGCCCATCTTCCAGTTTCAGTGTGTGTGTTTTTTTTAGTGATCAGGATGTACCAGTCTCCAGTATCTCCTCCTTCAGATTTATTTACACACACTCAATCTGTTCTGAGCACATTTTGACTGGCAACCATTAATAACAGAATTAATCTGCAGATCTTAACAACCATTCCACTGTTTCGGTGACGACTGTATGCCTTGGGTTAGTGAGGTCTCTACAGGAATACTGTTGCTACTGATGTTTCCCAGCACACCTCTCTCAGTCTTCTAATTTTCCTTTCACTGATATAATAGGCAAAGTGCAACTGATATCTTGTTTTCCAGAGAGTAAGACTGTCTTGTTAGCACATTTGTTTATATATTTCTTATTATTTGGTTGAGACCGGTTGTTTAAACCATGTTGCACTAATTGGCCACAAGTGATGATTTAATGAATCAGAAAATTATCATTTGACTGTGTTGTAAAGTGCTGTATTTGGATGTAGGCTGAGAGAAAGCAGAACAATGACATGAAATGATGAACACTAATGAGTGTGTTTAGATTTGTGTGTTCCTGGACTGTAACAGAAGATCAATTTCCATGAGAGTTATCATAGCAATCTTGTTGTGGATCTTAGTTTCTTCATATCTGATATTAGAAAAATGGCAAGAAATGTTTTGTTATCGACACAAGACCATGTGACTTTCAATAAAAAATAGTGCTTTCAGCTGTTCGTTCATCACATTTACTCCTCATTTGTTTGGTCTCTATTCTTGTTCTTTGAGATCTTTTGACCACCACCTGTTTGCTCCTTATGTTGTTTTGATAGATGCTTCAGATCCATTCATTTGTCTCTAACTTCTTGAAGCTCCTTATTTTTGGTCAATAATCAATAATGACACGTTGTTTTAGGCAGTGTTGCTTTAGTATCACTGACATACTATTAGTTTTTTTTTTTTTTTCTCAATTTTAATTTTTTATTTGTTGCATTTTATTAGTTTAGTTTTTTTAAATGTCTACTTTTTAAGTTTTATTTATTTATTTATTTTTTATTTTAGGGTTTCAACTTAAGGGATAGTTCACCAAAAAAATAAAATTCTGACATTTACTCACCTTCCAGTTGTTCCAAACCTGTCTGAGTTTCTTTCTTCTTTTGAACACAAAAGAAGATGTTTTGAAGAATTTTGGAAACCAAACAGTTGCTGTTAGCCTTTGACTTCGATAGTATGGAGAAAAAGTCAGTGGCTACCGTCAGTTTTTTGGTTAACCTCATTTTTCAAAATATCTTCTTTTGTTTTCAATAGAAGAGAAATTTTGCTTTGGCAACCAGCTGAAAAAAAGTATAATTTTTTATATTTCAGTAAATTTTTATTTTATTTCAAGTAATGAATTTTTTTTAATGATTTTAATTGTAAGTTTTAAGTTTTGATTGACCATAATGACTGGTTTTAGGTACGTCGACACTATTACTTTATGTGTGTGTATTTGTTCATTGTGAACAGAGACTCTCATCAAACATGCTCCACTCGCTCCTGCTGTTCCATCCCTCTACAAACAGCAGCACATAATACAAGCCACATCACTTCACCTGCTCGGATAGACAGAGAAAAGAGCATGCAATAGTGGCGTGGGAGGATGTTAGAACACAAACAGAGGTACCAGACATGAACCTGATATGATGGATAAACCTGGACAGCGATGTTCATTAAGCTGTGGAGACTTTGGCAGCCATCTCTAGTCCACAGACTGAGATGGCCACTAAAGAATTAGTCAGACCATATGGTGGTGCAGAGACAGGAGGGGGAGGGAGGGAGTGTGTGGTGTGGAATTGGTTGTTGTATGTGGTGGTTGGATTGCAGGTCCTGGTTGGAGGCTCTATTAGTAATAACATTTAATCAACCGATGAAGCTGCTAGCAGCCCAGGGATACACACTTATTTCTGACACATTATTTAAACACAAAACCTTGTAGTAAAATTATAAATTAAATACTAATTGCAGCAACAGACTTTTACATAATTTTCTGCAGTAAATGTAGGTGGTGTTTATCTGTGTAAAACATACTGCCGTGATGCTAAGCTGTTGTGGGAGGTTGCCGGGGCGTTGATATGTGGTTGCTAAGGTGTTTTGAGTAGTTTGTGTGATGTGGTTGCTAGTGTGCTGAAGTACGCACATGTTGTATTCATTCAAAGAAAGTAAGTTTTATTCAGCACAGATGCATTAAATTGATCAAAAATGAAAGACATTTTATAATGTTCTAAAAGATTTTTATTTAAATTGTCGTCTTTTTTTATTCATCAAAGAATCTTGACGTGTCAGGTTTTCAGGAAGAAATATTAAGCAGCACAGCTGTTTCAACATTGATGATAATAAGAAATGTTTCTTGAGCACCAAATCGGCCTATTAAAATGATTTCTGAAGGATCATGTGACACTGAAGAGTGGAGTAATGATGCTGAAAATTCAGATTTTAAATCACAGAAATAAATCAGATTTTTAATTCAGATATTTTAAATTGTAATAATATTTCATGCTGTTACTATTTTTTTTTTTGTACTGTATTTTTGATCAAATAAATGCAGGCTTGGTGAACATAATCTAAGCTTAAACTTTTGACTGGTAGTGCACATAATTAACAATTGTGAAATTCATCAAATTAATGATTTTGAACACAGTTGATGTGGTCCCTAAATTCTTTTTTCTTTTCTTTCTTTTTTTATGAATTAATTTAATTTATTTATTTTAGTTTGTTTGCTTGTCAATAGCAAATCTATTGCCTAGGCAAAATCATAATTTGTAATTGTCTAGAAAAGTAATAGCTGATAATTATTAATATTAATAATTATCATTACTATTAAGAATAATAAGATGTTTGGAAATCCTAAGCATGAGCAATAGTATACTAGAATTCTCCAGTAAAATCTGAGCAGATGTTGAATTTGTTTGGGGTGTCCCAGTTGAAGAAGCGCACAGGGTTTGGGAAGGGACAGAAATAACCCTTCACTTATTCAGATGCTCCACTAATACTAATCTGCTAATGCTAGCTGACAAGTTGCACGATTAGCCTGGAAAGCAGGGCGAAACTGTCTCACACCACGGCACAGCAAGCTCCTCGCATGAGGAGAAGTGGTGTTTGTACTCATTTAAAGAGTCGTCATACGTGTATGTTTTTGTTTTCTCCAAATAATTGGTTATTGACATGTGAAATGTCTCCTCACCTGGCAGCCTTTTAGTGTGGAGGTGTCTTAACCTGAATTACTCTGGGTTAATGGGTTAATTGTCTTTTATTCATACTGGAGGATGTAACTTCTGATCCTCTCTGTGTGGAAGATGTGTGTCACTGTGTATCTCTATCTCTCAATGTATGTCTCAGGTCCCTGCTCTGTTTTTTTTTTCTTCTTTTTTGATAATCCATATATGTACATCACAATACAGAAGAAATGTTTCACTGCTTCCATTGCATTAATTTTTTTTTTTACTCTTCCAGTGTATGAGGGGTATAAAACCTAGCATCTTTGATATACTATATTAACAAACTATGATTAGGGCACATTAATTCTAATTGTCGTACCAGGTATAGTATACGAATAGTATTCAAATACAAGGGTTAGACATGGCAAAGAATACCAGACCCAAAAGAGCACCAGCATCACTCCTCTCTGAATGCTAGAGTCACATGACTTCAGTCAGCTGTGTGGATCCTCACTGTTAATGCACTGACTCGGAACAGGGACATTTGGGGAAACGATGAGCCTCTGACTCTCACTGATGTAATAATGATGGTGTTTTGCTGCACTAAACGGTATGGATAATGGGTTTTAGATTCACAGAAATAGTGTATAATGATAATACAATAGTTTCAAGTTTTATTGCCATATCACTGGGATGGCAGTATGTGTATGCTTTATTTTTTTTTTTTTTATGTTATGCTGTTATGTAAAAAAGACAAAGACAAAAAGCAGTGCAAAAACAAAAGCAGACGCAGGAGTATATACAGCGCATATAACATGTTTCTCTGCTTTTTCTTTCAGAAAGAGGAGGTGGTTGTGGTGTGAGGAGAGTGTGTGCGCACATGTGAGTAATGGCAGAGCAGCAGAGACAGCGTTCACTCTCCACAGCAGGAGAATCACTATATGTGGTCCTGGGAGTTAATAAAAACACGGCACCAGAAGACATAAAGAAATCCTACAGGTAATGGACATAGAAAGATTGTTCCAACAATGCCATTAAAAATAGTGGATAAAATGCACTGAATCTTTTCGGTGTGGGGGTTCTTTCCTTTTATTATTTAATTTATTTTTTAATTTTTACTCCTAAACGATTTTGGAGAAAAGTAAAATTTCAATGTCTTAAAGGGATAGTTCACCCATTCTGTCATTTACTCGCCCTCATGTCATTCCAACCCTGTATGTATTGCCACAATTTGGAAAGTGAGAGTGAGTAAATTGATTTTTTTTGCGTTTCCAATTAAATCCACTAGAGAACTTTTCCTCATTTCCTCTCATGAAAACCATACTGTTCTTACTACTGCTGTTTTATATAGTATGCATACTTTGAACAGTATGTACATTTTCTGTGTGCATGAATGCCTGCCAGCATTTATCATGAAATAATACTTAGTATTTTACATGCTATTTTTAAATAATAGTTGCTAGTTAATATATCATGGAGTCATTAGTAGTGGAAGTCGTCATAGTTGGCTGAACTTCTATGGTGGTGAATGGAAACTACAACAAATATCATTTTTTTGCATTGCTGTTTTTTCCAATATCAACAGAAAAACAATCCATTTAAGCATTTCTATGATTTTCCAAAAGAGGAAAAATATATATATATTGAGAGATCGATTGTTGCACTTTTCTAATGTAATAAAATGCAAAGTATAATGTTATATATGTATAATAAAAAACATTTTAAAAATAAATAAATAAACCTTGCTTGAGTTACAGTGTTAAAGGGATAATTCATCCAAAAATGCAAATTCTGTCATGAATTACACACCCTCATTTCGTTCCAAACCTTTAAGACCTTTAAGATCATCAGAACAGAAATTAAAATATTTTTGATGAAATCCAAAAGTTTTCTGACCCTGTCTAGACAGCAAAGGTACTACCACGTTCATGGCCCAAAAAAGGTAGCAAGGGCATGGTTAAATTAGTCCATGTGACATCAGTGGTTGAGCCGTAATTTTATGGAGCTGCGAAAATATATTTTTAAATTAGTCCATGTGACATCAGAACTTATTCCACAGTTTTTTCTCTTTCACGTCAGTCTTTGACGTGCATTCACATCACATGTGTGTGCAATCCTCTGCTTGCAAACAAGGTGCAGCACATCTGGGTTTTACGTCAGAACGCCAGCTCCTCCGTCAGCAGCATCACACAGTCATAATTTTTGTTTTATTTGAGCACAAAAAAAGTCTTTTTGTAGATACACAAAATTACGGTTGAAATGCTGATGTCACATGGACTGTTTTAATGATGTCCTTACTACCTTTCTGGGTCTTGAACATTTCAGTTACATTGCTTTCTATGCAGGGTCAGAAAACTCTCAGATTTCATCAAAAATATCTTAATTTGTGTTCCAAAGATGAACGAAGGTCTTACGGGTTTGGAACAACATGAGGTTGAGTAATTATTGACAGAATTTTCATTTTTGGGTGAACTGTGGAAATGCATAAACACAGGCTGTGAAAAGGGTCCATTTTTAACATAGTAATAGTTTAACGTTAACACACCTAAAAGCAGATTGGCAAGGATGCTGGACAAAAGTTAAGGTTGCATTTATTTTTTTAGGAAGTTCAATTATTTCTGCTCTTCTGATTTGCAGAAAGCTAGCTCTGAAGTTCCACCCTGACAAGAATCCTGACAATCCAGAAGCGTCTGAGAAATTCAAAGAAATCAACAACGCTCATACCATTCTGTCAGACCCCACCAAACGCAACATCTATGACAAATATGGATCTCTGGGCCTCTACGTGGCAGAACAGTTTGGAGAGGAGAACGTTAACACATACTTTGTATTGTCCAGCTGGTGGGCTAAGGTTAGTCATACACACAAGACCATTCAGATACACTATATACCATTCAGTTTGGAGTCAGTAATTTCTTTTAAAGAAATTAATACTTTTATTCAGCAAGAATGCATTAAATTATTCAGATGTGACAGTAAAGAAGTTTATCTCAAAAGATTTATATTTCAACAAAAATACTAAACAGCAAAACTGTGTTCAGGGCATTGATAATGACAAGAAATGTTTCTTGAGCAGCAAATCAGCATATTAAAATGATTTCTGAAGGATCGTGTGTAACTAAAGACTGGAGTAATGATGCTGATCCTGAAAATTCAGCTTTAACATCACAGGATTACATTTTACATTTTAAAATAAACTAAAAGGAAAAAAAAACCTTGATGAGCATACAAGAATTCTGACCCCAAACTGTTGGATGGTAGAGCATATATAGTATATTTGTGTACATGCTGTAATTTGCGTTGAATTCCTCTTTTTTCCACCCTCTGGACAGGCATTGTTCATATTCTGTGGTGTGGCCACAGGCTGTTATTTCTGCTGTTGTCTGTGCTGCTGTTGTAACTGCTGCTGTGGGAAGTGTAAACCTCATCCTCCTCCGTCAGATGAGCCAGATTTCTATGTGTCTCCTGAAGACTTGGAAGCTCAGATGCAGTCTGATGAGAGAGGTGAGACACACATTCATTTATAATAGTCAAATAAACACGATAATGTTGACATGAAATCAAAATGAAAGTTTTGTGTCTATTAGTCCATGTCTTTTAGCTTTTTAACACCATTCATAAGCTACAAAAGGTAGTGTAATGAACCATTCCCCACATACCACCTGCCTCTGACAACCAATAGCAAGTAGCAAATTATGCTTTGGTGACTTAAAGGTATAGTTCACCCAAAAATGAAATTAATTTACTCACCCTCAGGTTGTTCCAAAAACCTGTTTAATTTTCTTTCTTTTGTACAAAAGAAGGTATTTTGATGAATGTTGGTGTTCAAATAGTTTTTGGTTCCCAGTGATTTCCACAGTATTTTTTTCCCCATACTGTTTGGTTACCAGGATTCTTCAAATTATTTTCTTTTGTGATCAACAGAGGAAAGAAAATCAAAAACTTTTCGAGTAAATCATGACAGAATTTCATTTTTGAGTGAACTGTCCCTTTAATGTTTTTTTTTTTAATTTATTTTATTTCATTTTATTTTTTACTTTGTATTATTTCAGTGTTTATTCATAACCAAATATAACAAAGAATGCAGTTCTGTTCAAAATGCAAAATATGTAACCTAAATAAAAAAAAACCCGCTTCTTTTTGTTTGTTTTGTTTTAATCAAACTGTTGGGTCTTTAATAAATGTTTATAGCGCAGTTCAGTGCATGTTCTTGTAAAGTGATAATAAATGTTTCATAATCTTTCATCACAATGTCATCATTTTATCTGCTTCTGAAAACCTTTCTTTTCTGCTGTCATAACTAAGGCCGTGCAGGTGGGTCAATAATATCATTGGTTTCAATCAAATCCCAGTAAAGCAGGAATAAAGTCCTGCCCAGTGTTTCTGCCAGTTTTTCCTAGAATTACAGTTAAAATGCCTTCAGATTGTTGATTTAGCCAATAAAAGGTCTGTTCAGTATTTAAAGTGGCTTCCTGGCACTCACTATCATGCCTGTAATGCTTAGCAACAGGGTTTAGTTTGAGTTGCTAGCTGCTCATATTATAAAGCGGCGTGACACTGGTGTCTGTTTCCACAGATGGCAGCAGCCCCATCGTGATGCAGCCGTCCTCTGCCACAGAGACCACTCAGCTGACCGCAGACTCTCACCACACCAGCTACCGGACAGACGCCAGCTATTAAACCTCTCTCTCACAGACACACAGGACCAGAAAAGGTCACGGTGGGCAATGGGTGCTCCATAGGAAAGAGGTTGAGTGGTTAGTTAGTTACAGTATCATTGGAAAACCTGAAACGCTTCACCGTACAGGGCAAGAAGTGAGTTTATTTTTATTTGCCTTTAACCTCTATCATCCCCAAACTTACTGCTGTGTTATATTCAACACACACAAGGACCTTCTTACAGTGTACATACAGTCTTCCTGCTATGATCCAAGCTTCATCTTGCCGACAGCTCTTGTTATGCACTGGTTATCACACTGCATTTGTCTACATAATAAGGTAAAATAATTTTGATCCATCTTAATTGAAGCATGAATTAGTTTCCACAACAACGGGACACAAGGAAGTATTTTTGTATGCTTAGTGCATCCAGCTGTCATAATGGATAATGAAGCTGGCGTTACACTAACTAACTCACACATACCCTGCCATTCAAAAGTTTGGAATTAGTCATTTTTTTTATTTTTTAATAGATTTTTTTTTTTAGAAAGGATGCATTAATTTGACCGAAAGTAACAGTAAAGACATTTAGGTTACAAAAGATTTTTATTTCAAATGCAATTCTTTTGAGCTTTTGTTTAAAAAGAATTTTATTTTAAATTCAATTTTTTTTGAGATTTTTTTTATTTAAGATGTAATACTTAAGGATGTAGTAATAATGCTGAAAATTCAGCTTTGCATCACAGGAATAATTTACTTTTTAAAATGCATTAAAATAGAAAACTTTTATTTTAATTATAACAGAAATTCACAAAATTAATGTTTTTACTGAATTTTTTATTTAAATCCAGCCTTGGTGAGTGTAAGACTCAAAAAAAAAAAACACTGACCACTGACTCTTCAAACTAAATGTTAATGACCCTTCTATGCATTTGATTGGCTCTCACTAGCACAAACCTTTTTTTTTTTTTTTTATACAAACAGACCTGTGCCATTTTCAGTATCCAGAAATCACACTATATAACCTTTCAGGTTCAAGTGTTTTGTAACATTAACTGGAAATGGTTTTCAGTAGTTTGAAACCTTTATATTTTTCTAAACCTTAAGGCAGTGTGGTGTAGTGTAGTCACTGAGGACACGATCGAGGACTCATTGCTGCGTCTATTGTGTATGTTTATCTGAGCCGTCTCTCGTGTTAATGGCATCCGGTGGGCATGTACTGTCAAATATAATCATGCAGTGCTCAGCTGTGCTCAGTTATGTGGTGTCTATGGGGAACAGGAGTTTGGGGTCAGATACATACAAACACGTACCTTTGTGCCAGGTCATTTAATCTTGAACAGGTGTTTTGTGTTTCCATCTGTATTCACAAGGCTTTGCTAAGTTAAAGAGTGTTTGCATTCCTCAGGATTGTGGTTTCAGAAAGCATAAGCCCATCCTCAGAAAAACATACAGCATGTTTTCCATATAGTTCAGCAACATCAGTGATTTTCATCCATTAATTCCATAGTTTCACCCAAAATTGTTAACTGATGCATCCTTTTTAGTGTGGTACATTTTTGAAAGCTTATTTGAACAAATCTGGTTCTAGACTTCTATCACTCAGTTTGCTGTTCTATTTTAATAATGAAAATGTCCGTTCTCTATAAATTTTTTAGTTTTGGTAATAGAAAAGTCATTGGCCAAACAATTTGGGAACCCTGAAACTTGCAACCTTTTAGATCTTCTCTTTTATTTTATCTGTCAGAATACATGCATATTTTATTTTATTATATTTATATTATTTTTATTTTTTGATAGGAGTGAACCTAAACATACAGACATATAGGAAACCTTAATTTGTGTGTGTGAATGCGTGTGCTGTTTGAAACTAAGATCTTAATTGAATCACTGTATAATCATCTATTGTATGTTCTGTTTAAATATCTGTAATGTCTGTAAAATAGATTAGCTGTATACATTAATTTACATGCACTTGAAACAGGATATATGGAAAACTTGTGTAATTTACCCCAAATGTGTATGTTTTATTTGTTTAGGATCACATTGTGAATATGTCATAGGTCTGTAGATTTATCATGTAGTTTTTTGTATTTTATTTACGTCTAAATGATTAGTCAGATTGTTAGTGATCATGTTTCTAAGCATTTCTCAGACTGAACTGTTCATAGTGTTTAACGCTTTTTATTTGCAAAATATTATTTCTCAACACAAGCTCCGCTGTAACACAGCTACTGATCTGTTTTTGCTGTTATCCCAGTTTTCCTTTCCATTTATTTGTTGTATTCATTCATTCATGATCATAAACAAAACAAAAAACACTGATCCGATTTCCTATTGCTTCCAATCTAGGAATAAGAGAACGAATGGAGCAATGTGTGTGAATGCAACACCTAAACAGAATCATGTTAAAAATGAAGGAAATAGTATAAACATGGTGATGAGAAACAATATTTTATTTTTTATTTCCCTGTTTTTAATGAATTTTTTAATGAGTTTAATAGTTTATTAATTGTAAGCGTTTTTGAGTATTGTTGAGTTTGTTTGAGTTCATTTGGGTGCTCTTGATAAGGAATTGTTGTAGCATAATATGATGTGTCAGAGAGATGTAACGTGGATAATTGCTCTGAATTACAGCTGTAAAATAAATGTGAAGGAAGCTAAAAAAAAAAGTATCTGTGTTGATTATTTGTGTATTTGTGCAAAGGAAATAATGATCTACAAATTAAAATTATACTGTTGGTTTTCACACATTTACAGGGATATAAAAAACCCTCTTAATTAAAATAGCATTCAAAATAAAAGTTTTCGTTTGAATAATATATGTGTGTGTTCTGTGTATATTTGTTATGTATATATAAATACACACATGCATGCATATATTTGGAAAATATTTACTTTTATTTACATTTCTATATCTTCATATCTTCTATATCTTCATTTATATCATTTATATTATAAATAAATATATTTAATATATAAACAACATATTTTTTTAAAATGTATACATGCATGTGTGTGTATTTATATATGCATAATAAATATATAAAGCACACACATACCTGTATATTATGTAAACGAAAACTTTTAGTTTTGATGTGATTAATTGCGATTAATCGTTTGACAGCACTAACATACAGTTAAAATATTAAACCAAAAACATTTAAGTGAAAGTAAGAAAATTTCATGTGATTTTTAGATACAAATGAGTGTAAATGTATGTAAAAGTGTGTGTGTGTGTGTATATATATATATATATATATATGTTACAAAGTGTTGTTTCAGATATTTCATAGTATGGGTAAAAACAGTTTTTCAAAACACCAACTTTAGAATTTTACAGAATAAAGAAAGTCATACAAGTTTGGAACAACATGAGGGTGAGTGAATAATGACTTTTTATTTAATTCAAGTACACTACATTTTTCTGCAATTATTTGATCAAAAATACCATGAAAACAGTCAATTGTGAAATATTTTAAAATGACTCTTTTTCAGTTTTTTTCCTCTGCCTTTTTCCAACTCGAATGTACTCGTACACACTTGTGGAAGTTTTTGTCTTAAAAGTCTCAAGTACACTTCATAAACACCATCTTGCTCTCCTCTAATACTGTAGCTGTTCTGGCATTATTGACTTGTTGGCTGTTTTAAGACTGAAGACATGAATGATTGGAGTAACTGGAGAAGAGGCATCATCTCTGTTTCCCAGCATTCCACTGGCTGCCTGATATGGGCACAACTGATCAAGGGTAGGGGGTGTCCCAGTGAGCCAGCAAGAAACCAGACACCTTCCCCCACTCGCACATGCACAAATTCAGCTGTAAACCAACACAGGCCCCGTCGCGCTGTTCAAGCACAGGGGCAGAGCGACTGCCTGCTGCCTCCAGAGACTGGACAACCACACAGCACAGAGACATGAAGACGGTGGTGTCTCATCTCCTTAGCTGTGGTTTCACTCTCCGATCTTAATTTCCAGTGAGTGTGGGGTCAGCAGGGGCACACGGCCATGTCTCTTCCACTGGATATACGCTCTTACCACAAAGACCCCTCACTGGGGACGCTGGAGAAACAACTCATCTGTCCCATCTGTGTGGAGGTCTTCACGAAACCAGTGGTCATTCTGCCCTGTCTGCACAACCTCTGCCGCAAGTGTGCCAATGAACTGTACCAGGTGTGTACCAACTCACTCAGAAGATGATGGTTTATGTGTGGATGTAGAAACATTTTGTTTGAACCATTTGAAACATGTTTACAAGTACTTTTTCAAGCCTTTGGTAAGATGATGAATTCTCAAAATAGCATCTGTGCACTTGATACACATACAGTTCATCTGTACATAACCAGTTTCCTTCATAAACCAAAGTGTTTTCTATGTGCTGTGGTGCTATTTGAATTTTAAGCATAATAATTTTTTGCAAAGTTGGATGGTCAACAACATCTCAAGGTGCTTGTACATGTGGGTTCATGCATGCCCATTTATCTCAGTAACATTAACTATATTAGCATCCAAACCAATGCATAATAACATTCTGTGTTTTGTCCTCTGCCACTTTAAACACTCAAGCAGGATGGATTCTCATTGGCTGAGTTAAATTGAATGTTTTTTTTTAAATCGATCAACACCTGGGAAAAAATCATTCTAATTCCAATGATATCATTCCTCTGTCTTTATCGTTATGTTATTTTTGTGGAATAAATTTCCATATTCGTGTGAAATTAGAATGATAATTAAAACTTTATTATTATAGACATACTTTTAGGAGTTTCTAAAGTCATAAGAGTATCACAGTAACCACAAACACAGACAGTTTTCTAGCGACCTGTCATGTGGAAAGCCAACAGGTGGGGATTGCAAATGTCTAAACTCAATCCCCAGTCTGAAATCTGAGGTATAAAAATAGGTGATGGCCTACATTTGATGCATTTGAGCCATCAGGGGTTTAGTGTTCATGCAGCACACAATGTATATTGATATGAAAGTCCCTTGTAACAGATATATGTTTTGTCTGCATAACCCTTCTCCTCCTCTGCACCTAAATTAACTTTGATATCACATCACATTATGCTGATGTGTAAATTAGGAGGAATATCAAGTTGTGCATCTCTGGTAAATAGATAGCAAATCACACAGTGAATAAATAATTCCCATCATGCCTCAGGACATCATTATAATTGAGCCAGTGATGGTGCTCTGATTCACACTGGACCTGCAAGCCTCAGCAGCTGAGAGCTATTAAAGAGTCTGACTATTTTCGGATACCTGGTGAGATCAGTCTCAAGCTCCTCTGTTTGCAAACTCTACTCTATGCCCCTGCAACTATTGATTAAGACGAGACAAAGACACACACATGCACAGATTTAGACTGCTCAGTAAGATCATCTTACCCTAGAAGTACAAACAGCGCTTCTCTAAGGAGTTACATGAAAGTCCAATTAGTCTAACCAAGAGGTGATGATGTTATGGAGTCTGGTTAACCATGCTAGGCAATTCTTTTCTTTTCTTTTTTTCTTTTCTTCCTTAGAAAGACATCTGTTGTGAATTATGAAAAGTGGTTTCAGTTGTCAATCGATGCATGTACTCACAAATACTGCTGACATTTGAAGAACAGCATGCTGAGTAAGATGTGCAGCCGTCTCTCTTCCAGGTTGGAATCGGAGGACGTTTTCGCTGCCCTTCCTGTCAGCGTGAGGTTGTCTTGGACCGTCATGGAGTTTATGGACTGCAGCGCAATTTACTCGTGGAGAACATTATTGATGTTTACAAACAGGAGTCTGAAAGGTCAGATGATAGAGAAAGATCAGTACAGTAAGTGTTTAACTGATCTTTAATTTATTGTAAATCAATGTGTCTCCAGCTCTAGACCTCCGCCGAAGCCTCCTGCACTGTTCAGTTGTACGGAGCATGAAGATGAGAAGCTTAATATTTATTGCCTGACGTGTCAGGTGACCTCCTGCTCTCTCTGTAAGGTGTTTGGGGCCCACAAAAACTGCCAAGTAGTTCCACTGCCTGATGTTTACCAGCAGCAGAAGGTGTGTTCTTCAAAATATTTGTGTCATGTTACATCTTCACATCTTGCACCAAATAATTCATTTCAATTCTTATAGGCTGAACTCAGTGACAGACTTGCTACTTTGGTTTCCACAAATGAACGCGTTCAGTCATTTGTTAATGAACTAGAGGCACTCCGCAGGAACATAGAGGTTTGTGTGGATCTTTTGCAAAGTCATGCAATGCAACATCAAAAAACTACAAACAAATGATCTGTTAATGCACGCAATTCCACTTTGACAGGAAAACAGCAGGATCCAGAAACAAATTCTGTGCGAGAAGTTTGATCAATTATCTGCCATTCTGGAGGAACGCCGTAAGATCATGACCCAACAAATCACCTCTGAGCAGGAGGTAAAGACTGGCTGGACCCAGTCTTTACTCCAGATCTACAGTGAGCATGTAGACACAAACTCAAAGCTGATCCAGGCAGCCCAGAATGCCATAGAGGACCCAGAGATGGCGTCTTTTGTGCAGGTACTATAACTTTTGTGTGGGGCTCCTCATTAATCTTACATTTTGAATGCCAAAGGCATGCAGTGTTTGATATATGTTTTTATCTCTGCTTTATAGACCTCACAAGATCTTATTGAAAAGTAAGTCTATTAGCAAATTTAGCAAGACTGTTGAAATAATGTTCGCTTAAATCAAACAAAAACAGTATCTTTTCTTTTCTCTGAAGGGTTGGTGAAGCATCTAACTGCTTCTCTCAGGAGACCCTGGATCCTGACTATGAGAAGATGGATCACTACAGGGTGGATTTTGATGCAGAGGAAAGAGTTCTGTACCAGCTGGATTTCATGGAGAGTGAGCATCAGAGACCCAATAGATTAACTTATTATTTATTTTCACAAATCCTCTGATTAATGCTGCCAACTTTACAGCTGAAGAAGAAGTGGAGGAAACACCTGATGAACCAGAGTCAGAACCGGAGTCTGAACCAGAACCGGTGCTGACCCCAGAACCTGACCCTGAACTGAAATCAGAGGGTTCTGAGATGATGAATCCCACACCGGAGACAACAGAGGACACTTGTGGACAAGCAGACAGTTGTAGAGACATCAGAAAAGTGGCTGTGTGTGAGAAGAATGGCTTAAGCGCTTCACAGGTACATTCATCTACTAATGTGTGCATCTGCAGTCTCAGTCCAAGTTTTCAAGAACATTTTCTGGACACTTAAATAAGAACCACTAACTTGAGACTTTTAGATAAAATTGTTTGTGGTATTTAAGGTTTATTGAAATATACATCAGTAATTGCTTTTTTTCTATCTTTTCTTTTAGATTGTCACTCTAGTCTTTTATTTCCTGGGCTTTCTGGTCATCCTCCAGCGAATATGGGGAAACATTCAGTGCCTTATTTGTATATAGCAGAGGTGAAGAGACAGTCTGCAGGTACTAACAAATGCTCACATGTTTTTGAATAAAAACAAAGCCAAAGATTGTTGTTTAAATGGGAGGAAGGTTTTAAGATAGACTGGATTAGTATCATGTCTCTATGTTCTTGCATAAAAGTAAAGTCACTTACCAAGTTTTCTGCAGACTGGCAGAGCTGTGAGCTCAGCACTAGAAGGACTGAGCCCTCCAGTGGTCACCAGTGAGATGACTTGTCTCTGTTTCTACCGGCTCAGTCCTCTTAAATAAAACCAGAAGCTCAAAGAAAGAAAGGTGACTTGCTACTGGTCAGAATGGGTTCTCCTCCCTTCTTGAAAAAATCGTCTTTGTGTTTGTGCAAAAAATTAAAACATTGTGTACACTTATGTTTGGATCTGTTTTTTGTTTGCCCAATAACACTGACTGTTCTTGCTGTAATAGTCAGTGAAAGTTCTTGCCATGTTTTAGATGAGTGCTTCAAGACTGTATAATTTGAAACATACAGATTTGGTTGTAATGAGATGAATAGTGTTTCAAATCTGAGGAATCTGTTATGTGTAATCTTAAGAGTTGGCTTGAACTAAAACACTGACTTTATTTTTATTTTTTCTCATTGTGTCAGCTTTGACTGTCTAATGGCTTGTGCAATGCATTATGTGAAATTTTGAGAAATTGTAAATAATTGTCATAAATTTTGTGTTTTCCTCATTGTGTCAGACAAATACAAATGAGTTTATTTTTGGTTACAGAGCAGAGCACAGGACATGCAAAGGAAAAACGTGGCCATGAATTAAGATTTTTTTTCAATTTGTTAATTCATTCCCTCGTTTTAGGTAGCCTAATTTGTGGGCTACGATTTAACTAAATAGAAAGGAGGGAGCAATTTATGATTAAATCAACAAAATAATAAAATAAGCCCACAGTCAAGATGTGGGAACAAATTTCTAATTTGTGGCACAATATAAAAAATTTTCTTCCACATGTCTTGCGGGGCTTTGTATGATTAACATCGAATTGAAAGTTTCAACTGTCTTTTCTTCCCAATTGTGACATATTTGGTTCTGAAATGAGTAAAATGCAGGACGGGATTTTGTCCATCTGGAATGAATCTGATTGTTGTTTTGACTCCGAGTGGAATATCAGAAACACTGACGTTGCAAGGAAGTTGTTTTGATTAAAGGCACATAAATATTTAAATAATTAGCCTGTGTGCATGAATAAATCGTTTATAAACACTGCAATATTGTATAAAATAATAATGTGCACGGATTAAAAAAAAACGTATAATAAAAACGGCTATGTTTCATAAAAATAAGAATAACGTTAGTCAGTTTTGATTTCGTGATTATAGACGTTCTCGGTTCAATCAGTGAGTCGGTAAGCTGTTGATTCTAGAATCGCTTCACCGATTGATTTCGCTCCGTGAACGCATCTCTGAAGAGAAGTTTAACCATGGCATTTGTAGAAAAACTTTTACAGTTTAATGCGTGCGGTTTCTAGTATCTAGTTTGTTCATTGTAAATGACATGCTTCTCTTAAGCACTTAAGCACCGACCTGCTAGATTTTCCTAAAACGAAATAACGGTCTGGGCTGGGCCAGTTATGTTTTTCTCAGCTATTTGGTTGATCTCAGGACGCAGTAGACGTCATCTCAGGGCGCCGGAAGGAAAGCACTTGGGCAGCTCTTCAAGCTGAGCTGAGCTGGCTGGTCGCTCGAGATCCTGTGTTGACTTGTCAAGCGCTTTTGGATGTTTTGGTAATAGAGGGAAGACACGTATTTACGTCTCCCAGAGCTTTTCCCCTCTGAATTGCGTAACTGTCAAGACGACTTTTTGGAGCTCTCAACCGACGACATGGATTCCGCCAATCAAGGTAAACAAAAACAAAGCAATCCAACACAAACACAAACTTTGGATGGATACAAGCGTTTATGGCGTAATGTAGAGTACGGTTAACTGTAGCCTTATCTCCGGATCCCAGCGTTGTGGATGTGTGGTGGTGAAGGGGAGATCAGGGCAGGGCGGGCGATCAGGTTACTAATGCAGAACAAAAACACTCCGAGGCAGAGTGCAGGTGTTTGCGTTACAGAAATTTGATTTACATCGAAATCACAGATGAAAATTATGGTTCCGTTTGTCGGTGTTTGTGTGATGTGTGCGCTTGAGGCGTGGCGATTTTCAGCTTGGATTTGGGATATTATTATTATTATTATTATTAAACCATTAGTAAAGACAACACCACTCCTTTATGTGTTGTGCCATATTATGTGATGCTATTTAAATAGATAATATGTCTCATTAATATAGCTCAGACTCACGTGACATCTCTTTCACAGACTGACCCAAATTAACTGTTTGATCAAACCTTTGAACTGTGCACATTGAATGCCTGAAAAAAATGTATATAAACAATAAATATATGAACAATGCACTGTATGTTATATGTAGTTATATAAATGCATTTTCACTCACTTTCATTGTACTGAAATTTCTGCTGTTTAGATAAAATGTTTGTGTGAAGAGTGATCATAGGTTCATGCTGACAGGATAAATAACATAATTAAATGATAAACAAGGGCTTTTTCTTTTTTGTGGTTATGTATTTACTATGGAAAAGGTACATTTGGTTGGAACAAATCGAAGGATTAATAAGCTTTAGTTATGTCATTTTAGAAAGCCTTTGATTGGTCGAAAATTTTATGTATTTACTATGGAAAAGGTACATTTTTGGTTTTTTTTTTCATTTTCTATAAATTTAAATATAGCTGCTATAAGTGAATTGTGTCAATACATACCCTCAAATACACGTGTTAGTTACAGTGCAATTTCTGCAGCAATTTGAATGACATAAATACAGTCAAACCAAAATGTATTTAGTCAACGTTTATCACATTATCACAGTTCATTCGCTGTAGTTTAGAAAATGGTAATAAAATATGACAGGAACTCAGAGTTAAACTGTGTCAGAGCAAATTCATCTGATAACATCAGATGACTTTGATAGAAAGGTATTTGTGTAATGAATTTGGTTGAATAGCTGTCAGCTGTTACATTTAAGTACACAATTAGATAATACCAATTTAGGTCAACCAATTACCAAGCATTGCTTAATTTTGTTCAGTCTGTGATGTATAAAGGTTGCATTAGCAATTAAAGAAAAAACACTTAAGCAAAACATGGCTAGGTCAAAGACCAAAATAATGTTTAGCCCCAAATTTGTATCAGTTTTACTGGAAGTCCACTGTATGAAGAATTTTTGGGTATAATATGTCACAGTTTATTTTGCTGTCCTAAATGAACTATAGTGTCCTGCACCAACTAGTAAAAAAAAAATAAAAAATTAATCTGGTGTCTAAATAATTTTTGGTTTGACTATATATTTTCATAAATAATTTTTTCAGACATCAATCTGAACTCTCCACATAAAGGCCTGGGCTCTGACTCTCTCTCAGACGTGCCTGAAGAGAGGGGGGCAGCCGCTGTGAGTCCTGGGACTCTCCCTCCGGGTCTGACAGAGGAGGAGGCCGAGGAACTGAGACTGGAGCTCACCAAGGTAAACACCAACAGCCACTGCATGACCAGAGGTTTGATGATGTGCTCATCTTCTCCAGTATATCTTAAGATCAGGGCTGATAATTCAAAGTGATCCATTATAAATAGAAGTAATTCATATATTCATGTTATTGTTTATGTCTTTAAACAAATCGTGGCATCCTGTTAGGTTGAGGAGGAGATCCACACCTTGCGGCAGGTGCTGTCGGCTAAAGAGCACCATGCATCAGAGCTGAAGCGTAAACTGGGCCTGAGCCCCCTGAGCGAGATCAAACAAAACATCACCAAAAGCTGGCAGGACGTCCAGACCTCAAATGCGTAAGAATGCATTCCTTCTATATGTCCTGCTTACTCAAACCCAGGAGGTAACAGATACAGTCTTCTGGGTTGCCATATGCAAAGTCGAACCCTAAACCTCTTTCACAGACCCTGCAGGAATGACAGTGATGACATAATTCTGGACAAAATTTAGAAATAAAAGGGTTTGTTGAAGTGGCAAATGGGTAACGACTGCATGATGGGAGATGCAAGCTGGTTCTGTCAGCGGAGGAATTCATGGGAGAACTGAAGCCTTTCTAACTAATCCAGCTTCAATGCGCTCTCTTCCAGCACGCACACACATTCCTCTCGCTTTATGCTGCTGGAAATCAGCCTAAAAATAAAGAGTCGCAGGTGTCCAGTTGCATTTTCTGCAGGATTGTACATTATCAAATGAAAGCATTAGAAAAAGCTCTTGAGTGCCTGTTCAGATAGATGAGATGACCATTGTTTTCTGTGCATATTATATGCCGTCAGCTGAAAGTCCTTCAGTGTGATTATTTTATCAGTTGAAAAATGGCAGTCCGGTTTCAAAGGTCTCTGTGGGAGGATTGTAGTCGACTCAGGCATGAATCACCACCATTTATTGTGTTCCAAGCTGGAGCTCATGGCCATTGGTTCGAGTGTGACTCTCAAGATCTTAGACAAACAACAGATGTTTGCTGTTTTTGATCCTGTAGGTGGAAAAACTTTGGTGGTTTTATGAGTATGTGTAGTATTTTACAGGACTTTCCTGAGGTTATGGTCCTGGTCAGTACCTTGGGACCTCAATAACCTGAGGTTGTGTAGGCCAAGACTGCCTTAATGTGCAGTTGACTACTAGTTTGTTAGTCTAATGTTAGCCTACCAAAACATGTGATTTCATTTTTGTTATAGCGTAATCAGGATAAAGTTTAGGATAAAGTGCCTGTTATATCAGCCTGTTATTCATAATGTTCATTGTCCATAAAATGTGCACACAAAAGTAAGCATTTATTTTGCACAGTATCTACTCCAATATATTCAAATTAGCCACTGGCGACTCAAAATGGCCAAATATCAGCAGAATAATTTGCCTAGCCAGTATTTCAGTCTGTCAGTACTTCAAACCATGGAGTTGTTGGTTTGTATTCAGTCAGAGGTAATTATCAGTAACACCATATTTTGCTGTAGTGCTGTGCCGTTGAGCTCTGCTGTAGGCAGCACATAACAACGCCTGTGTTTTTTAGCTATGTGGTGATGTCAGAGAAGCTGGGCCAGTGGAATGAGAAGGTTGCAGGGTGTGATATGTGAGTGTTTGACCGCATCGGCATGTATTTGCAGTGAATGCATGAACTTCTCTCACCTACTCTCGACCTGTCAGTGAGAATTGAGCTTTTGAACACCTGAAGCCAGAGTGTTTTAGGAGAAGATATAGACCTAACTGCTGCCTTGGGGTTTTTTCTGCTCTGGTGATCACAAATCAATGGATGCAGTGCATCAAATATAGATTCAGGTGTTCAAATGCTCCACTCTTTGTAGGGTTAAATAAAACCATGCATATCAAATACAGCCCAACACAAATCACTAAAACCTGCCTCTCAAACAGAGATGCTATGATCTGATCTCTTGTAACATGCTGTACAATGTACGTATTTATCAGCCCCATAAATGCTCCACTCGACTAACTGAAACTTTTGCCACATGATGATGGCCAGAGGTATTTTTGCTTTTTAGTCGAAGTGGGCGTCTGAAACACTTTATCATGTCTCAGATATTTTTGACTCTTCTTTCTTTTCCCCTTCACAGTCTCTCTGTCCACCCATGCATAGTATTCCATCTCTGAAATACTCAGGATCCTCCAGCTGTTCGCTTCTTTAAAAGTTCTGCTGTGTTCATGTACCATGCCTGAATTATCAGCCGCTGAAATTCAAATCAGCTGTTCACATCCTTGCTTGTTGAAATTATTAATCTCTATAACAGTGCTTTGTTTATGTCTTCTAATAATTAATCTCTACATTAAATCATCTCTATACTGTATATACACTACTATTCAAAAGTTTGATAGAAGATTGGGGTTGATGTATGATTTTTTTAAAAACGTCACCTAAGCACAACAAGGCTGCATTTATTTGAACAAAGGTGATTTAAAAAGAGTAATATTGTGAAATATTATTACAGTTTAAAATAACTGTTTTCAATTTTAACATTTTAAAATGTAATTTATTCATGTGAAGACCAAGCTGAATTTTCAGCATCATTACTCCAGTCTTTTGAGTCACATGATCTTTCAGAAATCATTCTAATATGCTTGATTTGATGCCCTATAAACATTTCATACTATAATTAATATTAAACACAGCTATGCTGCTTAATATTTCTGTTTTCATATATTTACAGGATTCGTTGACTAGAAGTTATTGCTCTCACTTCGAACAATTTAATGTGTCCTTGCTTGTAAAAAAAAAAAAAAAAAAATCATACTGGGATCATACTGACCCCAAACTTTTGAATGTTAGTGTGTGTACTTTTACAAAATATTAAACAAAGGTGCACTAGTTTGATTATAATATAATTGAATTGTCATATAGGTTGTGTTGTAATATTATATTTTGTGTTGAAGCCACTGCCGTTTTGCATAACACATCAAAAAAAGTCAGAGGAACAAACACTTTGACCAAATTTAGTTTTTTTTTTTTTTTTTTTTTAAGTTAAATTGTATTACAGTAGACAGGGCTGTCATAAGAGGGATACTCTGGAAATGAGACTAAGGTCCTCTATGGCTTTCCACGGGTCTCATGACTTTTAGTGGCGGTCCTGATGTAATTGGAGGTTTAGCTGAACCTGTCAGACAGGCTACGTTATCACGAGTGTGTGAGAGATCTAACACACACAGTGTGAATCACATTCAGACAGACACGTCTGCGGTGTTTGTGCAAGGAAAGTCTAGTCATGTTCAGATGAATGAATGCCACGTCTGTAGCGGTAAAGGCCAATTAATGCTTCCTTAGTCCATTCTGCGGTTTTGTGCACTTGCTGTAGTCATGAATATTACATCAGGATCCACTTTGCAATATCCCCTTTGCTAACATGCTATTTATTTCCCATTAGCCAAGGTGCTTTGTAATGTTCAAGATTTTCTGTCTGGGACTTTTTGTGCTTGAAACTGAAAGCTCCAGTATACTCACACATTGTATTTGAGCACACAAGTTAAACAGCAGGAGCTTGTGTGTTTAAGGAGGATGTCGAAAAACCCGGTGTTGTCTTTCTCTGGCTGTGCAGATTACCAGTGCTTGTGTTTTGTTTGTGAGGCAACATAACTGTATAATCATCATTTTTGAAATGGAATGTTGTATGTGTGTGTGTTTATAGCACGTTGTGTTTAAGAGAGCAGAGATCTGAATGTATTACCCTGTTCGTTTGTACTGTAGATATCTTTCAGCTTCTGCCACTCTGGATGACATTGCCAGCTCTGAAGTGTGAGTTACTTCATTCTTTACATTCATTTTGTGTGTTTTCAAGGATGTTTTCTGGTCTCATTGAGGTCATGAAGGGTTAAAAGATTGATTTAAGGTGGCTTGCTATGCTTCATGGATATTTTTGCTGGGTTATTAGATAATACAACCATATATTGCATTTCTAAGTAGTGTCAATTGCAATTGCAAATGTGCTTACTCTGTAAGATGTGCATTACCATTTAAGTTTGATATCTGTAACAATTTTTTTTCTTTTATTCTTACCAATGCTGCATTTATTTAATCAATAATATAGTAAAACCTTAATATTATGAAATATTATTACAAAATCCAGTCTCTTCAGATTGATTTAGAAATCATGATCCTGTGGAAAACATTTAAAACCATTTTGCTGCTATATGTATTTATGGAAAATGTGAGTAATTTTTTTTCCATTTTTATTTGTTGTTTTATGAATTTTAAATTTAGAATGATTTGTTTTTATTTGAAATAGTTTGTAATTTTTTTTGTTTTTGCATTTGTATCTTTTGATTAATGTAATGTGTCCTTTCTAAAAAAAAAAGTATCAGTTTCTTTAAAAACTGAATCTTACCCAAAACTTTTGAATGGTAGTGTATGAACAACTAACATTCCTTGGATGACTTTAAGGGTTCTGTCTGGTTTTTGTCATCTGGAGGCTGTGGTCATGTTGACTAATTCCTGAGAAGTAGAGAGGTTCATGGACATTGAAGGGTTTCATGATTTTTGTATTTTCTCTCCCCCTCCCTCCCCCACATCCTTTTCTCTTTGCATTCTGCCTCTTACAGGTACAAAAAGACTCAGGAAACGCTGTCTCAGGCTGGACAGAAGACCTCAGCTGCCCTCTCCACTGTTGGCACAGCCATCAGCAGGAAACTGGGTGACATGAGGTATGGCACAAGTCAAAATGCCCACCCCTGTTCTTCCTGTTTTTCTGTAGTAGTCTTATTCCAGTCACAAATAACAGTGTGACTCTGCAATCACTTAAATTTGCATCTTTTCGTTTAACTTGCATGTTTTTACTTAATTTGTTTTTTTGGGGGGTAAAATGAATTGACTAACACATGTTTCCTGGTTAGTGTGTGTGTGTGTGTGTGTGTGTGTGTGTGTGTGTGTGTGTGTGTGTGTGTGTGTGTGTGTGTGTTTATATGGCATTTCATGGACTTATATTGGATCTCCATCACATGCCTTTGATTTTATTCATTCTGTCTTTGGCTTTGTTTAGACATGTAACAAAAATCCACCCAAAATTCATTGATTCTGAATTCCAAAAAAGAAAGAAAATACAGTCCAAACAACATACATGCGTGCGCTGAAGTCTGATGAAATAATAGTGCAAACAAAAGATTGGTTTAGAAACTGAATTGGATTTGCATAGAGTGTGAACAAAGCCTTCATGCCTGTGTTTCCTCTGTCCCTGCTCTCTTTGGTTATTGATCCATGCTTTTGCATTTGTGTCATATCCTGCTGCCGTTCTTCATCACAGTGAAGCCATTATTATCCGTAATGAGTGTAAATGCAGTGCAGCCACAGTCAGCAGAGCCACAACGGTTGTTTTACTCCTCATATGATGAACACAAGCTCTACCTAACTTGTTTTCCTGGCTCCTGATTCACTTACTTACTGCAAAGGCTGTCTCTGTTCTTAGCATTATTTGCACACATTTATTTAACTTCCCTCACCACTCCTAACACAAACAGAAGGCAGAAGAGAAGGAGTTTTATGAAAGCCTGAGTTTCCTTCTATTGAACATTACCTGTTGGTAGTAGATGCTCAGTGTTCTGACATGCAGAGGGCATGAGACTTAGTTATAAGTATCTAAATCATTAGCTGCTCGAAAGATCAGTCTCTAGTGTGTGATAAAGAGAAGCTAATAGCTTCATTCAACAGATCAAAAACTTTAGCAATGTTTTATGAACTAAAACTGCTGCTCTGTTGATCAAAATGTCATCTTTCATTCATCAGACAAATAATTTTATAACTCAAATTTACTATCCACTTTTATCATTGTTTGTGTCGTTTACATCCATCCATCGTATTCACCCCCATGTAATGGTTGGATTGTTTTTTGGTTCATTTCACCGTTCTCCATATTCCCTCAATATCAGAACAATAGTTCTCATAATTTGTTCTTCCTGCTTGCTTTGGCCAACCTGATTGCTTTTGTATTCCCCCTTTCTTTTTAAACGCTGCCCTTGCTTGGTCTACAGAGCTCTTCCTTTCTCTAACTCCTTTGGGTAAGACTGATTAATGTCATCAAAAAGTGAATGCTTAACACGGAGCTCTGTTTGTAATACCAAGCCCATTTAATTTTAAAAAAATGTATTTAATTATGCTCCAAACCCAGCTGATTTTGATTATGCATGATTCCAGTGCTATTTTATGTGTGAACAAATGTGATTTTTAAAGATCTAGCAGTCTGTGTGTGGTGTAACCCAGCTGATCTCTCACTTGCTGTGCTGCTTGCTTGCTAATACACACAACTTTTTCTCCTTTTAATGCTTTTGAAGTAGCAACTACTCCATTCGCCATTCAATAAGTATGCCAACTATGAGGTAAAGTACTAGTGTAAACCACTGCCCCTCAACTCAAATGGTTTCTGATTCATTAGACATTAAAATGTTAGTCATTTGTGAGAAAAAAAAATACACTTTTTTTTTTTTTAAATCAAAACAAATATTACTAAACTGTTTAAACTGCTGGATTGAATATTCTCATACAGCTCGATAAAAGTTTTTCTTTGCATGCTTGTGGTGTTTAACCGTTAATCTGCCAGTTACTTTACTGAGCCCACTTGCTCATGTCTAATTGTAATGTTTCTTCTGCTGTGAGTTCTGGGATTAATGCATGTTTCATTAAATAGGAACTCTCCAACCTTCAAATCTTTTGAGGACAAAGTTGGAAACATCAAGGTAAGGCTCACTTTTGAAACTGGGTCAGTGACATGATGCTCATTTTTGGCAGATCTATTAATTTATTCAAAAATACATTTAATATATTTAAAGTGACAGACTTTTGTCCACCAGATAAAAGTCATGTGGTACAATCGTGCAGTAACCGAAAACAAGAAATTATATCAAATACACTATTAAGACTTTTAGAAAGTCACGTATGCAGACCAATTCTGCATTTATTTGGGAAAAAAACAGTACATTTTAATATTGTGAAAAATTATTACAATTTGAAACAACTCTTCTCTATTTTAATATATTTTAAAATTGAATTTATTACTGTAAAGGCAAAGCTGAATTTTCAGCATCATTACTCCAGTCTTCAGTGTCACATGATCTTTCAGAAATCATTAATATTCTGATTTACTGCTTAAGAAACATTTATTATTACCAATGTTGTATGGAGAGCCCTTAAAGTCCCTCAAGGCCAATTTTCCCCCCAAAAAACTGAATGACTTTTGAAAATAATAATATATTTTGAAACTTTTTACTTTATAATTACATCAGATAATAGTTTAATCACTAAATGTAAACTTTTCTTTAAAAAAATGTTGTGTAGAGCATATCTCAGTACTTGACGCATGCTTTTTGTACTCTTTATCCTGGGAACTGTTTCTAAATGGTTTTTCTGTTTGTGTGTCTCAGTACAAGGTGGTTGGGGGCAAAGCCAATGGTGAAAGTGCTCACTCTCCGAACGAGTCCAACCCGGTGCAGGACAACGCTCCGTTCTGAGATTTAAACACTCATCTCATTCTTTGTGAATCCTGACTACACCCACACTTCCGTTCTCCCAGTTCTCCCATTCTCTCTTAATTCTTTCATCCCTCCTTCCTCTGTCTCCTTTGATACCCCTCCACCTACTGCTAGCATGTGCTTGCTCATCTCACTGAAAACACACACGTAGTACAGATTCTGTGACATGAAATCATCACAGGTTGTACAAAAGAAGACAAATGATAAATCATTTTGTATTAGAAACTATTTTACACTGCTTTGCATAATGTTTTTACATAACTTTTATCTATATACGACTATAAAGGAATATAAATAACTATATTTAAACAGTACTGCCAAGCAGCATTCATCAGGCGGCAGAGGGGTACAAAATACAAGAAGAAGAAACATTTAAATCTGAAGGGGGGAGGATTTTAGACCAATAAAGAAAAGAAACTTGCTGCTGAGCATTCAGTTGAGTTGTTTTTTTTACTCTCCGTACAATGTGAAGCGATGCTTTGCTGTACACCTGGTGAATGTCTGACCTTCTCAGTCGGCCTTACACTCGCACTCTCTATTGCGTTATTGGTCTGTTGCTGGTAAAAACATGTTACACAAAGTTGTTTTTTGCTTTTTTGTTGTTTTTTTTATTTTTTAATTTTTTTTTACCTGTGCTCTTTCTTGATTGTTCAGTTTGTTTGTTTTTTTCATTGATGGGAATGTTTTATTTCTGCTGTTGACATCGGAAATCGCTTGCCTTTGCTTTGTGCCATGCTGTGTGTGCCAGTTAGTAGATGCCATAGACTTTTTGTTGCCAGAATGTTACACACACACAAACTATCACATCACAAGGATCACTGTTCAATTTTAAGAAATAAAAAGGCAGTTACTTTCATGTGCACAAATCCAAAATGTCAAGTGGCGAGTAAGTCCTGCTAAATAAGCCGAATTTCTTTTGTTAGTGGCATTTGTTGATTTTTCCCAACAGACGTGAACACTAGTGTTGTCTGTATGATAGCACAGTCACTTTTTACCTGAAAGATATTGGAGTATATTTCATTATTAGCAAGTGTAATCTCTTATTTTTCTTCATTTTTATCTGTTCTATTCTGCTATTTCATTCACTTATATGGGTGTCAGTGGGTGGCCTTTTTTCAGTATATTACACACAATTACATGCCTCATTGGGTGAAATGCAAGGGATTACATACATTTGACTGACTGGTGCAGATGATGAGACGCCAACATCACGTGTTTTTCTGCTGGAATACATGTGTGATGCCATAGAATTGTGTGGATACACCTGTACACAAACGGTGAAAAGATTGTGAACATTCAGAGGAAAAGGACTTCTTTTTTTATAATTTTGAGTAGTCATTTTCGGGAGGTTGTTGTTTAGGGAACAGGCACCATATAGCTTTAAATTAGAGATTTCATCCTAGCTATTTAGATTTAAAGGTTCAGTTTGTTTTCATTTAGAACAACAGTGGTGTAATGTTTCAATTATTTTTGTCAGTTGTCTGTATATCAATAAAGCATTCTTTCAAATGGCATTTGGTTTGCGCTTTCCTCTTCCTTTCATGTTAGTGACATAAATATGCCAGGAGGTGGCAGTAAAGCACTTACTGGAGAGGCCCTGAGCTTCTACAGGCTCTTCACACATTTTACGCAAACGTGCCATTGGAGGATATCTTTTCAACTTCTCTTTGTGTTTTAGCATCTGTTTTATTGTTGCGTTGAAATATATGTAGATTTAAATTTGACTAGAAATGTAAATATTATAGAGTTGGATAAAATGTAACATTTACTTTTGATCCAGGGCCTTCAGTCAAGTTTGATATTTGGCCCTTCATAGTAAACGTTTGAGCACGTCTGCTTTACAGACTATAGGACTGATTCAGCCAGCCCAGGTACTCCCGGTATAAAAAGATAGATTTTCTAGTTAAGACTTTATGGCTATCTTATAGTAATTGCTATTGTGTAATGTATAATTTGTCAGATGATTTGTTACCAATATTAATTAGCTAATGGTTAGAAATTTAATTAAAATTGTTTAAATTAAATTTTATGTTGTATTCTTTGTGGACCCATGTTCAAAACGGTGACAACAATTATAACACAGTTAATAAAACTATTTGACTTATTTTGTTCTTTGTTGTTTATGTTTATTAATCTATTTTTCCCAAATGGTCCTTTATGGCTAATAAAGCTATATATATATATATATATATATATATATATATATATTTGTTTATGTTTTCATCAGAATATTTATAAGATTTTTTTCAATAACTTTTCACTTCAAACAATGATCACTTTTATATTAGGGGACATTTCTAATTCATTTAATACAAAAATCCAACAAATATCTATCTTTTATATTGCAAAAACTGACATTTTATACTGGAATGTGCTGTTTTTGGGGTTTTGCTCTTCAGATTAGCTCTAAAAATACATGTTTCTGTATATATTTCTTATAAGTATTTGTCCAAAAAATCATTAAATTATGAGAAAGAGGGTTGAGTCACATGTCCAACATCCACATGATGTATTTTCCTTTTTTGGAGGGAAATTTGTTATTGTCTGCACATAGAGTAGATTAATTGACCGTCAACTGTGTTATCAACATGTTCTGATGAACTTGCGTCATATGTTATATTTATAAATATGTAGAGAAAGAATATAAAAACAAAAGTTAATCAAGGTCATGTACTAACAATTCCAAGGTCAGCAGTTTGCACCAGGCACCAAAAATGGCCGAAATGTCAACTGTGTTACCCATCAACTGTAACACAGCTGACAAGGATTAACACGGCTGACAGTGTTGGCAATTTAGTGTCAATTTATGCTCCCACTGAGTGTTGTTGATAAAAATAAATATTCACAAACTATTGTCATTACACAGAAATTACATAGGAATTGCCTAAAACCATGGAAAACAATGGATAAACTTAACTGATCTAATCACGGCTACACTTATATGAACTCCATATCCATAATATTATATAACTATTATATTCACTTTTGTCAAAGGTTAAAAAGCATTCAGAATTCTTCATGATTGACATAAACCTATATAATATTATAGATTTGGCATATATCTATTTCTGCCTAGTCATGACTGATAAAGTGTTTTTGTATAAGTCCTTACAACTTGAACTGTCATGATGATATATATATATTTGTGTGTGTGTGTGTGTATATATATACATATGTGTGTGTGTGTGTGTGTGTGTGTGTGTGTGTGTGTGTGTGTGTATATATGTGTGTGTGTGTGTATTTATTTATTTATTAACGTTATTTATATATATATATATATATATATATATATATATATATATATATATATATATATATATATATATATATATATATTTGTGTGTATGTGTATATATATATACATATATATATATGTGTGTGTATATATATATATATATATATAGCTTTGTATATATATATATATATATTATAATGTGTGTGTGTTTAAAATGCTTTTAGATAATAAGTTCATTCTCACCTGTTAACTGTGTTACTTTGTCAACTGTTATGTGTGTTTTTTATGTTATGAATATTTTAAAAGTGAACTAACCAAACAATTGATTTAGCACATTAAGGGGATATATTATTCAACCACCTAATTTATTTATCAAAAAGGAATACTGATTTTCTGACTTTTTGGCTGACACGTTTGTTGCCTAAGGGCAACACTATGCCATTTCGTGATTCATTTGTTTATGTATATTTATTGATAACCTTTTGACGTATTTTGGACGCAATTTATTGCAAGACCAATGTCTATGTATTTTCTGAACAGTTCCAGAACCAGAGCACCAGCTGTTCCAGCCTTGCTTCCGCTGGTTTGATCCGGTTCCGCGCTGAGGGGTTTATATAGAGCGGAGAAAGGCCACGCCCCCAGTCACCACGGCTAGCCGTCGACGTCATCTCTCTGTATAAATGAGACGAACGAGTTGTTTTTGTTAGACAGCACTGCGGTAGATATTTTCGGACGTGGAGGATCTTATCCATCCAAACCTTTTCAAATGGGCCCCGTCGCCTAGCGTTTTCTCCCCAAAGCCTCCGACTGAATTGAGAAGGGTGCTCTAATAACATCTGCAAGAGCGGCAAAAGAAGGTGAGGTGGTGGTCTAAGCTTCATATTTTAAAGGGTGCTCATTGTGTGGGTCAGAGAATATGAAGAGGGTAACGTTACAACAACTCGAACACTATTAGTGTCGTGTATTTAGCTGTAATCGTGTGTTTTCTCACGTTTGAGACAAAAACGGTTCCTTTGTGATCTCAACTGCTGTAATTCCTGTGGGATTACTGTAACGTTAACTTCCTCGTGCAGCCGTTTGAAAAATGCAGCATGAAGCTTGTTTGTAATGAATGTCTCGTGACTTAACCTCAGTTTGGTTAGTCTTGTGGTCTGGCACTGAACTGTGTAATAATGAGTAACAATTACAAGACAAATATGTAAACAATACAAGGTTTCAAACCACACGTGAGAGATAAAAGCTCTTAAATGCCTTCCCTGAGTCTATCTGTAATCATTCAAATCCATGTTTAGGGTTAAGATGAGGAGTTATTATCTAGTTTGTATGATTTACATTAAATTCATGTCTTAATCTCTTCACAGGGTTTCCATCTAAGTCACTATTTAAGTCTGTAAAATGGCAGCCATCCCATCTAGTGGCTCTCTGGTTGCTACTCACGACTACTACAGAAGTAAGTTGCCTTTGCCAGTGCTTTGCTGTTATTTTAAATGCAACTATTAACAGTTGACGTCATAAAGAGAATTTGCCTTATAAGACTTCCTTTTCAGGGCGCATTGGCTCTACATCCAGTAGCAGCTCGTGTGGCAGTTCAGAGTATAGTGGGGAGGTTATTCCACATCACCCAGGTGAGCTACGCTTCATTCCTGTTTTTTCAACCCCCCACCTCGATCAATACTCCATTGCAACAGTTTTGACATGACATGAAGACATTTACACACGTTATGCAATGCAAGTTGCACAGTTTGCACCCACATCACAGCTCTGTTGAAATGGAGACTCGTCTGATTGCTTCTGAGTAATCAACTGTTGAGGAAATCACTTTTGTGAATTACTAACAGGACTGTTGCTTGCGTGCATACATAAGCCTACATGCCTTTGTTTAGAGACTCTTTAACAGTGAATGCGTTGGTGACTACATCGTGTACTAAATCCATTAGAAGATTAGACTGGTGGTGCCTTGCTTGTTCTGACCTGTTGTTTAAATGTGCTTTAGGTCTGCCCAAACAGGATTCTGGTCATTGGTGGTCGAGTTTCTTCTTTGGGAAGCAGAACCAGCCTGGTATGGGAACTCTTACTGAGGAGGCTCAGCAGAAGTGAGTCACTGGATTGAGTTTCACCCAAGTTGGTGCATGTAACACGAAGGCCTTGCCAAGTGCTGATGCACTTTTAACTGAGATGCAGTTGCAAATTTTTGATTTCATAACAAGGGGTGTTCGTTTGACATAGCAGTTTTTAAATTCTAAATTCATTGACTGGCTCTCTGCAGGTCAGGGGTGATGAGTGTGACCAATGGGCAGGTGACATGTATTGCCCGGGAGATGGTGATGAGGCAAGTGAGTGAAAGTAGCGATGGAGGCAAGTCGGAGGCGGGGAGTTCTCCTCATTCCTGAATCGGACACCAGATCAGGACACCAACGCTAGGGGACGGGATAGGCTCCCCTTTTCTTTTAATTTCCCATCCATATAATGGGCTGTTTTAATATATACATTTTTTTTTTTTTTTTTTTTATTCATTGTTTTATATATATATATATCACATAATAAATGGAAGAGCTGAAACTTGCAAAAAAAAATTTTGTACATTTTTACACATCTCTAACACTGATGGAAATGTTTTTGTTACATGTTGTTGTCTTATCCTGTGTTTTTTCAGCACAATAAATGGTCTTAAACAGCCCACTACTGCTATTGGACATCTATTTATTTATTTCATGTTTTGTATTCTCTATTATAAAGAAACCATACACCACCATCTCCCCTTAACAGTTAAGAGAAAAGACTCCATATATATATAATGCAAATTAGCTATACATATAATAGTGTACTAGAAGCTGTTTAAAATAAAGTGCAGCAATAATCAAATACTAAAATGAAAAATTAAATTCAGCCTTTCCCCCCTGTAATTGGGATTTTTTTTAAAGGTTTATTTAGGCATTTCTGCCTTTATTAGGATATGATAGTATTTCAGACCGGAAGCGAGATGGGGAGAGAGAGGCGGGGGGGACTGGATCAGGAAAGGTCCATGAACCAGGACTCGAATTTGGGATGCCGTAAAGCACAATAATGCTATATATCAGTGCACTGCCAACAAGAGGAGATGCTATTTTCAGTTTATCTGCACGTAGATATTATGATGTACTGTATGGCATGATTATGGGAAATTGTGTATATCATCTTGTACTAATTTATCTGTTCCAAGTGTGCAGAGAAGGAAATGCACCCCCTTCTGCATTTATTTATTTCATAAAAAAAGAATGATTTGATTATATAACAAGCATGCTGAAGCTAAATTCAGTGTGTCAGCTTTCAAAGTGGAATTTGGCAAGGAGACAAAAAGGACTCTTGGCTGGTAACTGAGTCATGACAACTGCTCTTGAGTGAAATGTCAGTTCTCCTCATACAGAAATAATCCAAAAAAGCAACAGGTTTTTATTTTTAAGAATTGTATTTTTAATTCAAAAAAATACTTTGAACAGGGTGAGCAGCAGGTGCTAGCATAAAGACAGGTTTGAAGTGCTCTTGTTCCAAACACAGAAACAGTGAATATGGGAAACAGTCCATATGGAACATTGCTTGCTAGATGACGTTTTACAGCTTTGTTCCTGTGTGTAAATGGATTTTCCAGGTCACTAAGTTCTGATGGTTGGCTAGATACATGAAAAGGCCTCTTTGTGGCATGCTGACTCTGTTCTTTTTCAGACATCACTTCCCCTTTGTTTGCAGCAACAGGTCCCAACTATGAGACTGTGACAGACATGTGGTGTGATTGGTAGTTTATTGAAGATGAAAAGAAATGTACTTTTTATTGGCAGAATTGAAGGATGTCAAAATCTGTAAATGACTAATCAGTTGTCATATTGGCTATGCAGACCATATAAAATATTTCTATGTATTTGAAAGGTAAAAGCTTTTTAAAACTTTCAATGCCATGGCAAATTAATCTTTACAATTAAATCTAATAGTATTATATGTCTAAACACATTTTACAGATTAGGTTGGTCCAGCTGATGTGCGTGAAAGAAAAGCAAATAAACAATTGCTCTCTTAAAGTTTGGATCTTTTAACAGCAAGGAAAGCCAACATATTGTTAGCTGCAATTTCTCCAATTTGTTCTTATAGGAGAACTTTGTCTCATACTGGTGGTGGGGACCGGCCTTGCATAAAGTAAGGCAAAATAAATGCAGCATATGGCTATATGGATATTTATACAGTATAATTACAGTACTGTTCAAAATTTTGGGAGTCAGAAAGATTTTTTTCCCACATTTTTTTTTTCTAAATTAATACTTTTATTCAAAAAGGGATGAATGACTGATTTATAAAGTTACAAAAACAAATGACATTTCAAACAAATGCTGCTCTTTATGTCCACAAAAATAATAAGCAGTGCAACTGTTTTTAACACCGATAATAAATGTTACTTGAGTAGCAAATCAGCCTATTAGAATGATTTCTGAAAGATCATATCGTGTATAAACTAAAAATTATTATTCTCTAGCATGAAAAAGATCTCTATCTCTAAACAAAAATAAACCAATAGAATAATTATTGGAGCAGCACTTTTAAGCAACACGTTCACATATTCTGTCTGTAGAGAAGCATTTTTTTTTTCCTTCCAGAGGTCTACACGCTATTCTTGTGCAGGTGTCTACTTCACCACACGATCAGCAGGACTTTGTCGTTTGGAAGAGGTTCCGCAGGATGCCGGGCTCTTTAAAACCACATTTACTGTCCAGCCATCACTCATAGGCCCTAAACCTGTATTTAGACAGAAATACATGGTCTTGTTGTCAGTAGGGCTAAATGTACAACTATATAGATTGACAGATCTCAGTTTAACTCATACTATACCTTGGTGCTTGGATTTGGTCACCCAGACTGTCACTTGTCTTTGCTTTGGTTCCATTAAATTATCAGATAGACTACTGACTGCCTTCATTTTGTCTGTCGGGCAGATGCCTGCAAACAAAAACAATCACATATAGAAACACATACACAGAATCCTGCACAGCCCCACAGAGTAAATCCTCTAAAAATAAATAAATGATGTGTAATCCCTTCTGTATCTTTAGTCAAGATAAAGAGAACTTTTAAAAGTAATATGAAACATTTTTAGTTATACATATTACATTTCGTTATATGTTTTTAGTACTCAGTACAGTTTAAGCAATCAAACTAGGTGTATTTCTTGCAATTTACAAAATTGGGACCGATATTTTTATTAGGTGCTGTACATTCAGGTACAAGTTCATTCATGAGACACAAACAGAGCTTTGAACTGCAGATAGTCAGAATAACACGTGTCCTGTAGCTGGTTAAACAGAGGAGAGCTAAAAATAGTGCTGCACTTACTCCGGTAAAACTCATTCCGAGCAAGGAGACACACAGGGGCATTTACGGTGGTCATGGTCAGCTTTTATGTTTAAATATGACAGAACCAAATGCTTGGAAAGTGGGGTGTTCTTTGGAACCTGGAAACATACAACAAAGGAGGAGGAGTTAAGGTCAGTGCTGACTGAGCCACAAACCACAAACTCTTATCATGCTTTTAAAAAGACAAAACTTGTTGACTCCACAAAAACAAAAAACAAAAAAAAAACATGTTGATTGTAGATGAATCACATGTGTGTCAAAAGTCAAAGAAAGGACTTTTGTCCCAGTTTTGCTCAAATTGTAAACAGAATATGCTTGTCCTCTATAGGGTCATGGAAGCCAATAATAAAAAGCCCAAAGTAGACTTCCGTTTTTGCTAGGGTATGCACAGTCAGAAAAGTAGGGAAGAGAGGAAATAAGAAGTTTAAACTAGTATTTTAATAGTGACAAAGAAATAGCTCAAACACAAAGACGAAACATTCTAGTACGTATGTATCAAGTGTCTTTAATGTCTTTTCAAACCAATGTTGTACTAAATACGACTGATTCGGCTCTAGTAGTCATTTCTGAACGAATCAGTTTTTAAACAAATCAGTTGAGTGAATAATTCAATGACCCATAAAGGGAGTCACTTGTATTATTCCTGAATGAATCAGTCGAGTGAATAATTCAGCGACATACACATAGATGGTCACTTGTCACCATGTACAGTACTAGGATATCAGTGTAACTTGCAGAAAGAGTGTAAACAGTTGTTATGTTAGTTTGTTATGTGCTTGATGGGAATTCACTAGGGCTAAAAATGAGTGTCATTGTTGTGTTACTCGGCATAATTCCAAAAAAACAATAGAAACCATCACAGAATTTGTAATGGTTTTACTGGTTATACTGGGAGTTGTACTGGTTTTAATGGAAACTGCCATGGTGCCTGTTGATCTCTACTGGCCATTGGTTGCTTGTTAAAACCACTAAATCCTAATGGAATATGTCCCAGAACAAACTACAGGAAACCATTTTTTAAAGGTTGTAATGATTAAAAGTTGATGGTTTGTAATGTTTGTAATGGTATTTGCAGTGGAAACCATTAGAATTTCTGTCATGGTTTCAATTCTTTTTTGTTTGTTTTTTTGTTTGTTTTCAGCAAGGCTGTTAGACTGACATATCTCTGTCATCCTCTTAATCTTAAGGGTGTGTTAGAGTATCTCTACCAAAATATTGTTCCACCTCTAAAAATAAAACCACTTCCTCCACACTGACACTCATATATATAGCTACATAGCTATGTGCGATCATAGCTGGGTGGTGCTAAATATGGAATTGAACTTTGCTCTATATAGCCAGCCAGAAATGTATCGTTTGATCTTGCCTGTATTGGTGTTCTTGTTTTGATGCAGAATACAATGATTCTCAACAGCTCTGCATGACTCTTTCTTTTCTTAGACACATAACAGGCTTTTTTGTTAACACGAAATTGGTCTTGAACACAAAAGCCTTTGTGTAATGGAGGTTTAATCTGCAATGGCATAACAGCAGTGAGAACTAAGCTTCATCAGCAGACTCTGATGATGTTAAAGAGTGAAAAAGCAAGGGATTAAAGAAAAAACTTGATGTCGTTTGATCTCATTTGAAAGGTTAGTACGTGAACAGAGACGTCTGGAATTGAATACAGATATAACAGAAAACAGAAATTCTAATGGACGAGGGTGTCATTCTTTTACAAAGATCCATATCAGTCCTCCAGGCATTTTTCAGTGTTTCTTTGTGAATTGATGTATATGGTGGGCGGGTGTATGAGAGAGAAAGAAAGAATGAGACATAAGAACAGAAGTAGAAGATATGGAAAGCTGGCCTTAGAGAAAGGGAAATATAGAAGAAGAGGAAAACAATCCTCACAGTTGTAAATATTAATACACAGTAAAAACAAAACAGCTACAAAGTACATTTATGAAAAACAACTCAAAAAGTCCTGGACAAATGCTCTTTTCTCAGAGACCTGTTTGGTTAGTATCATGTCAACATATCAGACATATCTAGATCAGTTTATATATATATATATATATACACACACACACTGTCAGAGAGAGTCACGTGAAGGTAACAAGCCAAAGGGTTGTGTTTAGTTTAGAGAGTTGTCAGAGAGAGTCACGTGAAGCTTTAAATATAAAAACAATAATGCTGCTGTTTATATTCCTAAAAAAGATATATGATTAGAAAGGTTGTTTTAAAGTCCATGCAATATGTCTTGATGTTATCTTTAAGTAGACCTTGCCTTTTTGTAGGCTGTCTGTCATGTGTAAAACTCCTTAAAGTCCAATGGCGGTGTAAATGTTCCAGAAATGTTTTTAAATCTTGTGAAGAAGGGAAAGCCTGGAATCATAATGCATGTCCAAACACAGACGAGACAGCTTTATATCAAACCCCTCCTTTGCTTCAGGTTAGAGGACTGACAAGCTATTCGCTAAGAAGTTGAAGGTCCCACCCTGAGGAACACCCATATGCTTTCCTGACCATTTGAGAAAGACACTGGGATAAATGAAAGGTCGGAACGATTATGTGCTGCTACAATATTTTCCAGCCCTCACAAACACCAGTGGAAATTCTTTGCATAAGAGACAAGCTTTCACACGGATGCTACTGTTTTTAAATACATTTTATTGCAGTACACTCTGTTTAAACATAAATTTGTAAAATGTTCTTGTTGCCTTTCTGTGTTCTAATTATTTCCATAATAACAATCTCTGCAAAGTCCAACTCTTTGAGGTTAGAGAAAACCCTGCAAGCCATTTTTCCACTTTGACCTATATTCTTCTAGTAAGAAAAACAGGAGTACTTCAGAAAGTCAATGTGACATGCCTGCAAAAGAGTCTTGAATAGGAGGAGCTATTGGGGTATCCAGTGTTGATCACGCTCTGACAGCATGAGCAGCTCTGTGAACCTCCTCATGCTGCATGGCTGACTATAAATCACTCACACAGGGAACTAGAGGAGCTTTCTCTTGAAGAGATCATGTCGCCATAAAACCATCATGACAGTTCTGCGTGATCACAGTCTAAGCGACCTGAAGCAAAGCTGAATAGGCTACATGTGGCATTAAGTGTTTAACTGTTTGTTAAGGTAGCCTATATAACAAAGCCTTCGTTTGATTTTTTTATGCTCCTGCAGACATGTACTTTCTTTAGATTATTTATTTACTATTTAGGCAATGGCAAGAAGCCAAACAGGAAAGAACCGATCATAATGGAAAAAGCTATGCATGACCTACATGTGCATGTCAACATAACGTCAATTTAAAAAACATAAAGCCATAAATATTTATTAAATCGATCGGTAATACGTCATGATGTCTATCTACACAGTTGTTTTCCAACCTAAATTAATCACTTTCTGTAGGATGACGCCATAAGGAGCTTTATTTTTAGTTAATTAAACACAGTGGAAATTCAAACCTATAAAAGATTAGAGACCAAATAAATAAATACAATAAAATAAAAAACAGAAATATTTCACCATTAATATATATATATTTAATAAACTGGCAGTTTTTAATATTGCATATCGCTAAAAATGGAAACATCATGGTAAACCAAAGTAGCAGAGTAGTTATTAAACACGCTATGTACATTTCATTCTGATATTGCCAAAAAGGAATGACCGTATATGCTAAAATGTGCTATGCTGAAAGGAATATCAGGAATGAGAATGACCCTGTCTCTAATGATGATGATAATGACAGTGACGAACATGATCCCATACATCAGCAGTTCTTGTCGTCATTACTGTTGAAACTTTAGCTTGTGGGAGAACAGCTTATTTGTATGTTAAACACAGAGTCATAGACAAGCCCTCATAAAGGTGCATGGTGTTTGTTGTTGTAGTAAAAGCATGAAGGTGGCAGTGTTTATGGAAACGCCTCGTACATTATGCTTTCCCTCCTGATATAAGCATATAAATTTGATTAACATGCTCTAAAATAATTTTTATGCTCTTTCATGCTTTATTATATCCATACTATAAATAAATGACATGCAGCTAAATAAAACCGAATAAAAAAATAGATTTCTTGGTTGCACACTACAGATCGCCACTGAAATGGTGTGGTGCCATCTGCTGGTGACATTTCATATTGAACAGGCCTGATTCATTGGTTTACCTATTGTGAGAAGTAACTAGGTTCTACAATTTTGACCCTATGGATCAGCTCATTACCAGCTTTTTAATTATTTTTATATGAATATTTTTATGAATGACACTTGCCAAAACAAATGAACACTGTTATCTATATAAGTCCCAAGAACTCTGAGTTTGCAGATATAGCAATAAAAATTGCAATCCTTGCCTATCGTTACTATTTTCCTACATAATGCCATTGCTGCTTCACTCTAGATAAAAACGTTAAAAAGTAAGTATTATTATTATACAATTTTTTTTTGTCAATGTAAGTTTGTCATGAGGAAAACAAACATTCAGTATATTGTATTGTATTGTTCAGTCAGTATTACACAATATTTAGAGTATACAAATCAACATACAGTAAAGCGAGAACAACGTTTATTACAAAAAAAGTAACAATAGCATAGTCAATTCAGTCAATAATTGCCCTAAACATAAATAAATCTAAAAAAGTGCTTTATACGTGCATCTTCCTCTTTATCTGAAAACTGATGTGATGGACTAATCCAAGATGATTGTATGGTGCTTCAGTTTTTAAGGATGGTTCAAGGTCAGTCTGGTTTTGCTATATAAGAGTTTGAGACCACCAGATGTTTGCAGGTCCTATCAGCTGCCTTGATAGTTTTCTAGTTCATGCCTCAGAATCTTAAATGTTGGACGGTCCTCTGGCTCTGCTTTCCAGCAAGATCGCATGATGTTATAAATGACCTGTGGACAGTGAGGTGGAGAAGGCATTCTGTAGTTTTCTCGTGTGACGAGATCATACACATCACAATTACGGACACCTATAAAAGAAGGCACAAGGCTTAAATAGACAGATTCAAATTATAATGACGAAGATAAATTTGTGAACTATACATATTTTTAATCATTTCTACAGTATAAAATACTTTAGTAATTAAATATTTATAAATTATAAATTGTATAAATTATAAAAATTCGATCTCAAATCTTGAAACAGACCTGGATAAGGTACAGCTCCATATGTGACGATCTCATAAAGGAGAATCCCAAATGACCAGACATCAGATTTGCCAGAGTAACGGCCATGACCGATAGCCTCCGGCGCGGTCCATTTATATGGGATTTTCTTGTCATCACATATATAAACAGGTTCCTAGATATGAATGAACACTATTTTATTTCATTACTGGAGGCTGCACTACCCAAGGCTATAAAACTGACAGAGCATCAAAACTAGAAGTTAATAGACAACTTCCTCTCTGGTTATGAAGAGCACCTTTAAATGGTGTAAAATCATTCATGGGATCAGTTAGATTTGATAATTGTTCTGCATCATAATATATAGCAAACAAAAATATGATTTAATATCACAGGATCAGATAAATCCACTGTTACCTACTGATATTTTCATAAACCAGGATGAAAACTGGTGCCGGTACTACTCTACTTTATTTGCATACTGGCATCAGCAAATAAACGTGCATTACTCACATGTATTTTCGTGCAGCATGTGTTGCACAATAAAAGAAACAGCATATCATTTTAGCTCACCTTAATGATCCGAGCTAGGCCAAAATCAGCAATTTTGCAGACATATCCCTCTCCAACTAGAACATTTCTTGCTGCAAGGTCTCTATGAATACTGTTATGTGCCTCTAAATATGCCATTCCATCTGCCACTTGAGCTGCCATGTCGATCAGGGACTCTGTATCCAGTGTCCTACCCTCTGGATCTGATGTATAGAAGGCAGATCAAATTAAGAAGTGAGAGAGCATAATTACACCCACAAGAAAAAGATATGATTTTAAAAAATTTTAAGATATGAAGATACTTCAATCATACATATTTAAGGGATAGTGACTGACTTTTTAGGAAATTAAGCAGGTCTCCCTTCTCTATTAGTTCGGTGATGATGTAATATGGGACGGAGGAAGTGCAGACAGCAAAGAGAGAAATCAGGTGCCTGTGACGGAAACACTTCATGATCTGCACCTCCAACTGAAAGTCCTTCTGCACAAGAGCATCTAAAGAAAGAAAAAAACATTTAATGAAAGGATTTATTATAAATATATGTATTGTTCATTTACCATTTCTAAAAAATGTACTTAGTTTTATTAGAGAGAGCTCTCACAGTTACACAGCAAAATATCTTGTTTTAAACATTTTGTTAGATTTATGCTTAAAACAAGAAACAATTATCTACAAATGGAGTAAGAAGGAAGACATGCAATTTTTCCAAGTAAATTTGTGCTATTTAAATTTTAGATTCTTATTGACAAACAAGACAAAGTTGTAGTGCAGTGTATCTGTAGTACTGCATTTATTCCACAACATTCCAAGTCAGGGCTTGAATTGCCATTTTTCTGCTTGAGGTATTGGGTTGTAGATTTACCAGTGTAATGCCATTCTGCATGACCTACATCGTGTTCAGCCTCAGCACACAAATACTGTGTAATGCGTGCAATGTACAATCCAAAAATGTTGGTTGTAAAAACTGTAGGGTATTCATGTCCCGAGGCAGGTGGTTGCCTTCATTAAGCATACAGTTATTTTGCTTGAATACTGAATATGATTTTTGTCACATTACTCATTGACGTCCAAAAATTGCCTATCCATGTCATGCTTGTCCAGTTCCTTCCCTGAAGGAAATTCCTGAACACTGCAGATCCTGAGGTTCTGTCTGGAGTATTGTGTACCTTTTGAAGTGGTTTTACTCGAATAACCACTATTGAGAAAAGGTAGATTTATGAAAGTCAGAATCTTTAGTAATGTTTATTAACTCTTTCCAGCCAATGTTTTGATCCACTGCATTAACCTGTGTCATGTGTGCAAGTGTGCACACAATGGAAACTAAATTGTACCCCAGATAGTCTTGTGAGAAGTGTAAGAAGAACAGCAATCCAACAACTTTGAAAATCATGCAGTGTGTACATTTATACTGCTAGATCCTATATGATTTTGCTGTGCAATTTTGCATTCTAATTTTCAGCTCTGCTCTAGTTGTGAGCTCACCATTGTTCTTGAGGATTTTGATGGCCACTTTAGTGTGATTTTTCCACCTGCCGCTGTAAACATCAGCAAAGTGGCCACTGCCGAGCATCTTCTCAAGAGTAAATTGTTCTTTAGGCAGCTCCCACTCATCGACTAAGGGGGGTGGAAGAACCTGCGGCATTTTCTACAGAAACATGAGTCAGTGGTGTCAGGAAGGAAGTTTACAAACACATTTAGTTTTATGAGGACTATTCTCACATATTCACTGGGTTAGAAGCTTTTCGATCAGATACTGTATCAGCATATGTTTGCTTGATGTTGATGAAGTTGACATTCTCATAACAGAAAAGAAACTCTTTCAAGCACTTCCTCATTTGATAAAAATAAAACTGAAAGAGAACAGGAAAATAAGAGAGATATACTGTAAAAAACAAGCAGAGGAGAGGAGAATCTTACCCGAATGCAGGGTTTCCTAAGAAAATCCAAAGTGGAGAGAGGGTGAGTTTGATAATATTCAACCACATCTAATACACTGGCAAATTGAGGAGATGGATCCACATAGAACGTCCCACTAGTATGGAAGATCTTGAAGTGCTTTGCTTTGGCCTGTGATTTCACTAAGAGACAAGATTCAGAACTTCAGTCTGAAATTGTACCTTTTTAGAGATTCCAATGTGTGCTGTAACAAACTCCCTAATGGCTGTCAGAAAAACACAAACACACACACCTGAGAGCACGAAGCTCATGCTGTCAGTCTCACTGATTCGCACAAGAAAGGATCCATTTTCATTTTCTGCTGACATGAGGAGACTCAATGCCTCAACACGGCTCAACTTTCCAAAAAACCACCTAAAAGAACAGAAAAAACACCAGGGTCATATGATTTCCTTTTTGTAGTTTTACAGTAAAGTGTTGTTTGATTTGTGAACGGATCATTCCTTTGAATCGCATTTGTTAAAAATAAATATTCACCAAATTGATTCACAAAATGATTTGTTGATGAACTGTTTCTTCCGCTCAACTCTGATTCATCAAGGATGATAAGAATTGTGATAACTATATCATTCTAAATCTGTGAGAATAGGGAAGTCCACACCACAGCTATAATGATAATGTCGCTAGAATTTTTTTTACTAGGGCCTCAGTAAAATGTCGTTAATAAATCCTTATGTGTCAACGGGATTGATGTATATCGACCTGAAAATTATTTTCTCTGATATTATTTCAGCAATCAAGTCATGTAATTTCTGTCAGCAGTTTAAAATCAGAGCTCGCAATGCGAGAATCGTGACTGAATCACTATTATGATCTAATCATTTAAACAGGCAAAAATTTGGAACTTGTTTGCTAAACAAAATAAGTGCTGGATGAGATGGATATTAGGCTAAAACAAAACTTGCAAATGTCTTCTATAGGTTGTCATTGACGAAAAGCAGCTCTTTATTGTGCATGCAGTTTGTAAATGTCAGGTAGAGACGATTTATATCCAAAACAGCATTAAAACCGTAATAACATATGGGCACACTTTTTGATGGGGGACTGTAGAAAGGCTAAAAACGCCTCTAGTAAACAAACAGTTGCTGGTAGCCATTGACTTCCATAGTATGAAAAAAAATACTATGGAAATCAATGGTTACCAGCAACTTTGATTGACGACATTCTTCAAAATATCTTCAATCTACAGAAAAACGTTTTATTCAGAACAGGTTTGTAAAAACATGAGGGTCAGTAATTGATGCTTAACTGTTTATTTTTAGGTATGCTCTCTATGTGGCAAAGTGACCGTTGCAAATTCATTCGTCCTTTCTGTCAGAAGTAGTGTCAAAATATGTGAAAATGTGCATTAAGACTAAAGCACCCTCACTAATTTCAGAAGCACCCTCACTGATTAGTTCTGGAACTTGGTTGATATGCTTTTATTGTATAAAGATATACATAAACAAAATACAAATGCACTAAATGAAATAATTTTAATAAATGCATATTTACAATTTAAGCAACTAAAATAAGTATTAATAAAATAAATAACTAGAGAAGGCTGACTATAATCAACTTGCTTCTATTTAGTGACATAAGCCTACTCTTCACCTGAATTAGAAAAAAAGCTCTTCTGGTCTTTAGTGACAAAGTTTGAGCGGGTACATGCAATATCTGAGCGAGAGCAGAGCTAATTCATAAAAGAACAGTGTATATTTAAAAGCACATCCAGTTTTGTGTGAGTGATAGAAATCTGCTTGTGAGTTGAGATTCATGCTCGCGTATTAACATGGATGACATAACATTATGCCTCTCGACATTTTCATTAAGATCACGCTATAGAAACCACCTAAAATGAAGTATAAAGAGGAGGTTCCCTACGGTGGCCATGAAGTGCAAAACCGGAAGAGGTATGTATAGTTTGAGACAGCACCACTGGTATGGGATTACTCACCACTGACTGGACGAGACATCTGTCAATCAACATATACAGAAAGAACCAGCCGAAAAACAGTAGAGTCGTGGTAGAAAGTTCAGAGATGGTCTTAAAGTAGCTTGGTTTAAATGTATTGTATGAATTGCGCTTACTATTGAATAAAACATACAGAGTGTCTATTTATACTTTGTGCACATAACCTGCCTTATTGGCATTTTGTCAGCTCCAGTGACGCAGGTGATTAAGCATGTGTCCTTGACTTTTTTTGACGCGATCGACCCGGGTTCAAACCCACCTTTTGCCGAACTTTTTTTCCTCCCTTTTCAAATCTCGTATCACATCGTAAAGGCATTTATTTTCAATAAAAATTAAGGGAATAATCAAAAAGGTGAAAATAAAGTATAGGGTAGGTGTAGGGAGGGCTTTATTGTACCGATAAGGTGGCATCCATTTAATAATTTGAATTAAAATTATAATTTTAACTATTTAACCATTTTAACTATTTAACCACTATTTGCAACAAGTAGTATACATAGCAGAAAACCCTGCTATTTTAACAGTGTAAATACTGCTATTTTCACTTAGTGTAAATAGAATCTAATACGAGATTTGAAAAGGGAGAAAAAAAAGTTTGGCCAAAGGGGGTATCGTACCGGGTCAATCACATCAAAAAGCCAAAAACACACACTTAACCACCTGCACCACTGCAGCTGACAAGCTACTAATGCCAAAATGCCATTAAGGCAGGTTATTTGCACAAACTGTAAATAGACACTCTGTATGTTTTATTCAATAGTAAGCGCAATTCATACAATACATTTAAACCGAGCTACTTTAAGACCATCTCTGAACTTTTTTTTTCCGAACTAATGTTTTTCGGCCTGTTCGTTCTGTATACTTTGATTGACAGATGTCTTGTCCAGTCAGCGGTGAGTAATCCCAAACCAATGGCGCTGTCTCAAACTCTTCTGGTTTGTCTGATTTGTCCTTGTGTTTTCTGACTTGTTTTGTTTTTCGGATTTGTCAGTGTGTTTTCTGATTGTTATAATGTTTTCTGAATTGTTGTTGTGTTTTCTGAATTGTTATTTTGTTTTCAGAATTGTAATCTGTTTTGCACTTCATGGCCACCGTAGTTCCCTGCTAAAAATCGCATTCCAGGGGGTAAAATACATGTTTTTCGGCGGGAATCCCAGTAAAATCTCATTCCAGGGGGTAAATATCACGTTATTGGGGTGGGTTCAACCCGCAGACATGAAAATCAACCTGCGGCAACAGTGTTAAAGTATGGCAACACTGATGACAGCTCACTCAGGACGGGTCTAAGGTAAAACGCCAGTCCAGTCTGTGCTGAAACACTGTCAAACAAACTATCTCAACAACAGGAGGGGCCAGTTTTTGAGATGTCACACAGACAGGTATCTGAGATCAGCTTGATTTGAGAAACTGGTAAAAAATTGAGCAGATTAAATAATAATAATAATAATAATAATAATAATAATAATAATAATAATAAAAAACCCTGGGTGGATTTTTATCATTTTAAGGTGGTTTTGTACACACACTGCCAACACATTTCAGTTCAGACAACTTGTAAAAGTGCATGCAGCATGACCCCTTTAAATACGCGACATCTAGCAGCATTACAAAAGTGAAAAGTCAAGATGCATACACATTGAATTGCTTCCCAGATAACTGAATGTGATGGATATCCGGCAGGATTAAAATCACAGTCTTGGGTAAACTTAATTGTTTTTATAGATAAATTATTGAAAATATTTCATATAGCCTACAACATAGTTACTCTGAAACAATGCTCTTTTTTTTATATTTTTTTTTTAAATAGCCCTGCTCTAGACACTAGAAAAGTGATGAGCAAACTAACAGACCAGCGTTACTTTTCAGAAACAGCTTGGACACTCACGGTTGAGACTCCACGGACTCCGCACGCGCCAGATAATTGAACGGCACAAAACCGGTGGCCACGCGCCCGTGTGAGGCGATTTTCTTAGCACTCCACCAGTCTCCGGAAGTGCTGACAATCTCTAACATATCACCAGCTTTGAATGACAACTCCTGGAAGTCGCGAGGCTCAAAGTCCCACAGAGCCGTATAAAGTGCACCGGCTGTCTTCCGAGGAGGCAGCGGCTCGCTCGCCGGTTGTCCATAACGGTTAGATTCCGTATTACCGAGCCCATCGCAGGTAGAGTCGGTGTCAGTTTTCACGCTGTTTTCTCCGTCGTTCGGTGAGGGTCCGTATATTCTGTCCCATAATGTCTTAAGACATGGGCAAGTTTTCCTCAAACATTCCCCCATGAGATAAAACTGTCCCCGAGAGACACCTGCTATCGGATTCCCATATGAGACTGCTGTTTTAGGGAACTGACATTACAGTGAAACCTTCCGCATTTGAACCACGCCTGTGGACGACAATGACACAAGTTCAGTAGGCTAAACAAACATACTTTATTATTTGAGGATAATTGCTTTACAGACTAGCAGCATGCTTCCGGTCAAACTTAAAGTCAGGTTACATGATAAATCTGCAAATAAATGATAAATAAACTGCAGAAACATATATACTGAAAAAATATTTTATTTACAAGAGTTATCTTAAGAATTCATCTTGTATAATTCATTGGAAGACAATTGGCTTCTGACATGGATGTGATTTCTACGAAACCGATCATGAGGACACCTACCCAGGTAGTTTTGTCATATGGCTCCTGTTTTAATTTTAAGATCATGTACCTGGTACAGTTATTTGTGCAGCCTGCCTTCACACAGGCTAAAGACACTCAACAATGGCCGTAGCTTTCACCGTCAAGACACCTGTCCATACTGGCAGGTCAATCTTTTGTAAACATAAACTCTGGCCTGAAAACATCAGACCAAATAATCTCCTGTTTCTATTACTACAGAAACTGAATCGGCCAGATCAACTCTAGCACAAAATACACTAAGTTCAGTCTAAAAGACGGATATTATGACAGTAAATAACAGTGCTTGGCATCTTGATCCAATCATGATCAAGATTCGCTATGACGTGCTACAGATAATCTGGTCCTGTCAGATTAAGGAGATGCATGTTTCTCTCCTCCACTCTCAATGAATCTTTTATCCTCTTTAAAATCCGTAAACAAGCATTTATTATTGCACATAACTTTATCAATATAAGCAATCAAAAAAGAGTCTATCGTATGTGCACTTTAGTCCATGCAAATCTTTTTGTCATTCTCCTTTCTGTCCCACTAAATGTTCTGTTTCAGTCCACCTCTTCTACACCTCAATGGTTTTGAAGTAGATTCTGGAGTAGATATTATCCAGCTGACTGTGAAGGGCATGAAACGAGGGCCGTTTGGAAGCCTCTGCGTGCCAGCATTCCAACATAATGCGGTAGATGTTTGGGGGGCAGTGATTTGGACACGGTAACCTGTACCCCGATGACAGGATCTCCAACACCTCCTTATTATTCTTCCCTGTGGGACAGAGTTTGGCACATGCTTATGAGATATACACTTTACTGCTCAAAGGTTTGGGGTCTTTTTTTAATAAATGGATGATTTCATTCAGCAAGGATGCTTTAAATTGATCAAAAGTGAAAGTAAAGATATTTTTTTCTTAATACTGTAAAATATTCTATTTCAAATGCTGTTCTTTCTGCAAAAATATGAAGCAGTGCAACTGTTTTCAACACTCATAAATAATAAAAAATGTTTCTTGCACTGCAAATCAGCATATAAGAATGATTTCTAAAGGAACACGTTGCACTGAAGACTGGAGTAATGATGCTGAAAATATTTAAAAATGCAAGTGTTTCAAAGTATTACTATTTTTACTGTATTTTTGATTAACCTCAGCCTTAAGGAGCATAACAGAGTTCTTTCAAAAAATAAAATATTACCAACCCCAAATGTTAGTGTATATGAGAAAATGACTCATACCATCATATGGCATCTTTCCACGTGACATCATCTCATACAGCAGCACTCCAAAGGACCAGACGTCAGATTTGACTGAGAAACGCTGGTAGAGAGCAGCTTCTGGAGCCGTCCACCGCACAGGAATCTTGGTGTTTCTACTAGCGGTATACACACTATCCTACAGTACACACAAACACAAAAATTACACACTAAGATTCAGTTTATTTGCAGATTTCCAGAGGCATCTTTCACATCTAGCCATTGTTACCTTAATGATGCGAGCCAAACCGAAATCAGCCACTTTACACACCAGGTCTTCTCCAACCAGGATGTTTCGAGCTGCAAGGTCTCTGTGGACAATGTGTCGATCTTCCAGATACGCCATTCCTTCTGCTATCTGACCAGCCATGTAGATCAGGTGAGCAGAGGTCAACACCTGACCCTCCGGTGCTACAGGAAGAGATGAGGAAAAAAGAGATGGAAAGAGTTGCTCATTGGGAACATCAGTGAAACAAAAGTGTCCAAATGCCAAATGTCTGAGACCAAACTAAAAATGTGGGCTTCAAAGCATAATTTAAATCCCAAAATAAACTCATCTGAATTGAAATCCGGTAAAGTTTTATGATTTAGAGTATAAGAGAAAAATGAGTTCAAATTATTTCAGATTCCGCATTATTTTTAGGTCATTAAACAAAAGAAGTATTACTAATACATTAATGGCACTGATCATGTGATTCTTTGTACAGACTGTCAGATGTTCTTCCACTGGAGCTCAAAATCTTTGGATTATCTCAAATCATACTGGAGAACAAAATGATCTGGACTGTGGATTTCATGCAGCTTTGGTCGTCAAAGCAGAAGGGGAAGGTTACTTTTCAGTCAAACCATTATGCACAAAATATAATTTCAGTTCAAGAAGTGACATATTAATTCACTGAGATGAAAATGAAAGTTTTATGTGTTCAAGTGGGAAACAACAAGCCATATTTATGTTAAGAAATTGCTTCACAGACTGAAAGAAATGAATCAAATGATGACATTTGAACGGTAACCATAAAAAACTGGAGTCGCGTAAAGCCATAAATGTTTGTCAGTGTGGACATGATTGTCTGATAAGAAAACAAAATGTAATATCTGATATACCTAGACCAGATCTTGTGCAATATGGCATAATACTACGCTATTCAAACATGCAGGTGTAGTATACAAGCAAGAAGCGAAAAAGGAAATAGAGTGTGAGACACTTACAAGCAAGATACAGTTTTAGACTTCCTTTAGTCATGAGCTCAGTGACAATGTAGACCGGCTCCCCTCGTGTGCAGAGAGCCAACAGCTCAATCAGTTTAGGATGGTGCAGGTTTTTCAGTGCGTGGACCTCCTTCACAAACTCATCCAATTTTGTGTCCTCTACAGGACAGAGTAAGAGAACAATAGATTGTTAAAAACACATCAAGGATCACCTTCATCCATTGATATTTTTATTAAAAAAAAATTCACAGTGAAATTTCACAAAAATTTGACAGTGGTCCTTTTCTCAAAATATGATGCCGATCCAAATGACTTTGAAACAAATCCCAAAAATTTATATGAAAATAATTTGTGGGTAAGTACAAAATGATACATTTCAAAGAGCAAACAACATTAAAATCTTTTTGAGTGCTGTTTCATTCCTTAAGTGCTGAATTACATAATCAGTTAGATTTTTTGTACGGGAAAAAATAAGGCTTATTGGTGTTTCACATCCTTATATATATATTACTTACATATCCTTAGTATATACAAATATTAATTCATTTAAAAATGAAAATAAATTTCCTTTATAAGAATATCAGAAATAAGTGAATGTGAATTCAGTTCTGTCCTTCACATATAATGCAGTTTTGTGCATGTTCTGTGCATTAATTTCTAATGATGCAGTTTTGTGCATGTTATTTGCTTTTATTTTTACCATAATGTTAAAATGCCTTTAATAAACTGGCCTTAGGTAATTAAAACTAACTAACCAAGACTTCCTGATTATCAAGGCTTTTTACGTTTCACCACATTTTTTTTTTTTTTTTTTTTTTTAGTTCAAAAGTTACCTATATTTCCACTAAGCTGTTTATTTTTATGCTTCTGTAGTAGTCTCTATATTTTATAATTCTGTTATTTTCTTTCTCTAATCGAAATGCTTAAACATTTATAATTTTCCATCTTCTAAAAATATTAATTCTTTAGGATTTCTGTATGTCCTCAATTTAACTTTCAGTCTTTTGTAATATCGCTCTATAAAAAAGCCAGTTCCTTTTAGCAGTTATAACCTCCAGGAAGTGACATCATTTTTGGTGATAAATACAACAGCACAAACATCATTATTAGAGACTTGACTGAATGAATCCGGTGATGTTTTCTGTTATTAGTTGTGTTGTTGTCTCATCTTGTGTGGCACCTCACCTTGTTTGAGCATCTTGATGGCCACTTTCTGTTTCTTTGTGATCCAGACAGCTTCCCAGACTTCCCCAAAATGGCCTTCCCCCAGCTTCTTGAGTAGCTGAAACTCCTCCCTCGGCCGCTCCCATGGCTCCATATCAAACAACTCCCTCTGCACGTGGACACACACGAAACAAAGGTTACAAGAGAGCTCTTCCAAGAATCTCTCCTATATATGACGTTGCTCTAAGCACAGCGTGCAGTATTGATCATAAAACCAGAGAGGCTGGATTTGTTAACAGCATAAACATGACGCAGGAGAGAAAAAAACAGAGAAGGAATGGAGGCAATTTGCATTTTTAGGAAAGTTTACTGGGAAAACAAATCATCAGAAGACAGATTTGGTTGTGGTGTGTTTAGAAGGGAGAAAAAAAAGCTTTAGATTATAATGAAAAATGAAGTCATCGAAATGTGCATCCTCTAATATTAAATAGTAACTTAATTAATTATGATAGCTAATAAATTAAATCATAAATCCACCAGCAACAATGCACCAGTGCAGGGGCTTGTGAGGGGGAGGCAGATCTTACCCCATCTTACCCTACCTATACTATTTTTTCCTGATTTGATTAGGGGTTGCCCACTGTTATTTGATAGAAATATATAATATAATACAATAAAACAAAAACAATAAAGCAAGTTGATCCAGGAATATGTCCTTCTTGGTAAATTCAGCATGAAATGATTCAAAGACCTTAACAGGTTTTTCACAGAAATAACAATAAAACATAAAATCAAGTGTTCATATCAAGTGCTCTTAGTCACAAAATAAAAATCTGAAAGATGGTAAAGTTGCCCAAGTGAAAACACGAAATGCATAAAGTAAAAGGTGCAACAAGGTTGCTGTGCTATCCTTTTAGGTAGCAAGCTTAAATAAGTTTCTCTCAGTGGAGCTGTGTGTCCACACACACTCTGTTATTCAGCCTCTGTGTCCTCCCTGAAAAGGAGGAGAAAAGAGCGGACGATAACCATGAGGCCAAACCAGACAGAGCGCAAGAAAAGAAACTCTTGTAATGCATTTCTGTGCAGAGCTGCTGATTAAGATGAAGGCGATTAGAAAGCCAGTGTAACCACTGCAGGCCAACTAGTGCCCTCGCCCAGGGCCACTTCTCCAAAAACTGTTTCTCTATAAAGCTAATTGAATCTCTAATGCAGAACTGATATCCATAAAAAGGATGCCTATTTCTGAGCCTTAGTTTCATGAAGACAAAAACCGCTGTCTAAAATTAAGATGTCGCTGTTGGGTGTGTATTAAATATTAAGAGTGTCATACTTGCTGTTCACATGGCTGGTCTAAGGGGCATCCCAGACTTCTGGAGTTTTGCTGGTAGTATCTGATGAGCTCATCCAGAGTGCCAAAAGAGATCTTGTCAGATACAAAGTAAGCACCAATCGGTGAGCGATGAATACGGAAATGGAAGACACTATTTTCACTTCTGGCTGTGAAGGAAAGAATAAAAGTTTCCAACATTAATATTTTTGAAAATGTATTTTTAGCACTTTTTAACCCTGATTTTTTTTTGTTGAGATCGACATATTTAGTCCCAGCCGCACCAGTGAATGTATATATAAAGATATTAAAATGTTTCTCTGACTGAATCAAACCAGATATAGCCAGATATTCAGATAATGGACTTTTCAGAAATATGACTGAGAATGAATTTAATTCCAATAATAATAATAATTACATATATTAATATTTTATATCCCTTAAATATAAGAAATAAAACATCTTTAGTGGAGGACTTGAGAAGAATGTTATCGTAATCAATTTGGACAAGATTAGCAAAAATTATTGAATGGCTTTGTGGTTTCTGAGACCTTAAAAAAAATGCCCGCTACTCTTCTGTGGAGACAGAAAAACGCTTAGTCAGTTGCACATGGAAGACCAATATGGTGTTACAAGCTGTGGGGTGGAAAGAGCGAGAGATCTGAATGGATGAAGGATAAGATGAGAGAGGATATCTAAGGCAGAAAATGATAAGATTGATGGAGTGGAGATGCAGATCAGACAAACGGGAGACGAGAAAGAAAGAAGATGAGAAAGGAGATGATGTATGAGAGAAAGACAAGGGAATTCGGGAGGGAAGTACTGGAGGTCTCCAGGCATTCAAATGAAAGAGCGTGTGAGAGAGAGGGAGAAGAAACAAGGGAACGAACCTGAGATAGTATATTCATCACTGTGGCTCTCACTGATCCTCACCAGAAAGGAGCCAGTTTTGTTCTGTGAACTCAGAAGCAGCTTCTCAGCCTTTTGTCTGTTTATATTCCCATAGTACCATCTGTAGAACAGATGCACATAACACAGCTGAATGAATGAATACTTCAGAACCTGTCAAGACCATGTCCAGGTCATATTTCACCGGCAAAATCCAAAGAAAATAAGTATTTACTTTTATACATAATAAGTAATAATTCCATTTTTCCATTACTGTAATGCATAATTCAGAACCTGTGTATACTATATTTTTTTGTTTTATTCAGTGTTTTGTTTTTTAATTATTTTTGGTGTTTTGTCTTTATTTATTGTTTATATACAACCAGGATGTATGTGCATGTATAATATAAATACAACCAGGAGGAATGTGCATAATATCAGAAAATGAATCTTTATGATATTATTCTGAAATATGAATTTTCCATGTTGATAGATAAAAGCAAACACAGCACATTTACTATTTACTGCACGTACAATTCTGTACTAAAGTTTGAACTATCAGCTTAAATATTAATAATATAATCATTAATAATGCATGTTTAGTACTGTAATTAGTCTGTTTTTACATTAGAGTAATTGGATTGCATTACTAAGTAGTGAGGAATGAACATCATGTATTTCATTGTAATTATTTGCTGACACATTATTATTGTTAGTCCTGTTGCCATTATGTCAGTATTAATATGAGTACTGTAGAGTAAAATGCTTGAAATTGCTGTATGAAAATCTATATCTGCCATTTCTTGTTTTACATTTTACCAGTAATATTTTATAATGACAAACAGACTGAGATTTTCCACATGAAATAAAGTACAATTAAATAAACTCCTCCAAAAAATATATTCTATAAATGGTTAATCAATATGTTATGAGTTGTGTAGAAACACTTATTAGCCATATACAGCAAGAATATTAAACTAATCTGTCTAATATACTGGGCTTTTAGAACCTGCTGTTCACTTAACTCTTATTTCCTTTAGTTGCTGATATTTATTACAGTGAGAGAAAGAACACCTCGTATTTTGCCCACATTAACCACGTTCAGCTTCTCACAGTAAACACTGTGGCGTCATGCAAAGTGTTGCCATGTTAAATATGGGTGCGGCATGTGCACATGCTTGTTTAACACAATCCCATGGTGCTTCAGTTTCAGTGAAACTCTGGCAGATGACAGGTGCACCAGAAGCCGAACACACACTACTCTGACATAACAACCCATTACCTGTCAACACTACTTAGGAGGTCTTTATGCGAGGACAATTGACTGACCCCATTACAGCAACCAAACAGAAGTAAACGATACAGTGCAAATAAAAGAAAACCGTGCACAACCCATTGTTCACACGGACAATGATAAACCCCGTTGTGAATTAAACGAGACAGTGCAGGTATATGAACATTCCTTGGTTGAGTTTATGTACAACCAAAACTAGGCACACTGCTTCTGTGATTTCAAAACAGTAAGGTCAGGTTTTGACCTATTCACCTTATTGTAACAGTGTGAATTATAAAATGGCTTTAAGGATACATTTATTTAAAAAATAATGTCTGCAAAATCATTCAATCTAAATTTAAAGGTAATCTTCAAAATACAGTGTGTCAGGGTTTGTCATGCACAACCTTGGGGGCCAATTAGGTGGTTCTGACTCCCCAAAACCACCATATTTACACCATATAATTGGGGGGATCTTAACCCTGAAATACTTTTATGGTTGCCTGTATAAACAAACGAAATCAAGTGTTAATGAAAATTTAAAATAAAATATTAGTCCAGTATGAAAGCAAAGTCAATGGAAAGTTTAACTATTATAGAAAAACAAAAGTGCAAATATGTAGTCTTATGTCAAGCTCTTTATTCATAGCATATATATATGTTATATTTACTTTATTAAGATGTCACAAGTAGCACAGGTATATTTGTAGCAACAGCCAAAAATACATTGTATGGGTAAAAATGATTATTTTTTATTTTATGCCAAAAATCATTAGGATATTAAGTAAAAACCATGTTCCATTAAGATATTTTGTAAATTTATTACCGTAAATATATCAAAACTTGATATTTGATTAGTAATATGCATGGCTAAGAACTTGATTTGGACAACTTTAAAGACGATTTTCTTTTTGCACCCTCAGATTCCAAATTTTGTCAAATAGTTGTATCTCAGCCAAATATACACCAATGAAAAGCTTATTTATTCAGCTTTCAGATGATGTATAAATCTCAATTTTTTTTTTTGTTTTTTTTTGTTTTAAACCTACCCTTATCACTTGTGGTCCAAGGTCACATATAATGAATATTCTAATTAAAAATAGACATAGGCTATCACTAGAAACGAAATAAATCTATTGACTGTCAGGACTTAGCTACCTGTAGTTAGCGAATTCATCCTGTACTAGGGCCACATAATTAGCAGGGACCAGTCCGGACTCCAGGGTCCCCGTCAGCTTCTTGGCAAGTACATAATCTCCCCTCTTTTCTATGACTGACAGTTTGTCCCCTTCTTTCACCGTCAGCTCTTCCTCACTGCGGGCTTCGAAGTCGAAGAGCGCCGCGTACAGCTGCGCCGGTTTCTTCTTCGGAGCCGGGACCCGGATATCACCCGAAACCGTGCGGATCTCGGCCGGTCGAGCCATGCTCGGATAGTAAAACTCGGGCCATATGCAGTCCCACAGCGTCTTCAGACAGGGCATACAGCTGCGACAACACTTCTCCATCCCAGCCCGCGCTTTCTACGGACTCCAGGGTAGCCAGAATATTTGGCAGCTGTCCACCAAGCGAAACGGTTGAAATTGAAAATAAAAGAGGCGTGTGGGTCCGTCACCGATGGTGACCGACCGTCCGTAGCGATTCTATACCGGGATCCCCTTTGTTGAGCAAACGCGCTGGCCGCGATCATAGCGGAGGATCAGGTGAAACCGGTTCTGTCTCGGGATGGATCACAAAGGTATGCGGAAAAGACATGTTCGATAGTTCAATGAGACATTAAGACGAGGAGAGGATGTTGTGGTTGAAGTACCTTGAAAAGCATCCTCTTTTCATCTAAATCTAGGCTCTACTCGTCCATGACGCCCCTCTTCTCTCATAATGACCGGTGCAGTGTGCCGCAGCATTCGGTGCCTCTCTCCGCTCCGGAGCAAAACGCTTCGCAGTATGTGCACCTGGCTGCGCGCGAGCCCTTTCTCCTGCAGAGCGATCATCTGTTCACTAGGCAAGCGCACACTCGGAGCTGGAAAGCATTATTTGTTTATTTTTAGATTCGCCTCTAATCATAAAATTCTCACATTTCCGCAAATATTTGCGTTTATAAAAAAAATTGTGCACGCTCATCAGCGTGCATATCGTGCGAATAAGCAGTTGAAAATGATATTATTCTGGTCTATTAGTTTTTAACACGCGCGCACACACGTGACCACACGTTTATTAGCCTATTATACACGACGGGGACTTCCAGTTTAGAACTGGCCTTAATTTTTTTTTTTTTTTAATTTAGTTTTTTTAGTTTAGTTGTGCTAACCATAGTTACTAAACAAGTGGTGCACATCAAATATTGGGGGCCCGCCCATGAGCGGTGACATCACACACTGGCGTTTGTATATTATTTTGGGCAGTTTAGCTTTTTAATGATTTTTGTTTATTTTGCGTATTATGAGCTATATTTTCTGAATGGCTTATATGTTTCTGTCATTTCAAAAGTATAGGCTAACGAGGTTAGGCTACTGGAGATGTAGCCTATATTAGCTATAAATTTTTTGTTATCTATATTTTGTTATTGGTGATTTAGTTTATGTAACCCATACTCGAAATTGGTGCTCTGCATTTAACTCATCCAAGTGCACACACACAGCAGTGAGAAGTGAACACACCATGAACACACACCTGGAGCAGTGGGCAGCTATATCCAGCGCCCGGGGAGCAACTGGGGGTTCAGTGCCTTGCTCAAGGGCACTTCAGCCATGGGTATTGAGGGTGGTAAGAGAGCACTGTTCATTCACTCCCTCCCACCTACAACTCCTGCCAGCACCGAGACTCGAACCTGCGACCTTCTGGTTACAAGTCCAAATCTCTAACCATTAGGCCACAGCTGCCCCTGTGGCCTAATGGTATTTCAAAAGTATAGGCTAACGAGGTTAGGCTACTGGAGATGTAGCCTATATTAGCAAAGCTGTTCTATAACTTTAGCATGACAGGAGAGCAGGTAGACTGTCTTTATGCACAGAAACCAATAGCCAACGTTTGAGCGCGTCATTAAAACCTCTTTGTAAAGTAAACACACTGTAAAATTACCACCTTGATGCGACTCCTCAATGGCTCTAATTGGCTTAAAACTGTGGGACATAGAGGCTATGTGACCCTGGCTGCTAGACATTTTTTGTGTGTGTGTGATTTACTGTCATCTACATAAAATCATCCTGCATAAGGTAAAGAACATTCTGTGAAAATGTAATCTTGATGTCTGAGTGAGGCCATGTCAAAGATTGAAATCATATACATCACATACTGCCTTACATTGTGAAGTAAATAATATATTTCACAATATGCAATATAAATTGCTCAACCCTCATATCAGGCCAGTGATAGTAAATAATACCTTTTATAATATGCAATATAATTTACTCAACTCCTGCAAACTAGGCCAGTGCTTAACCCTATCCCTGCATTTCTGAATCATACAAGCATTAAAAGCCTTCCAAGTGTGTCATAATAATAAAAATCAAGATGCCTAAATAAACTACACACAAGAGGAAATGGCTTAATATTTGAATATTGTCATGGACCATGGTGGATCAATGAGACTGAGATCTGATTTAAGTTCTTTTATGAAGCCATTTTTATCATAAGGACCAATGTAAGCAGTTTCAGGTTTTACTTACATTGATGCTGATTCATAATAATTTTTCTTTATGCAGAAGAAAAGAAATACAGCTGGTGGGTTTGATATATAGCACACTGTTTTATTAGTATATTTAGCTTTGTGACGTACAGCTTGGGAGGAAAAAAAAGTCACAATGTCATGTCAGTGACATCCCACTGGAGAAAGCTTCATCTCAAATCATTGGTTTTCATTAATGAAAGTGATATGTTAGGAGCCGCCCATGCTGTTTGCATTAAACACAAAAATTGATTTTTTTTTTTCATTTTCATTCAGTCTTTCAGTTTCTTCACATATGTATGCATCAACACTTTTCTAAAGAATTAAAATATTTAGCCACATGTACTGAAAAAGTATTCATATATAACACAATAAATAAAAAAAATAAAAAAAGATTAATTTTATATATATTATGGTATTTAAGTGGGAAATGGGTTGCCGATAGGACTTCTTGTTCAAATATAAACCAGCAATAATTTACCTGAGGTTTTCACTCTGCTGTTCTTATTCTAATACTTGATGTCTGCACACAACGAAGGGTGTGATAATGGCTTTTAATCATTAAGGAACAGACGGCCGTGTTGTCCCTAATGGTCAGAGGAAAAGATTCATTTACAACAAACCTTCTTCATTTTGTGTATGTTGACAGCAGTTAAAGAAAGTGATTGGGGTCAGTGATGGGGGTCTCCCAAACAAAAACACTGTCTTGTCTTACTGTAAATGCATGGAAAATTGCTGCAAGTCCCATTTCCCTTCACTATAAAGGAATCAGATCAAATTAAGCAGTGCCCGAACAGAAGAAGGGAAAGCATTTGAATTAAAAACAACAACAAAATGAGAACAACAACAAAAAAGAAAGCGAATCTGAAAAATCTGTACATGTAAACATCACACTTCCACTGAGTCCAAAATGAGAAGGAAAGAGACAGTTTCACATTGGTATTAGGTACATATCAAAACCAGAGCCGACAGCAGCAGCTCCTTATACAGGAGAAATCAGGAGGAAACCGAGACGGGATGGTAAAGATCCAAAGCACCAACAAATTAGAAAAGAGAACAGACTAAAACAGGGGAACCACATGAACTTGAATGCAGCTGTACACCACTGTGGTAGAAAAATAAAAGTCAAGTTGTTTTTTTCTTCTTCCATTTCTTTCTTTTTTTTCAGAGCTTTACATCTGATCAAACCAGAGCATTTTTCTTAAGTTGTGTAGTTTAGCAGCAACCATAACCAGAGTCACACCTGAATGCAAAGCCTGAACCCGTATGTGTTTGTGTGTGGTGTCTTAATGACAGGTGGCCTGTTTAGTTTATATCACAGTAGATCTCGGTGCTGATTGAACAAAAAAAGACACCTTGAAGGGGCTCTGAGGTACCATATGACAGCAGATATGGAGAGCTGAAGGGGTTTCTAATACAATAAAGGGACATACGTGTGTATATATATATATATGACAATCAGTTCGGTTAAGCCCCTTTAAAGGCACGGCGCATAACTAATCAGAAAACAGTTTCCCAAACATCTCAGTCATACAGTACAGAGATAACAGTTCTTTGGGGTTTGTGGCGCAAGGGAAATCAGGCATCAGGCTCTCGACGTAACTAACACTTTAAAGCCTGTGCGGCGTGGGATTGATTTCGCCCTCGGTGTGTGTATCTGCAATCCGATGTGACCGTGGTTTGGCTGGCTGCTTGGCATGTTGACATCCTTGTTTGGAATGTTATAGGCATACAGGACAAACTTCACATGTGATGTCGGTACAAAACGGTTCTGAAAAGACCACTTGCCATACAAAAAGAATTACAAAATAATAGTAATTGAGATAATTATAATAAAAATAGGAATCGGATAAAAAGGTTTTCGACAGTGGGCCACAAGGCGTCCTCAGCGGCTAGCGTGAGAACTCGGATCCAAGAGAGAGAGATGCTCTGATTATGGCTAAAATAGCCCTCACTCTCCCGGGACACACTGCGCTGTACGAGCGCACACGAAAAACACAGAGCATGGAAACAAAACTGTGAACTAGTTACACCTTTGTCAAGATTGTCGTTTGCCTTGTTTTACAGTTTGTTTTTCAGTAGCTGTCCTTGAGTGAACTGGAGAGAAGAAACACCGTACGAACAGATGAACGCTTCGCTTTTTTCGGCTTCTTTTCACACAGATGCGGTTTGCAATTCCGTCTCCGTTGTACGGTTTTAGAAATCCAGAGAAGAGCTCGGTAGCATGTGTGGTTGGCGTATAATCAGCAGCGGGACCCATATCAGACCTCAACGAGAGAAAGACCGATGACCGAGACAGCAGCTACAATTCTCTATTACCTGACCTCTCAACATCTGTGTCTACTGCGGACAACGTGGAAAAGAAAAGCAGGTGAGACAGAGAGAGATGAACAGAAATGGCAACAGCATAGAACATAAGGAGAGAGGACTTGTTTTTCAAATTTGTCAATTGAATTAAAAAATATTTCAAATAAATGTATTACATACTGTATATATGTATAAAGCATGCATTAAGGTTTCTTATTTTATTTATTTTGTTTTTAAACTTGGAAATGTAACATTTTTAAATATTATTAAATATTTAAATATCTCCCCTTATTTCCTAATTACTGTAAGTTCTCTCCTGAAATAAAAGAAATAGCAAAGCCAGTCAGAGATGAGAGAGGTCAAGGACCCTTTTGTGATCAGAGCAATGTTAAACAGAGCAGAGGCCTCACGCTGTCAATTTTGCATATGTCTTCACATCTATAGCAATTCTAATCAATAACTCAATATCGAAGTGGGAGGCTGGACTGTGAAGGCCTACCATAAATATAACACATCAAGAAAACATTACTTCTACATGTGCACTGTTGTGTTTTGAGCAGGGGTGTCAAAATTGCACAAGTGCACACATCATCATGGCTTTCAATCATAAGTAGGTCCCGGTCATGTGATTATGAATGTCATGTCATGGTAGCCTCTCTGTATTAGTCTGTCTCCTTTAGGGCCAGAAATGCGTTTGATTATCTTCTGCATTGCGATATTCTTTCTCCATCCCCCACTAGCAGTGCAACACGGAGCCGGCGCCGAGCTCCTCAATCACAGATTAGCGCTGCCTCTGTGTGCAAATGGAGCAAATTACAGTGACATGACTGTCAGTCAGTCCCTAAACAAATCTACCTCACTAACTACACATTTTTAAACCTCTCCTGTTAAATATTCAGTTCACTAAAGACCCTTTAGCGGGTCTGTTCGTGTCGTACGTGTGTTCGTGTATGAGTGCGTGCCAAGCTCTTGTGCCAAAGACGGTTTGATCCCAGTTGATCTTGAGATTTAAGCACACACCGCGCTTTTACAACAAATCAAACAAAAGCAAACACAAGCAGCCCTCAGTATTAAATCAAACACTCTCGACCAGAATGCAAAACGGCAGTTTTTTTTTTTTATCTTTCTTTTGGATTTGGCTTCCATTTCGGACTTTTTTTTGCCTTGGTATTTTTTTTTTTTCGCCTTGAGGTGCTCTGGTTGTGTTTGGGAGGCTTGAGGTTTCAGGTCTGTGGCGTTACGTTGGAGTCCATAGCAGCAGAGTGGATTAATGGCCATTAAGAGAAGTCAACAGATAAAAGACTAACAAGCTTCCATTCTCCATCTCCCTCCAGAGCAGAATAATAAGGTGGAGGAGGAGAGAGGACGTACAGGAGAAATGGAAGGACACATAGAGAAGAGGAGAACAGAGGGTGACCCGTACAGAGGAAACAAAGAGTTGGCATCTGTTAAATGCATCAGGAAAGGTCCATTCCCAAAACAAGTCCAGTGTATTTTTGCCATCAATACCTTAAAATGGATTGGAATATATACAGTACAACACATTTGGAGGAGGTGGAAAAGAAAATCTGCAGTTCAATTACAGAAACAAATTCACTCCCACTCTCTGCTTTCGATGCCCAAATCAGTGGACTGTGAAGTAGAGGACGGACAAGTGATCATTTTCTTCTCCCACACACAGAGAGGGGAACGCTGGGAGAGAGAGAGCGGGACAGACAGGCTGAGGTATTTCCAGGTGAGCTTCCACCTGTGTATCTACAGTATATGCATAAATTAATGATTCAGAGGTCAGAACGAATGGAAAAGTGCTTCAGGACACTGCGAGTGCTTATTTACAGCAACTACAAAGGTCTATTAGTTTTTTTTATCTTCTTTCTTTCCATTACGCCTCTAAATCAAAAGTGTCTTCATTCGTCTGGAGGACTGGCGTGCCGTAATTCCTCCTTTGAAGTAGCTAAAAGCAAAGAAAATCAGAAATCGATGGCTCTCAGTGGGGAACGAATGGCGGTTAAACAGAGGGAGGCCGTGGAGAAGGCATGAAATGTGGGAGCAGTATGTAGAGGACGCATCGAACCGTGCGCTTCTGCACCGCAGTGTCCTTCAGAGATTCATCTCCATCTCTTGGGCATTCTCGTCGAAATGATATAAAAGCAAAAGCTTGATGAAGCTGTGTGTTTTCTCTCTTTTCTAACATCTTTAAGAGCCAGATGGTTTTTCTCAGTGACTGGAAAACCTCTGATGAGGATCATGTGAGGGACGAGGGTATGTGTTTAGACAGAGTGTTGAGAATCGGTTCAGTTCTGTTGTAGTATGAGGTTCTCCAGCTCATCTGCCGATCGTAGCAGGAAGGCCGCAGACTCACGGTATCCTGCGATCAGCTGACGCACTGCCGCCACTTCTGTATGGCTGAGCTGAGCGGAAGCCCCGCCTCCTCCTCCGTTCCTGCCGAGACTACTGGAGCTTGACGGGGACGAATTTGAGGCCAGAGACTTCATACTGAGATCAGTAGGCCCTGAATGGAGAGGACAAAAATATAATTACAGACATAAAAACAGCTAAGAACACAGACACGGTAGCTCTTGAGAGAGTATAATATTTAATAAAATAAAAATTCTTAAAAACCCAAGATTGCCAAAATGTGTCTGTGAAGTTTCAGCTCAAAATACCCCACAGATCATTTATTTTATCATTTTGAAATGCCTATTTGGAGTGGAAGCAGAAACACATTGTATTAGAGCATGTCTCTTTAAATGCAAATGAGCTGCTGCTCCCCACCCCCTTTTCTAGAATAGAGCTGCACCATTACAGCTAATATCTGCTATAAAACATATGTTTTGGTTGTGATTATCATGTTTATTGCACTGAAATCATGCATTTTAAACAATATTAGTTTAAACGTCTTATATATTGTTATTTTTATGTTTATTGGAATGTTGTGATAAAAGTTCATTATTTTCCATAATGTAATGATAAAAATTAAACTTTCATATATTTTAGATTCATTGCACACCACCTGAAATATTTCAGGTCTTTTATTGTTTTAATACTGATGATTTTGGCATACAGCTCATGAAAACCCAAAATTCCTATCTCAAAAAATTAGCATATTTCATCCGACCAATAAAAGAAAAGTGTTTTTTAATACAAAAAAAGTCAACCTTCAAATAATTATGTTCAGTTATGCACTCAATACTTGGTCGGGAATCCTTTTGCAGAAATGACTGCTTCAATGCGGCGTGGCATGGAGGCAATCAGCCTGTGGCACTGCTGAGGTGTTATGGAGGCCCAGGATGCTTCGATAGCGGCCTTAAGCTCATCCAGAGTGTTGGGTCTTGCGTCTCTCAACTTTCTCTTCACAATATCCCACAGATTCTCTATGGGGTTCAGGTCAGGAGAGTTGGCAGGCCAATTGAGCACAGTAATACCATGGTCAGTAAAACCATTTACCAGTGGTTTTGGCACTGTGAGCAGGTGCCAGGTGTTGTTTTGATGCGAAATCTTCATCTCCATAAAGCTTTTCAGCAGATGGAAGCATGAAGTGCTCCAAAATCTCCTGATAGCTAGCTGCATTGACCCTGCCCTTGATAAAAACACAGTGGACCAACACCAGCAGCTGACATGGCACCCCAGACCATCACTGACTGTGGGTACTTGACACTGGACTTCAGGCATTTTGGCATTTCCTTCTCCCCAGTCTTCCTCCAGACTCTGGCACCTTGATTTCCGAATGATATGCAAAATTTGCTTTCATCCAAAAAAAGTACTTTGGACAACTGAGCAACAGTCCAGTGCTGCTTCTCTGTAGCCCAGGTCCGAAGCTTCTGCCGCTGTTTCTGGTTCAAAAGCACACGCCTGTGCACGGTGGCTCTGGATGTTTCTACTCCAGACTCAGTCCACTGCTTCCGCAGGTCCCCCAAGGTCTGGAATCGGTCCTTCTCCACAATCTTCCTCAGGGTCCGGTCACCTCTTCTCGTTGTGCAGCGTTTTTTTTGCCACACTTTTTCCTTCCCACAGACTTCCCACTGAGGTGCCTTGATACAGCACTCTGGGAACAGCCTATTCGTTCAGAAATTTCTTTCTGTGTCTAACCCTCTCGCTTGAGGGTGTCAATGATGGCCTTCTGGACAGCAGTCAGGTCGGCAGTCTTACCCATGATTGCGGTTTTGAGTAATGAACCAGGCTGGGAGTTTTTAAAAGCCTCAGGAATCTTTTGCAGGTGTGTTTAGAGTTAATTAGTTGATTCAGATGATTGGGTTAATAGCTCGTTTAGAGAACCTTTTCATGATATGCTAATTTAGGGTTTTCATGAGCTGTATGCCAAAATCATCAGTATTAAAACAATAAAAGACCTGAAATATTTCAGTTGGTGTGCAATGAATCTAAAATATATGAAAGTTTAATTTTATCATTACATTATGGAAAATAATGAACTTTTATCACAATATGCTAATTTTTTGAGAAGGACCTGACTGAAATCATGCATTTTAAACAATATTAGTTTAAACGTCTTATATATAAGAAGTATATACTGTATACAGTTTTATTATTTGAGTAATATGATAAGTTCTCTTTCACACACAAGTTTTTGTTAAAAACACGAGTCACAAAAACAGTCGGATATGTCTGTGAAGGTAAACAGCTTGGAAAGAAATCATATGTTTATATTAGATCTGTGTGGCAGCAGAAATATACAGTAAATAAATCAATAAATCCTCTGCTCTGTTGTCTCCTCTGAGGCTGGGACTCTATGTTCTGTGCTCGTCTGTGCAGCCAAAGACAGAACAGTTAGCATGTTTTGCTCAAACTTTTGCCATGGCATTAGAACTGGTACACCGTTGCAGCTTGCAAAATCAAAATGATGGCGCAGTGGGAGAAACTGTGAAACTGTGAATTTCAATATGGTTAAATTAATTAACCAAAATGCAGTATGTAAGTTCTTTGATAAAAACAGTAGTTATGGAGGAGAAGAAAGCAATATGATTTCAGTTTACATCCTGATTGTATGTTGTTGTTTTTTTAGCATTAGTATGTTTTATTATTATTTTTTTTAATTACATGAAAGTTTTAGAATGTTTCAATGTATTAAAAAGCCCCCTACAGCCCCCTTGGCCCTCTAGTTGGTTGGTCGAGAACCACTTTTTAATGCATCCTAGCCCTTATGTTTTAATTTACTTTGTAAATCACATTTTAAGGCAACTATGCTTGTATCCTGTATCTTTTCACAGATAAGGCTATTGTGTGAGTAGGCATCAAGTTCAAACTTCAGTTAGGATGCTGCCAGCTTCCTCTCTCACCGTTGGTCTGGGTGGTAGCTGTTGTCAGGGACGCAGGGTGTTGCATGCTGGCACACAGTCCACCAAAACCACGATAACTGTAGTTGAGGCCTCCATTAATGTATAGCTGGTCCTGGGAGTAGGCCGAGGCAGCAAGGGAGTACGCAGAGTGGGTCAGCGAGACCGGCTCACGAGAGACTGCCTTATCCAGAGATAATGTCTCATCCTGAGAGAGAGATTAATATTTCAGGCTAGCCTGGTTTTAAAATAAACAGAGACACCAGGACAGTTCCACAAGCATCACATACACTTATAAAACGCTACTTACGTGTGCCTGGTATACATCCATGCGCATTCTTTTGGCAGCTTTGCGTGATTCACTCTCACAGGCGGCTGCTAGAATGTTCTCAGCCAGGGCTGAGGTCAGGTGGGGTGGCGTGGGTCGAGTCTGCTAATACACACACAGTACATTTAATACATAACCTATTATGGACTATTATTATGAGTCATGGTGAAAGAACACTTCTTTTCTCAGAATCTCATTTTATATGTAACATGTTATACACTACCACTCAATTTTTTTTTTGTTTTTGAAAGAAGTCTTTATGCTCACTAAGGCTCCATTTATTGAATCAAAAACAGTACTATTATTTTTCTATTTGAACATATTTTAAAATGTAATGTATTCCTGTGTTGGTAAAGCTGAATTTTCAGCATCATTACTCCAGTCTTCAGTGTCACATGATCCTTCAGAAATCTTTCTAATATGCTGATTTGATGTTTAAGAAACATTATCTTATTGTTATCAATGTTGTAAGCAGTTGTGGTGCTTGATATGTTTGTAGAAACTGTGATTCTTTAACAAATTGAAAAGAAAGAGCAACTGAAACAGAAATCTTTTGTAAAATTATAAATGTCTTTACTGTCACTTTTAATCAATTTACTCTGTCCTTGCTAAATAAAGAAGAATATAAAAAATATATAAGAAATAGAAACAAATGTTGAAAAAAAAGTAAAAAAAAAATACTTGTTAGACATTTTGTCTTATACAGAAACATTGTTAATAGTTTTGAGAGTTTTGAACTTAATTAACATAAATGTGTCTAATATGAAAAATATTAATCTGCATATCGACGAATACTCCAATATTAATTTAGAATTTTTGCCTTCATCACTAAACAAAACTGTATTTCTCAGTATCTGTACTGTGTTGACCACAAGGGGGCAATATAAGTCGTCTAACCATTACAAAAAGCAGAAGGGGCTCAATGTGCCAGCGTGTACCTCCATGCCGTTCTTCTTCATCCGGCGACAGGATTTGAGGTAGGTACGAATGCGTTTGCGAGCGCGTTCCTGGAACTCTGGGAACTGACGGCTGCAGGACTCAATAATGGCCTGGATCTTCTCTTTAGGCTGTTTAGAGATTGGCACCATACGGTCCAGGTTCTCATCCACAAAGAGACGCACAAACATCTAGAAAAAGAGAGAGCAATGAATTACTTCACCTAAGTATGAGGTGTGTATTGAAGAATACTAGTTTGACTTACAAATAAAAATCCATGCCAGACCACATGGTTTACAGCTCTTTTTATGAATTAGAAAATCATGAGTTGAATGTCCTTATACTCACATTAAAAGCCTTCAACCTCTCTGGATCCACTCCTTCTACATCATTGATCTTATCGCTATCGTCGTGGTCATCATGGTCATCGTCATCATCGTCAGCCGCCTGAGGCCGACCAACAGTTAGATCTTCAGGGCATATCTCAATCTTTATTGAATCATAGCTGCCTGAACTGTATTGAGGAGACTGCAAAAACACACAAAGAAACCAATGTAAGCCTTCTGTCTGCAAGAGCGTATTGACAATCAGAAAAGACTTTCAAAGGAGGACACGGACTGAAAGATGCATCAAAAAGATGAAATCTACCAATAAGGCCATTCATGGCCACCGACAGCGCTTCGGCTGATGAAAACCACATCTTCAAGGTCTAACAGTGTTATTCAGACATTCTCGGTACAGAGAGACTTGGGCTGCAATTGAGATTGTGAATCTGTTCATTTGAAAGATAGTTTTGCGCTCTTCTTTTCACAAAGACAATACAATTAAAAAGGAGATGGGAAGCAACAGAGGCTGACCATGGAAAAGAGGAATGAAATGAAAGTTTCTATTCAGACCGGAGCCTTGCTCGGCATATTGTTCAAACCTCTCTGCATCTGTCTGAATGAAGAAGGCTCCTGTGTCACGCTAGCTAACTGAATGAATGAGGTTTGATTGAGAGCCTTTGCAACTGTGGGTTCAACTCACATTGTACGCTCAAAACAAATGAATCTGTTGTGTACAAGAGTGAAGAAAAAATCTACAGGCATCACCAGTAGCAAGATTACCAAATAAGTATCTTATATAGTCAGGTACTTCATTTCCAAGTTGATACTAAACTAAATACATTTAAAAAAAAAAAAAAAAAGTAATGATACCAGTGAAATTTTTATTGCTACTGGCATTGACTACTAAAATTTTGGTATTGTGACAATTGTAAGTTCAGCATTTTTATGGTCCTAAACGATTGTATATACCTTGTTATTAAAGTCCCTGATATCTCGGTCAAGGCGTAGCTCTGAGGATTTGGGGTATTTTCTGCGCAGCTCCTCTGCGTGCTCAGGGTTAAAGGTCGCCAGCATGGCGGCAGCACTAGGCAGGGCCTGACTCAGTCTGTCGCTGAGGTTGACTGGTTGCTGGTCCTCTGAGGATGAGGACGAGGAAGTCGTGCTGAAGTCGAGTGGCGCCGCGGTACCGTTTCCGTTGCCGTTAACCTCAGCGTACGAGCCCGATCTGGGCCCCGTCCCCGTACTGTCACTCACTCCGGCCACACCTACTGAGGGAGGAGTCAGTGTGCGAATCCCATTGCCACTCCCACTTTCAGAAGATGAATCATCTAAAACATACACAACACAGTAAAAAAATTGGTTTTACAACAGACAACACACCGTACTGTTCCAACAACATACAGTTTGATTATTCTTAAAGGTGCAGCATGTAATTTCTAGCTCTAAAACATGACAATTTCATTAAACATTAAACATTCCCAGATTATTGGTCAGAAAAGCAGGCAATTATGCCCCAAAACATAGTTGAACTGCTATAAATTTTGGTCCCCCAAAAAACAAAACAATGTTGAAAGTGCCACAGAGCAACAGTGCTTAGGGCAATGAACCAATGAATAGTTTACTCATAGTAATACTGGGACAGAAGAGAGTATTTTACATTGATGTATGTGGTGTTCGGTACTGTCCAGGTCGAAGAGCTGGATGTATGGAAATTAGTTCATGAAGAGATCTATACCACAGCAGAGCTGAATAAAGCACCACAGACACTCAGACACACGGAAACATACACCCCTGTGCTTAAATACACAACCCTGATATACAAGTGCAATACATTTTGTGGATTTTGAGAAAATGAAGAAGTGTTCCTTTCAGAAATGACATGTATACATGACATGTATATTTTTCAACAATAAAAGTGTGCTTAACTGAATTGAATGTGTATTTGTAGTCTACTTTATATCAAGTATATTTTTAAAAAACTGTGCTTGCAGGTAATATAATATTAATTAAATAAAAAGCTAATTAAGTGTACTTAAATAGAAAAAACTTCCATGACTGTTTCTAAACACACAAGTGAATTTTGTAAAAATGGCAAATATTTATCCTTATGTAAAGTACTTCATAATAATTGTAATTGTAGTGTGCTATTCAAAATAATGTTAATATAATATTAATATATTTTAATATACAGTTAATATATTTTAAATGTACTAAATTGCAACTTCATTATAAAAATGTGCAATTACAAATATTTTTCTATTCATGGCATACAGTGCAAGTTTCAGTAGAAATGACATGAAAGTACATTTTACTATAAATGCTTGTCAGTACATTTGGGCACTTAACCTTATTTCAAAAACAAGTAATTATGAAATTACATAAATATGTGCTTAAATTGCACCTAAGTGGGTCAAAAATCACTGTTAAGTTCATTAAACTGCATTTAATATAAATATAAGCTATAATATATTTTTACTGAATTTGAATTCACAAGTAATAATATAAACCATGACTGACTTTCCAAAAAATAATCTCATACTCTCATAATCTCATAATCACATACAAACAGATACCTCAGCAAACTAATGCGGCAAATCTAGATATAAAGAACTGTGAAAATAAGAAAGGAAAGAAAGACGTGTGTAAAGCTATAGGGGGAAAACAACAGCAAGGCCAGAATTGGGGTCAGCATACAGTGCCAGCAGGAAAAACAGAGACAGAGGGAAGAAAAAGAGAGAGGACAGGATGGATTGGATGTAGAGGAGAGGGCACAGGCCGGTTGAAAAAGGAGGGATGGAGATTGGATGAAAAGAGGGAGGGGGTGATGCAAAGTGAGTTAGGGGAACGAGGGCAGCGGGAAGCAGGTCAGAGTCCGGGGCATTGAACATCGATGGAGGAAGGGAGAGGAGGATGGGGGGATGGTGAAATTATCAGTGGAGGACACTGGATGAGAGGATGTGAGAGGGAGGAAGATAAAAGAAAGCTGGGTGTTATGGAAAGGGAGAGAGGCAGAAAGAAAGAGGGATGGAAGAAAAAGCCAGAAAGTGAGAGAGGCAGAAAAGAGACATTGAATGTGTGTAGGGGTGAGCATGGCAGAGACAGACGCATATTTATTGGAGTATAAAGAGTATTCATGCAGGGAGAGGAAGGCCGGACTAATGCCTGCCAGCTCTGCTAAAAAGCTCTAAAGTGTTCGCACACACACTCTCACAGTTTTTCTTGCCATTCCCTCCTTCACTGGTCTTTCAGGAAAGGTGTTTGAATGACAGATGAGAGCTCCCAGTGTAATGTCCATAAAATGTGTGAGTGTGTGAGCAGGCGCTGCGGTGGATGTGTCTCTTATGTGCCGTGATGTGCTGAATACACTATTTGCTTGGCTCTGCTCAGGAAACGGCTGCAGCAGTCAGGCTTTTGAAGTGCAGATACTGGGCCGAGGCTGCCGCTGCGTTTCTCTCGGGTATGTTTCGACCAGCTTGCAAATGGTTGGCAGTTACACTGGCACTTATGTACGATCTTCCTGACATGTGCACACAGGCTCCGATATTCACTTTTTGCCACACTTGTCAACGGCGAGTGAATTGAGATATTTTAAAGAATTTTTAAGTATGTATATGATTTATATTTATTTATATTTATAAGTCTCATAAGATCTCTCATAATCTGTATTTGAAAACTGTGAAATATTATTACAATGTAAAATAACTGTTTTCTATTCAAATATATTGTCACATGTACTTTATTCCTGTGATGCAAAGCTGAATTTTCAGTATACTTACTCCAGTCTTCAGTGTGACATGATCCTTCAGAAATCATTCTAATTTGCTGATTTCATGCTCAAGAACAATTTCTTTTTATAGTGAATAAATGAATGAATGAATGAGTAAATGAAGCGCTTTATTGTGTATGGCTGTACACCCAAAGCGCTTTACAATCATGTGGGAGGTCTCTCCTCAACCACCACCAGTATGAAACATCCACCATAATCAATGTTGAAAACAGCTGTGCTGCTTAATTGTGGACACTATGATACATTTTTTTCAGGATTCTTTAATGAATAGCAATTTCATAAGAACAGCATTTATAGGCTAACATTATAGATGCCTATACATGCATCATTATAGACTCCAAACGGTAGTTTATACAATGATAGAAATTAATAATATTAATACTAAAAATGTAATTAATATTGTGCCATTCTATTTATGCTTTATGTTTTGATCAATCATAACATGAAAATGAGTTTAGTAATATATGCAAACAATATTAATAAATTACTTTCAACACAAGCCCACCAAATTATGACATTTATCAGTAGACCATACAGTATGTTAGAAACCTGATAACCAAGGAGAAAAGCATTAATATAGGTTAAAATATTGCTCAAACTAAAAAAAGTCAACTGGCCAGTGTCGCTTTGGAGCATTAGCTGTACGTCCACACAAAATTAATCTCTGAGATAACTGGACTGATGGGAGCTGCTTTATCATAGAAGTGTAATATTCAGACCAGCTCAGAAAAACAGGCACCTTGTGCTTTATATCAAGGCCAGTGGAAGGGAGTTTGATAACCTCTTTAACACAATATGAATCCCTAAAAGCAGGTGGCAGCTCCCTAAAGCTCTCCTTTCTCATTCAATGCGAATAATGACAGCCAATAAAACCACTTAACCGCGTGACAAGCGTGAAATATGATTAGCCCTGGCTCATGTCAGTCAACTGGCCCTGGTCCAGTTCACTCCTGCGGAGAGAGTTCCCCTTTTAATCATCCAGAGTAAAAGCCATACAGACAAGCCGACTGTGTCTGAACATCCTCCATCCATCCATGCTTTTAGACTCAAATTCTGCCCATACTACAAATACAATAGTTAAGGGTGTTTAAAACATGTTAAATACTGTATTTCATGTAATGTTTTAAAAACTCATTCTATTTCTATTCAATGTTAACTGTAAAAAAAATCTACATCTCTGAGGAAACAAAACAGTGGGCCGAGTGATTGTCGCTATGTTTATTGCCACGATTACTCTAGCAGGTGTGTGTGTTTGCATGTGACACACAGACACGCAGAGTGGTGCAGGCATAACAGTCGATAGCACTGCTGTGCTTCCTGTCTCAGAATCTCAGTAACGACCAATCAGGCGTAATGATCCAGTCTACACAGCAGGGCCTGTGAGGAGTCACCATAACACAAACATTTCATCAAGGGGTGCTGTCCGTGTGCTTATTGGCTGAGAGGATAGACGGTGTACTTTCTGAACCCCCCACACATATGTACTAGGCATCTAAACAGGGTGGCAGCAAGCAGAAGGAAATGAGAGATGATCGGCTCTTTTCTTGTGCAGTAATTGACTGTTTTTTTAATTCATGCGGATGACCTCCAATTAGTGTGCTCCTCTGATAAGCCTGAGCCCGTCAGTCAACCCCCACCCAACTGCAGTCTAATAAAATCTTATTTGCCGCACACCTACCACACACATTTCTTACAGATTCTCCCTCCTCGTCCCTCATCTCTCCAGACCAGCACAAGTCGATGGGTTGCTTCAATGACAAATCACACACCAGATTTTCATGGTGAAAACTGTCTAACAGCCAAGCATAGCACTCAGTACTTATTTATAAATACACCATAAATTAACTATAATTATAATTTTTAATAGAATGTGCATGATAAACTGCTTGCAATGTTCCTTATTTGCTAGAAGAATTTTTTTTTGAATGAATACTGTGATTAATCATTTGACAGCCCTACCTTAAATACATATGACTACATACTTGCACACAAATTTTGTATTCATAGTTTTTTATCTATCTATCTACATTTTATTAATATTATATTACATTATATATTTTAATATATTACATAATTGTAGTGTTAGTGTAGTGTAGTGTAATTTATATTATATTATTGTGATATAATTTTATGTTTTATATTAAAATTATTTGATGTTATGGTGTTTGTTATAAATATTGTGTGAGAATGTAAACATTATCCAGGATTTTGTGATTCTGCGATCACTGAATTTACTTTTGGGCTTAGACGCGTCCCGTGATGAAATCACTACGCACATTCAGTCAAAGAAAGGTTGTTTCTAAGTTCCAAAATGGAATGAACAGCCTTGCGTTCTCATCTTGACCGATTTACAAGAGCTACATTGGACGAACGAACGGAAAGCGGAAAGAACCTGCGCTACTCGTTTGGGCAACGCAGTGCAAACCGTTTATCTGCTCAGTTTATCATGCGACACCGTTATACACAGCGCTGGGAGATACAGTGAAGAAAGCAGTCGAATTCGCCACAGAATCAATAACATCTCTGTGAAATCTTGTGAGAAACATTCAAATTCTGTGCAGAATTCTGCTAAAGCTACAGACATCAGAACAAACGCCACTGATGTGGAAACCAGGAAAAACATTGTTCAATAAACTTAAATCACCACCATTCACCATGGATTTAACAAAGTAAAACTACAGGAACAATTTGTATTAAAAATGCTCTAATGTTTTTGAGTCAAAGCTTTAAATATTACCGAATTTGAAATTTTAATGTGATGAATTATTTGTTCATCCTTCATAAGTTGCCCCCATTTATAAAACTAAAAGTTATAATAATATAGGAAAGCAAACACTTTATTTGAAAAAAAAAAAAAAAAAAAAAAAAAAAACATTAAATTATTACTAGTAGATGGCTGCAGAGAAGTACTTATAGGTTTATTAGTCATTTCCAATTCCTAATATATATATATATATATATATATATATATATATATATATATATATATATATATATATATATATTTGTATCTATTATATTTAGATATCATGAATGACAGTAATAAAAGTAAATTTTATCTGCATCTCAACTAACCAGACAGCACAAGTATATCTGTAAGACGCCCGCTAAAGATCTGTGTGAAACATCTACTGTGTAATCTGATAAATGTCTTAGAGACGTATTGCAGATGAGCAAACACTCTTAAAAATACAACTTGCATATGTAAAGGCAGACATCAAATAGACATCTCCGAGATGTATGTGTGGGATTAGGGTGAGTGCTTTACTGTCAGGTGCTGGTGGCACCTTCTGTAGAAGTCAGAAACGTCAAAACAATGTTAGAAGAATGTTGTCTGTCTGTGTATATTTTCACTGCAAAACAATAAGAATTGCCGCAAATATCACCGCAAATTTTGAGAATTGATGAGTTGAATTTTTTTTTATTAATGAAGGTTTAATAATGAAAAAGTCTGGAGAAATATTGGTGGGTTTGGGATGTGAAATTAAGAGTATAGTACTGAGTGGTTTTGGTGGGATTGATATGTGAAATTGAGAGTTCCGCAGGTAAAGTTACAGCAGAGGCATGCCTCCCTTCGGCCCATAGACTTACAACAGAGACCCTTTAGTGTGCCGTGCCTTTACTTGGTTGTAACTGAGATGAATGGGGGAAAACCACATGAGAGGAGGCAATGCCTCCATCGTGCTATAATTGGATATGATCAGTTATGAATGGATGTGATTGGTTCATGCAGTAAATCCTGCCTCTTGTTTTCATGCAAGCTCTCGGCCTGAATGAAGAAAATTATGTCATTATTGACAAAATATTAAGTAAACAACTCACCCAAAGTCATTTTTGATGCGATTGACCCGGGTATGATTCCACCCTTTACTGAAGTTTTTTCTCCATTTTCAAATTTTATATCACATCGGGTAAGTGTAGGGAGGGCTTATATTGTCCCAATACGGTGGCATCCATTTAATAATTTGAATCAAAATTATAATTTACACTCAATATGTTATTGCATACTGTTTCATAATGTTCTACAATACAAAGGTGCAGAATATTGTTCAAAAACATTGTTCAAATTATTACTGCCTTTATTATTTTGGAATAAATGTAAAAATGCATAAAAACACTATGAAACGTATAACTATTATTTAAAATATTAAATAAAATAAAAAAAAATGTTAATAAAATACAAAATAAAATGTATAACTATTATTTAAAATATTAAATAAAATAAAAATAATGTTAATAAAATACAAAATAAAATTATTTTTGTTCTCTTTTATGTAATGTTATGTATGTAAACACACACACTGTACACACACACACATACATATAGCAAATTATGAGGAACATTGCAGACAAATTATAAAATGTATATACATGCACATGTATAATATACACATATAGATACACATAAATACATAAATACACACATATTTACTTATAACATTTTGTATATACATTTTGTATAAATAATATTTAGTTTAAGTTTACATATATGTTTGTATATCTAAAGTACAACTGATGCAAAGGAGGGAAATTCACTCCCTCTTCCACCCCCATCCCTCCATCTCGACCACTTTCTCTCACTTCTGCACAATAGAGACCCACCCTGTCTGCTTGCACCACCCCTCCTCTACTCTCGGCTCTTCTAAAAAAAAAAAGGAGCTTGGATACTGGAAGTGAAAGAGAGAGAGCTGACAGTGCGGTCCAGCTGCTCTGAATGTCACAGTGATTCATTGGGGCATTTAGCGCACTGGGGACAGGACAACACTGGAGTGTGTGTGTGTTTAAGAGGGCAAGGGTCTAACAGGCACAAGGGCACTCACACAAACATGCTGATTGAAACCAGGCTTGTTGAGTTGCTGTCAGGTTGTGAGGATGGTCCACAGACAGTCAATCAATGCTTTACCCATGATTCCCCTGGGGTGTGGGGGCAGAGGGCAGGCGGGAAGAGCAGAGTGCTGCATCAGCCACCAGCTGCCAACAAACTCATCATAAAATACTTCCTTAACACACACCTATACAAAACCACAAACACACATAACCAATACTCCCTCGCTTTGAGACATCCAGTTTTCATTTATACACACACACTATGGCTATGTTCCAAAAATAATGTCACACCAAATTTTAAATTCATCAAGATCGAGTTGTGTGAAATCTTGCCTATAAACACACAATTCATTCAATACTGGAAAATATATCAATAATATTGTTCATTCTAGTTAAAAAAATGTACTGTTTTACGTGTTATTTGTGCTACTTGTTAGCAACATGCTAACTTCAAACTAATGAAATCACTTGTAGGGTAACATAACCAAAACATTGCAGACACAGGTGGTCCATTACCAACAGTATGCATGAAGAACTGATTCACTTCCAAATTAAGCAGCTTTATATCAGTCAACACAGTGAATCTGTGTGTTCAAAATTTAACAGACTTGAGTCTGAAGCAAAATCCAATGCCTCACATGCACCTGTGTTTAGCCTGCAGGATTTAAAGTACAAAGGTAAATGAGACCTCTCCCACTGTAAAATGCGATTTTTCAAAGTTGTCAATACAACAAAGACCACTGGACTATCTGATTTTCAAGAGAACATTATTTTAGACTTTCTACTTCAAAATTTTGCATGGCATATTGGTTGCCATTTCTTAGTACTTTAAGTATTTGCAAAATTTACTAACAATTTCTGAATGAAAATGGTTTCAAATTAAATCCTACATTTTTTTTGTTTTTGTTTTTCCCAATGTAGCAGTACTTTTTTGTGGCACAAAGGCTGTGCAGTGTTCATGCCTATGTAAAGCATTTCAAATCACTCCCTTACAGCATTGAATTCAGTAAGGATGGTGTCTGAGTGAGCTGCATGCTAAGTTTTGAAACAGAGCTTGTACAGTATATTCAGTTCGGTTTTTCAGTTCTCCGTGGGCATTAGAAAAGCTGATTGGCCACTCAAAACAGTGAACTCAAGTCTCATTCTTATCAAATCAAAGAAATATGCACTCCTCTACATTGTTTGTAATAACTTGTTAATTAAAATGAACCACACATCAAACTTTACTTGGCCTAAACACTGATTCTTCTCAGGATTATGCACAAACATTTTAATCAATATGATTTAATCTACAACAGCAATTTCATATTTTACAGGAGCCAGTATAAATCAATGTTTTCATTGTAGTCTGGTCTGAGAACATTGATTTAAATAAACGCTACTGATAAAGCATGGCATTAATTAAGGGAATTGTTTCTTTAATGCAGCAATGGGCCAATAAATTCAATTAAACTATGTCATGCAAGCAGCATAGCCTGTAGCTCCTGCAGTGTGCAGGGGACAGCGGACCACATGGAAATCTAGTTCACCATTCAATAAGCTCAATTCTACAACATCAGAACAACTAAAGCATGAATCATAGAGCTAAAAATACTACTTAGCCATGTGGGCCTTCACACATGCACACACACACACGTGCACGCATGAGCATGCCAAAACTCACAGCATGCAAACACTTACACATGCTTCAACACACATGATAAAATGTGCACAGAAATGCACAGGCTCAAGCACAGTATATATATATTATTTTTTTTAATCCATGTAATATAAAGTATTTAAAAAGCATAAAGATCTAATGCTACAATGTCCAGGCATTTAAGTCACAAAACTCTGGACTTTTGGTTGTACCTAGGATAGCAAAGTCCACTAAACGAGGTAGAGCTTTTTCGCATTTGGCTCCCAAACTCTGGAATAGCCTTCCTGATGATGTTCGGGGTTCAGACACAATTCCTCTGTTTAAATCTAGATTAAAAAAACACACCTCTTTGGCCAAGCATTCAAATAATGCATCTCATAATCTTGTACTGCAGTTATATCTGATCAAATGTGCATTATTATTCTTTAGCTTGGGTTAAACTAATCGACTTTGCTTGGTTCGAACAGCAGCTACGCTAATTATGTCTCTATTTGTTTCTCTTTTTTGCCACGGGATGTAACTAGGAATTTACACAAGCTCCAGTCTGGATCCAGAACACCTGAGAAGAGGACCTCAAATTTTGCTATAAGTTTGAATGTATCATATAATAATTGCTGTTAATATTGTTCATCGTCTGTTTGATTACGTCTTCAATTGATTTTTCCATACATTTCACCACTGATAACCTAATACTAAATATTGTAGAAACTTAATTTTCTGTAAAGTTGCTTTGCAACGATTTGTATCGTAAAAAGTGCAATACAAATAAACTTGAATTGAATTGAATTGAATTAAGTGTCCAAATTGTCACTGTATTTTAACAAATCAAAATGCATTCACAAACAAATACACTCAATTCACTCAATGGCTAATTTATGAGACCATGAGACTTCACATGATGTGACTTGGATTCCATTTGCCACAAACAAATAATACACTGTTTCATTCACGCACACACTCAGACAAAGAACAGAGCTCTTTACACCCGCGCACGCTTATGCATGTATATATTCATGCATAAGAATGTCTGTTTTTCCAAATAATATACTGAATGTGCGTGCATATGTATACCAGCATACCAGCATATAAGAAAGAAGTGCAATTAAGAGTGTATATATTATGGATGTTATAGTGATATGTCCACAGTTTGGAGGCTAAAACTCACAAATGCAACTTTCTGCTCAGGTAAAAACCTCATTCTCATCATTTACTCACCCTCATGCCATTTCAAACCTGTATGATTTTCATTTTCTGTGAAAAAACAATTTTTGAAGACTGTTTCAGCTGTTTTTTGTCCATACAATGAAAATCAGTGGAGTACGAAATAACGCTGGACCCCACTGACATTCACTCTATGGAGAAAAAAAAAAAAAAAAAACACTTCAGGGTTTGGAGTGACATAAACAATGGCAGAATTTCAAATTATTCTTTTAAGTAATATTCCCTCAACTTGGAAGCTCAGACCATCAGTTTTCAGTAGTATTTACAATGTGTACTTTTTTTGTGTTACCTGCACCCAGATATCCTCATTTATTCATCAGCGTATGTTATGTCTCTGTCACTTAGCATCAATTTAAAATCAAAACTCGAATAGATACTTCTACTGAATAGACAGTGAACTTTTATTACCCTATCTTGCCAGCAGTGAGTAACCCATTTAAAGGGGTCATATGATGCAATTTCAAGTTTTTCTTTGTCTTTGGAGTGTTACAAGCTGTTTGCTGTTTGGGAACGCAGTTCAGGGAGTTAATTATAATGAAGCACTTTGACGAGACTTTGCTTAAATATTTTAGAATGACAAATCTGTGCAATGAGATCGGTCCGTTGGTTGGTTCAGTTTTATGCTGTGTAAGCGTACAAGTTTTTTTATGCACATTTTTAGAATTTTTGTGCATCTTGGCATTTCCATCCAGCGTTTTTTTATGCGATATCCCAAAATGTGCATAAAAATAGGTTGATGGAAACATAGCCATTGGCAGCATTGTGTTGCTGTTCATCTTGTACATACAATCACTGTGACATGACTCACAAGACAGTTTGAGAACTTGAGAGGAACAGTCAGACTGATCATACAGCACTGTTTCACTTCTCATGTATGCAGTGGGTTTGAACCCGGTGTTTTTTTATTTATTTTTTTACACAAGACCTGGTAGTTATTTTTTTCCCCAAGCCTCAGTGGAGCTGACCTGAGCACAAGCAGTAACAGATGCTAATTCTTTCACTTCTACTTCCCCAGCCGCCCTGCAGGGAGTGTGTGCGCGGATGCGTATGTGTGTCGGACTCCCCTCTGTGGGATTACAATGGATTATCCTGCTAAGACGCGGCACGAGCTGCTCCCCATGCCGGCATAAGGCCTGGCATTGCCATAGCAACAACCCCCCCCACCCACCCCGCCGAAACCCCCAGCGTTGTAGCAGTGACAGCTGTACCATACCCAAAAGAGAGAGAGGAACAGGTCAGCAGAGTGAGAGAGGAAGAAGAGAGGTTTTAAATGGGTGGGAATGTGCAAAGACACAGAATGAAGATGCCGAGAGGCCAGAGAGACAGATGGAGGTAAAAGCCAGTCTGTGCTGGAATGACAGAAGGTGGAGGAAAGAAAGAAAGAGAGAGAGGTTGATCTTATTGGGTTTGTCCTTTACTGTCTTGGTGCCCCTGACACAGCAGATAATCTTCACTTCAGACACCTGGGAAGAGCAGCGTCCCTGAGCAAGACTCAGCATGTGCTCACAAATGTTCACACATGATGGACTTCTCAAATATTCTGGGCTTAATAAAACAGAAACCTAAAGCTATCCTTCACCAAAAATTTTTTAATTCTGTCATCATTTACTCTCCCTATGTCTATGGAACCTAAAAGAGAAATTAGGTCGCTATTTTCAGTTGTACAATTTTCAGTTAGAATGAATGGAGACTGGAGATTTTAAGCCTCAAAAAGGATGCAAAAGCACAATAAAAGTATGATAAAATTTACCTTTAAGTCTAAAAAGGTTGATATCCACTGTTATAAATCACTTTTATGATGCTTTCTTGGGAATGGACTTTAAATATACTAAAAAGTGTGGCCAGAATATTCTCCAGAAATTCAGCTTTTGTATTCCACTGAAGAAAGACATAGTCATACAGGTCTGGAGAAACATGAGGGTGAGAAAACAATGAGAGAGTTTTCATCTTTAGTTGAGCTATTCCCTTAAGGCCATGCACAGCTACATGAGGAATGAAGGATTTGATTTTAAGAAGTGTAACTATGCCCCTCACACACTCAGTGTGTAAATCCTAATGGTGCAGCTGATGAGAGACGGTAATCAGGTAGATTTAATGGGCCTGGCTGAAATTCCCCAGTTTGGGCTCCAAACTAAGCAGAGATAATTAGAGAGGGGCTCAAAAAACCCTTTCACATTTAATAAAAAAAAGTCATTTATTAATCTCTGCTTCCCTCCCCCTTCCTCTCCTCCTCGTCTCTCTCTTAGGACTGCTGGTGCTTCTTTTGAACAGAGAGTTTTCTGGGTTGTAATAAGTGGGCTGTTTCTGTTTGTCTGTAATACCTCAATACAGGAGACCCAAGAGCCCAGATACACTACACGAGTCAGTACAGTTTATACAGTATAGTAACTGTTTGTGTTTGTGTGTGGTTCATGTATACCATACGTTATATGTTACAAAATGTCCCCACAAAAAGATGGAAGTATCCAAAATCCTTGTGGGGACATTTTTTGGTCCCATGAGGAAACAAGCTTATAAATTAAACAGAATTAAGTTTTTTGAAAATGGAGTGTGTGTGTGTGTGTGTGTGTGTGTGTGTGTGTGTGTGTGTGAGTTAGTACACCAGTTATCATAAAGGTAAGGCTTGATTTTCTACCACATCTCTTAAAAAAGTCTTAACCATAGTTTTCAAAATGCCATCAGACTATTTCTTGCACAAATTTATGTAAAATAAGATTTGTGAACTATTTACACTTTTTAGTTTTTTCTAATAGTTTTATAAATAATCTCTACATTAATGTACAATTTACATAAAAATGGTTTCACAAACACTTCACGTTAGTTCATAATGCTTCTTGTTATTGTAACCAAGACAAAATCTTAAAACGATACAATTGCTCTTTAATTTCCTGTAGATCAACTTGAAGACCACAGCACTTGCAACACCAAGGTCATGGGTTCAGTTCCTAAAAAACACACATTGCATTGAATGTACTGTAAAGCCCACAATATACTCCAGTTTTGATGCAAACGTATATACTTATATATACAGCTGAACGCATAGCCTTTCAAAATATATTCTATTTGATAGCATGCATGAACCCAGCAGCTCGACACATGCACTAAATAAATAAATAAATACAAAAAGTAAATAAAAATCATTCAGGGTACATGTACAACCTGAGCATACAAAGTATAGAAATAAAAATCTGACTTATGCTTATGATGAAATTTATATCATGTATACTGTATGCATACCCTAACATACTCTGGACTTAAGTTGCAGTGCATTTTGATTTACTGATTTTGATCTGCTGTATAATTTCACACAAGTAAGTGTGGTACTTTGGCAGAAACTAAAATGTTTAGCTTTGCCTTTAGAATCAGATTTATAGAAAACCATGATATTACATTTTAGAATATCTTAAAGTCAGCATATCATAACTGGACCTTCTGGTAGTAAATATGGTGACATATGCAGGAATTCTCCATTCATTTAGTCACTTTAACCCTGTCCTGCAAGCTCATGTTAGAGTGCAATGGAAACATTTCAAAATCTAATCAACCTATGCACAGAACCAATTAACCAAGTTACACTCAAATGTATGTCACAAAACAGGAAAAAAAAAGATATGTCGCTACTTCCATTTCATTGTCACAGTAATATCTTCATGCCTTTACAAGTCGAAAGCGCTACAGAAAAATCACCCTGCGGTCTGAGAGGCTGGCCTGAGCCACATTGTAAATGAGAGGAGGTCAGGCTAGAGGTACAGTAGAGCTGCGGTCAGCTCAGCTGAGATGCTGAATCTGGGCAGCAGTTCAGCTGGTAATAGGATGCGAGTAGACAGGCCTGTGAAAGCACTGCCCAGCCTCTCCATTGGCCTTTCACCCAATTCCCTAGGAAAAAGACAGGGAAGGGGGAAGGGACAGAGATAGAGAGAACGAGAGATGGAATAAGAGAAATGAAGACAGAAAGTGCCCAAGGCAGTGACTTTCTCTCTGTCACAGTTTGTTCCCCTCTTTCCATCTTTTCTGAGTGCCATATTTGTACAATGAGAGCGAGAGACAGGGCATGAGCGAGATATGGAGGTGTGGAGGAGAGAGACAGCTAACTGAAAAGTGTCAGGGTATGTTTCTTTAGCGTGTGCAGCCATTTTTATGCTCTGAATAGTTATGACTGTGCTGAGGGCAGAAACAAATAGAGCATTTAGCGTAGGAGATGGAGAGAGAGGGGGATGGAGGAAAGAACTTGGGGGGGAGAGGAGGGTCTATCATGAGATTGAAGGAATGACAAAATTACATGCCGTGAAGAACCATTCCTCCCTTGTTCAGCTCAGCACAGTGTACCTCTGTAGCCTTGCTAATAGTAGTCATAAAGTGTGTGTGCGCACACATATACAAAAACAGAACAACAGACAGTGTCTTGTGCCAGAATCAACCCACTGTTTGTCTGTTCTGTTATCAGTCGTCCAAAGCTACATGTGGATCTCAGTCTGTTCTTTGTAGCATGCACGGACTGGCAGGTCAGTGTTTTGTGGATTGATGTGGTTATTATTCTGTTTTTTGTGGAATTGACGGACTGGCAGGCAATGCTAAAAATGCAATGGTGCCTTGAACACTATAACAAACCTTAATGATTCTTGAGCATCATGCGTTTGGACTTTTGAGTTTATGTGTTTACCATATGTGATGTGCTCTATGTATGTGTATAGTTAAGAATGAGATTTTGCACTAATCTGTAAGAAAATGTCACATGCCTTCCATTTTTTGGTCAGCAATCACTATTGTTTTTCTTGGTTGCTGTGTGAAAATAAAAAAGTTGACAGTGTCACGAACAATGCCTGATCAAAAAGTGTAATGACTTTTGTGATTACATGTACGTTATGTGACTTTTTTTTAAATTGTAAGATATATAAAGCACTATATAAAGTACATAAAGTATATAGAACTATATAAAGTGCTTATAAACCAACAGTTTAAAAAAAATTACTTTTGTGATTTTTTTTTCTTTTGGGGTTGGGGGGGGTCGACTGGGTAACAGTAAACAGTAGGACTACACCACTGGTGTAGACTTTAATAAAACACAATCTATTCCACCTTTTTCTGAATGCGGAAGTCTTGCCACATCTCACATTTACATATTTTCTGAGCCGACAATATAACGTGAAACGTGCAAGCCATGCATACAGCGTCGGACATGACAGATTTTCTGGTATGCAAAACAAGTACTTTAATGGAATTCATTGAGCTTATTGCTGTTACTGTGGTAGCTGTCGGACAAGATGGCAGATAGCAACAGTGGCACATAATATCTATAATCTGAGTTTAATATAGTTGATTGTAATATTTGCAGTTAGTTTGGTAGGTTTAGGTGTAAATCAAGATTTAAGAGACCAAACAGAAGCCAACAGTTTACTGTTAAACTAATGCACATGCAATTGGCATAAATGGCTGGCGCCCACTTATCTGCTTTTCAGCAAATCTGTTGTTGCTGGCTTCACCTTATATCACCCTATTAATATTCATGATCCAGGCTGATAAGGTTTTATAATGTGCCCCCGACTTTTCATATAGTTCCTACGCCCCTGGTAATTACCCACAATTCTTTGCAGCTCCGCAATGTACAAGTGTTCCTCTATTTTAGACACAAGGGAGAGCAGATGTACAACAGGTTGAGCAGCTTACTTCACACAGTCACATTTCATATCAAATGAATATTGTATCCCAGAGACAGGAAGAGTTTAGCGAGAAAATAAGGTGCTGCTAACCTCTACTTGCTCTCTCTCTCGTCACACACATGCTCATTTACAAGTCTGTAGTGCTACTCAAAACAAGCAATGATTTCCAATACGAAACGTGGGTCGAATTTGCTCTGAAATAGCTTTTGGTAGGAAGCCCTATACATATTAACGCCCCGACACGCTTAACCTACAAGTATACACAAGCACGTTCACCAACTCAAGTTGAGTTGACACAATAGGAGCTCTGCGGACCATCCGCACCTTCCGTTTGTCTCCGAATACAGGTGCACGTCCTGGCGCTGGGCCAAAATGAAGAGGACAAATGGATTGAGAAAGAGCAGATGACATGAGGGCATAAGAGACAAGAGGAAAGGGATACGCAGGAAGCAGAGGGTATGGAAAGTAAGAGATGGGGGTATTTAGCAATGCACCACTCTGAGAGTAAGAGAGGGTGCTGGTGGAGGGGTGGGGGGAGGGTACGAGGAACATTTGCAGTGTTAAAGGAACAATCTTCCTCCTGCAGTGGTCTTGAGAGAGAAAGGAGGAATACTGGAAGTGCAGGGGGAGATTGAATTATTGCATCTTAGCCCACATGCGGACATGGACAAAGACAAGCTGTTCTAACATGCAATACCGAAACCAGGGTGGGGAAGGAGAATGCACAAGAAAAAGAAAAGCCAAAAAAACAAAAGGATGAGATGGCTGTAGAGAGAGAGTATGGAGGGGTAGGGGGTGGTTTAGGCCAAAGAGCACAAATACCTTTCCTGTCAACAGATAACAAATTATTTGTTGTTGTTGTTTAACGTGCTGTGTAGAACACCAGAGATTAAACAACTCAGTGTCACCTCTCAATACTGGCGTCACATATTAATATTATTAATTATTATTATTATTATTATTATTATTATTATTATTATTATTATTATTAATAAATAATTTTATTATTTAATAAAAGTAATCAATAATATAGTAAGCATAAATTCAATTCTTAGTCATACATTACAAACACACACAAATTTAATACAATAAATTATTTAATATATGTATGTGCGTGTACTGTATATACACACACACGCCTACATATTTAGATTTTTTATTTTAGAATTATCTATATAACATATATACATACATACATCTAAATGAATAATTAAATAAATATTATTTAAATTTATGTACAGTATGTATGTATGTGTAGGTTATATACACGCACACACACACACACACACACACAAACACACACACACACACACACACAAAAATAATTAAATAAATATTATTTAAATTTATGTACTGTTTGTATGTGTTTGTAGTTTATGTAAAGAATGTGAATGTCTTCGGTCAGCTCAGTTTCTCTTGTAATTCAGTTCTGCTCTGTTTTGTCATGCGTGTGGAAATGTATCTGTTTAAATTGCTAAACAGCAGTTTACTGGAATCCTACACCGACCCTGACTGTTTCCGAACAGATGCTACTGCAAGAGTATGTCTCTTTAAATGTGCAGTAAAGTGACTGTACGCTGTTTTGTAGCTTACAAAAATGTTAAATTTAATTACACAGTGGGATGGAGTGGGAGTGTGGCCGCGGGCAGCGATTCCTCATTTAGGGTGGGCAGTCACATGCCTCTGTCAAAACATATTAACCCCTCCCCTCTTCACGTTCCAGCACAGAGGATTACAGAGAGAGGGATGTCAGAGAGACCACTGAGAGACGTTTCTACTGTAGATCAGCCACTGATAATCATAAATTCAGTCATCTTCTCTTCAGCGAACAATGCCGAATCAACTGCGAATCCTGCATCCTAAGACACACACACTGGCATATTAGTGGTGAAGGTTGATTGCAAGTGTGTGAGGGTCAGGTTTCCTGTGGTTTATGCTTCTTAAGTGTGTGACTCAGCAGTCTATTCAGAGATCTCCCCATCTATCTGTCCTCTTTCATATTCTCTTCTTCTTCTCATTCTCTTCCTCTCTACATACACTGGAGGACCGGAAGGGTCCATTAGCATCTTAAGATGGCTGTAACAGATTCATGTTACCATGTTGTCCACTCAGTCTTCAATTAAGAGCACCTAAACATCATCCGGTTTACATGCAACAAGACAGCAGATGAAAAATTGACAAAGCTAGAACCATATGACCGAGACAAACAAAACCTTCATTGTAGCAGTATTAGTCTCATACAGACATATGTATCTTAACGAACGTCAGACATGCGTCAAAAGTCAGGGGGTCATTAAATTGATTAGAAAGTGACAGTAAAGGCATTTGTTACAAAGATTTTCATTTCAAATAAATGCTTTTCTTTTAAACTTTCTATACATCAGAAAAATCTGGTTTCCACAAAAACATTTTGCAACACTTATGTTTTCATCATTGATAAAAATAAATGTTTCTTGAGCACCAAATCAGCATATTAGAATGATTTCTGAAGGATCATATGACTGAAGACTGGAGTAATGAAGAAGTAAATAAAGGTGTATATAATTAGTAGTTAATAGTAATTAAAATTTATATATATATATAAAATTATAAATATATATATATATAGTGTGTGTGTGTGTGTGTGTGTGTGTGTGTGTGTGTGTGTGTGTGTATAAAGCCAGTCTACATAACCAAAAAACCATGCTGGCAGAGCTTACCAAAGTGTCAGATAAAAAATAAAAAAATAAACTGCAACTGTTATCTTTTTTAAAGATTGGAAAATCCCGAGACTAGAAGACTCTGTTGATCACTTGTAAACTTGTAAAAACAGTGCTCCCCATTTCAGTGGATTTTCACCAGCTTTTCCCCTTTTATTGTGCCTAATACACATGAGGTCATCACTAAGCACTCCGTGTAAGGCTGAAAGTATGGCAGAACTAAATAAAAGTGAACAGCTTGGCGTGAGCAGTAGTCTGTCATTTTCTGAGCTGTAATAATAGCCTTGATCTGTAAGCACCTGGAGAGTATTCTTGCTTTTTCTGTTAATGCGTGGTGCATGGGCCAATCATTCCTCTGTCTGAAAGCTGCGTAATCTTGACTAAACCCATCTTAAATTCACACACGTACGACACCGGCCCACATATTTGATGAAGTTGGGGAGTCTTGAACAAGTCCAACTTAATCAAAACAGGTGCTAGACGTGGACCTTGACACAAAGCGTAGGTGAAAGACTGGCTGGAATGGAATCAATCTGAAGTAAAATAAGAATCAAAGCTCTCCCTGTTAAAACACTGACATCTGTGGTAGTACCTGTGGTTTCCTAGCAAGGGTCTGGAGAACTGACCCACTTACTGGACCACACAGCCTGGACAAATAGAGGAGGACCAGCACTCTAGAGTAGGGTTTCTCAAATGGGGGTTGTGAGGGAGCTACTGATTAAATCAAATAAATATTTAAATCAAAGCTGACAAAGAAGTTTGGAAATCTCTGCTTTAGACGAATACAAGTTCATGCCACATAGAACCAGACACTGAAAGGAGATGGTTGGTTAGTGAGGCTTGCAATTACCACCAGGTCTGAAACAGATGTGAAGAATTCTGTATGGCTGTTGTTAATGATAGGACTGCATCAGCGAGACAGATCCAGCTGTGCTGAGATGTTCGCTTGAGAACAAGTGGTTCCTGCAGTGAGACACGATTCTGTTCGATTCCATCAGTGGGTTAAAGACCTGAGTGGTCTTACTATGATACAGTATCTCACTTTACTATGTAATCCCAGGATTACTACAGACCGTGTTAATCCAGCAACATGATGATAATGTGACTCAATCCTCACACCACGCCATCAATCCTGCCAACCCAAGACATATGCCAGCTTTCTAACGAGGCCTGCAATTGATCTGGCAGCCATTTTATTGGATGCTATGACCTGTACAAATGTGCACTGAAAAATGAAGCATCACTGAATCAATAGTTTGCAACAGGGACGTTTCTAGCTTTTCATCAGGATCCCATTAAAGTGTCCCCATATTCGTTTTTGATACGTTAATGGATATACAGATATACATTTTTACTCAATGAACAGCTGCTTCAAGTGAACTCCTTAAATTAATAAAACGGAGTCACAAACAAATTCAGACCTTTTTTTCGCCCAATCACAAAGTGACACAACCAACAAATCTGTTTACACTGCAAGTGTCCAAAGCAGCTTACAGTGTGAACAGCTGTAAAATATAGATTTTGATGAGAGCTAGGTCATGTTTGTCAAGTGTATTCTTCTTCACTTGTCGTCTGTGACCCCACGAAACCTGTGAGAGGTCTCAGTAACATTGGACCTCATAATTCACAAATTAAATCACAAATTAAGCACTGCTCATACTTCACAAACAAACATGGGCTCACAAAACATCCTTTTCATTGATAAGCATCCTGCAATGTCCTCCAAAGCAGCACTGGCATCTCTTGTCATCCTTCCTCTGTCTCTATTGTAAATTAAATTTGCTCCCATTTTTGTTCCTCATAAAAGATTTAGCAGAAAGGTGATCTTAATCTGGGTCACCGGCATTCTGCGGCTGTTCCCCATTAGAATTTTCATCATGTTTAATACTCAACCTCTCCGTCTCATTACGCACTGCAGGATCACTCTCTCTCACATGCACATGAGCTTGTACTGTATTGACAAAATTAAGCTGAAAAAGTATGCTCACCAAGGCTGCATTTATTTGATCAAAAATACAGTAAAACAGTAATATTGAGAAATATATATTTTTTTCAGGATTTTTTGATGGATAGAAAGTTTAAAATAACAGTATTAATTTTAAATTTAAATATTACAATTTGATACATCTGTGCTGATTAAAAGCATTAATTTTATTTAAAAAAATGTTTAAATAAAACGTTTTAACGGTATTGTATGATGATTTTATCAACTGTATATTCTAAGTAATCACAGTGCATACTAAAGACAACCACACTTACAGTACAGTGCATTTTTTTCCGACACACTCCTCAATCTTAGTTTGAACCTCTTCAAATGATATCCAGGACATTAAGTGCACACACAGACACACACAAATGCAAATCACCAGATCTGTCAGAGCTAAACGCTGTCCTCTCCTTTCTAGTTACTCCGATCGCCCATCTTCTCAATCATCTCTCATTATCTCTGTCCTCTATTCCCCTCTTCCCTCCTTTAGAATCATGCCACATGACCTACAACCCTCTTTTTCTCCTGCTCCATCCCTGGCTGTCCTTTCGACATCCTCTCCTTGGGTAGTGTAGGCATGTTGAGCTGTTGGAGTGTATTATAGTACTCTAACTCCCCTCCCTCCATCTCTATCTGTGGCCTTGAAAGCCTCCCACATGCCAACAGACGACACATAAAGAAACCTCTCCCGTCTCTGCACCGCTGTTCCCCTCTCGCTCCTCTTCCTGAGCTCTTAAGAGATGCATTAAAATTTTCTCAGACGATTATTTGATCCGAGAGGAATCATCTGAAACAACCACACATATTGTGATGTTTCAACTCCTGCTACATACTGTATATCTTTCAAATATAATCTTAGAAATGCCATGAAATGCACATTATGAAGTGGACTCACGCAAGTATTCATGTGTAAAGTGTACACAAGTGCTCTGGTCTCAGTCCATTTTAACACTAATATTTATTACTGACATTTGCATATATAATTATAATTCATTATAAAAAAATTGTATATATATATATATATAACGCAAGTATTAATATAAATAAAACTGCAGTTGGTTTGTTTTGATTATAAATAATAATAACAAAAAAAAATACAGCTAACACAATAAAACACAATAATAAACATGATTGTTGGAAATTTATAAAAATGGAGTTATCTGTTTTTGCAAATAAACTCTTCATATGTTGCTATTATTAGAATATAAAAGAATATGTATTATTAATATTATTATAATTAGAATTACTATTATAATTAGAAATTATATAGACACAGTCGTTTAATTTTTAATAATGATTATAATAATAATAATATTTTAGTTGTTTTTGGTGAACTTTAGTCTTAATCTACATTCACACTGATGTCAACTTTTGTTTTTATTAATGATTATAATAATAATAATATTTTAGTTGTTTTTGGTGAACTTGGGTCTGTAACATTAATAATATTTTAGTTGTTTTTGGTGAACTTTAGTCTTAATCTACATTCACACTGATGTCAACGTCAATGATTAAAATTGTTAAATATTATTACAAATTAGAATAACTATTTTCTATTTATATATTTTTTACTAAGTAATTTATTTCTACAGTGACAAAGCTGAATTTTCTGCAGCCATTGCCCTATTTTGCAGTGAAATATGATCCTTCCGAAATCAATTTAATGCATCCTCACTGAATAAAAGTATTAATTTATTTCAAATAAATGAATGAATAAATCTAACTGACCCCAAAACGTTGGACGGTAGTGTATATGTAGCTATAATGCACATTTTATTATATTGATTACGGTTAATTATTAATTATGACATTCAGGTTAACTGAGTTCTAGAAACATCAGTCTGGAGACTAAAGTGAACCAAAAGTAAAAAATCAATAACACTTGAAATTGTATCAACTTACAAATAATATACTATATAACATTATAACATAACACAACTAATTTAATATTGAAAATGTTATAATTCCTGTCAATCTATCCCAGTACCATTTCCACAATGTGAATAAACTACTACTTTTTTATGTTTATAATTTAAGTGACATTAACAAAACAGGAAATCATTAAGTGCAATCATCTGTATAACAATTTATCATTAGAAAAAATTTCATAATCATGACAGCTCTAATAAGAACAAAGCGGTGGTGCCAGAAATAGAGGAAACACAGACTTGGGAGAAGCACTTTAGATACCTCAGTGACTACTTTGCACACTCGTTAAATGTCACATCAGAAAGACGTCCCCGTGCACGCTCACCTGTTAAAATTCACACAACTGTGTGTGTTTGCCAGTAGCTGTGGATGAGCTGCAGTCAGAGCAGCCCACATAACTCTGAGGTCACATGAGAGTGCAGACGCAGCCTGTGGCTCCTCTCGTCTTTGCGATTGTAAGAAGCGATTAAGCAGGCGAATATGTAGGAGTGGGAGTGGCACGTTCCACCTTTTCTCTCACCCCGTGTCACCCACTCCGTCTGCCCCACAAGCACGCGCACTCGCTCTTATTGTAGCCTGCGGCGCGAGGAACGAACAGTGCGCGCCTGCCGAAGACCCGGCCGTGACATCAACAAGCTTCCTGTGGAATCCTAATTACCGCAATCATGTACTTGACAAATTGTTTCAAATTCTCGGGTTTTCACAACGAAAGTTACATGCACAGACATGCACAACATCTTTTGAAGTGCCAGAATGATTGCATACCGCTGAAGCAGAGTCCAAAGCAAGGCAGGCTGTCCTGAGTTCCTGCTGGATGCTGATGGGTCAGTGCCGCATCCCAGAGATTGTGAGGGGGGGAGGAGAGGATATAGAGTGTGGAGGAGGAGGAGGAGGAGGAGGAGGAGGCTCAGTCAGACTGAGGTAGCAGCCTTTTATTTGGACCCATATGACACAAAGCCTCTTCTCCTCTCCCTTTTTCTTAATGACTAACAGCCTCTTTCATTTTAATGGATTGCAACGGAGGAGGATGGGTGTGTGTGTGTGTGTGTGTGTTTGTGCACAAACACTGTCTGCAGACACATGGAGGTGAAAAAGATTATGCCCCACATGAAAAAGCCACCACTGTGCTTCAATTTTGATAACAATTCTGCCCATCTTAAAGCATGAGCATATTTCCACAGACAGGAAAAGGAATGAAATGAGACTTTTACATTTTTTGAAGAAAATCTGGATGGTTGCTTAATTTGCTCCCCCAGGTGAATATAGTGCAACTCCAAGTCTTTATGATCGTCTGGTCCTTAAGGCAAGTGAAATCAGCTCTTTCCTTCAAAATAAATCTATGTAATTTTTCCATGTTTTATTGTCCACTATGTAAGAACTAAGTCTAACTGGCAAGAAAAGTGATAGCATACCTAACCTCAACACTATCAATATCATTTACATCATTCAAGCTGAAGAAATGAAGACAGAAAGAACTACAGAAAGAAACACAGAAGGCAATAAAAATGCAGAAATTCATAAAGAAAAACAAAGAGGAAATGCAGATAGAAGTGCAGACAGAAAGAAATTCAATAATTCAGAAAGAAAGAAATTTGGAAGAAATGCAGAAAGAAAGATGAAGAAAAAAGAAAGGCAGAAAGAAATTTAAGAAGAAATGCAAAAAGATACAGAAAGAAATGTGAAAGAAATAAATGAAGAAATATGAAACTGCAGAAAGAAAAAAATACAGAACTAAAGAAATCAGTTTTTTTTCTTCTTCATGAAATAAAGAAATTCAGAAAAATGCAGAACTTACTCGGAAAGAAATAAGCAAATAATAAAGATAACTATTTTGAAATGTAGAAAAAAATGCAGAGAGAAAGAAATTTAGAAAGAAATGCAGAATAGAAAGAAATACAGGAAAAAAGAAATAAGCTAATTCAGAAAGAAAGAAGAAGAAAGAAATGGCAAAAGAAAGCAATATAATTTGAAATGTAGAGAAAATGCAGAGAGAAAGAAATTTAGAAAGAAAGGTATAAAAAAGAGACAGAGCAAACACAACAGTGCTGTAGACTGATTATTCCCTCTGTGTGTTGGGGTGGGGGGGTGGGGTTGCATAAAGAGCCATTTTGTTATTCAGCGTGTGATTGAGAGTCAGAACAGAAGTGATGTGGGAACAGCACAGCGTGGTTGTTTTGGGTCCACGCGGCCCATTAGCAACAGCACACTGATAGCACCTTTACTCCAGCCCGCCACAATCCAGCAGTCATTATGAAGTCTTTATGACCTGTGGCAGCCAGTCAAGGCCTCTGGATTCTATTAGAGAACGGTCTCATTTACATTCACACAGGTGCTGCGGCTTATCCACGACCTACCTACACAAAACAACCAGTAAAGGGTGAACCGAAGAAAAGTTTGGATGTATTCAGTATAATACAGAGTTTGTGTATGTGACCTTTGTTTTCTGTCTGTAACACTATCTTGCTTCAACCGGAGGCAGTGCTAGACAACGTCGCCCAAACCAAGGACTCGTTTTCATGGTCTCAAGACACACACACCCCACACCTCCTTTCTGCCTTTGTCTTTTGCTCAGGTTGGAGCCTGTGCGCCATTGTGGACAACAGTTTCTCATATTCTTTGTTTGGCGTACAAACACTCCTCCACACCTCCATATGTTGTGCCTGCCTCCCTCCAGACCGCTGCCTGTCGGCTGAGAACGCCCCAGTCTGACTCGCCGCGGTGAGTGGGCAGAATAATGCAGACGGTTGCGTCTCCAGATGCATTTCTAAAGGACATTCCATATGCATCTTTAATTTGAGTCCAGACACGGCTGATTCAGTCGACAGGAAATTACCATGCTGTGGATTTTCATAGAAGGCCGATTGTGTGTGGAACAGGTGCTTTACGGGAATAAACCAAAATCGTACTGAATTACAGGTGCAAAAGTAGATAGAACAGTATCTTCATAGACATGCACATAAATAACAACAAATGTGAGCTGCATATGTTTGATAAACAAAAGAAATGAGGCAGGCCGGCCACAGTGACGGTTTTGAGACAGGATGCTGTGCTTTGTGTGTGTGAGGTATTGGCACCACCGCCGGGTGGGCGTGCTGATGGGGCAGTGCCGCATCACAGGGATGGTGATGGGGGAGGAGACGAAATCAGGAGGAGAGGAGGAGGGGTGCTGCTGGGTGGACAGAAGAGAACACAAGCAGGAGCCTTTTATTTGGACTTGACTGCACAGCTGGTATATAAACCATCTATCTAAACTATTCACGAGTTTCTTGAACAACTAAACGGTGCTGCCAAGACGGTTCTCTACTTCTGTTTGCTTGTTTTTCCTTTCTGGTTGCATTAAAAATGATTCACTCTTAAAAATAAAGGTTATTATATGAAGGCTTATTTCAACCTCAGAATTAACATACAAAAAGGTAACTGTGACTTTGTATTGCAATTCTGACCTTTTTCCCCTTACAATTCAGAGTTATTTCTCACAATTCAGACTAAACTCATTATCATCAGATAAAAACTCTGAATTGTGAGATATAAAATGAATTGTGTGATATAAACTCGCAATTCTGATAAAATAGCATTTATATAGCATCATAAATATAATAGCATCATAAAAAACATTTATTTCAAACTAATTATAGTTCAAATCTATTAATATATCTACTGACATATTGCTTGAGACTTACTGATATACAAATTATAATTCAAGTTTATTTGGAGTACTACTTGTGCACATTTCTTAATATTAAACCTAAAATGTGTTTTGATGTCACTACTGATGAGGACTGTATGATCTTTGAATAACAAAGGTTTTTAAAAGCAAGATATTTAAAGTGTACCACTGTTCCACTATAGTGCAATCAAATATACTTCAATATATCTTTAGTTGGACTTTAGCAGACTTTAATTCTCCAATTTAGTCTCCAGTTTAGCAGACTTTAAGTTTAACAGTTTAGTATACCAAAAGTACAATTGCAGTGTTTTTTATTATTATTATTTACATGAATATGTACATTTAATTGTAGTATACTTAACATGAAACAGATTTATTTCAAATATATTTTAGTATATTTATTATTCACTTGAGATAATTAGAAATTAGAAAAGTATACATTTCATGGCAAAACAGAAGGAAAATAAATAAGCCCATTGACAGAAATTAAAATGTGTTCCTTTTCTTTGATAAAAATCTGAATCAGTTGCTCAAATCGGTCACTTAATATTTAATATCAAAAGCACATTTGAAAATGTTTTTGTCGAGAGAAATGTCTGTACAGAGTAATAGGCAAAATAATAAATCAATGGTACATTGTCTAGTCATTTTTAAGCACATTTTAATTTTGCATATCTTTATTCATCTCCTGTGTTTACTTGACATTTAAAGAGCTGTTACATGCTTTGCACACACTGCATTTCATCTCTTACAACTCTTACAATGCAGAAGAGAAATGACAATAATTTAGCTTCTTTTCTAGTAATGTTTAATCAAGTACTTGCCGCTTTTGTCTTGATGTGAATTTGCACAAAACTACAATTTTAATTTATCTGTGTGTGATGAGAATTAAACCAAGTCCCTAAAACACACACACAGACACACGTTCAAACTGACCTTGTCCTCAAGGCTGCTTGGGAGATAAACTGAGAAGGAATCAGGACAAAGGGGAGAAAGGGAGGGGAACAGTGAAGGTGAAAATGAAAATGGCCTCACATTGTCAGAGACAGAAAGTCTACAGAGCTATAAACAGAGAGCTGCTGTTTACAGAGACCTTGTGTTTTTACTGGACGGCTTTGTGTTTTCACACAGCTCTGCAAAGTGCAATCTACTGCTAAGCCCAAAAACATGACGACTGGATGCAGGCTATGTTGAGTTACGAGTTCAAGTTTTTAAATTTGCTAGTGCAGATTAATTCTATGCTGTAAATATTTTCGTTTAGATTTGCAAAGTAAAAATAATAATAATCACACTCCTGTAGCTGATCTTTACATGGCTTTCATGAGTCAGAAATAATAATGTAATTTTGAGTTACACTACCATTTAAAAGTCTGGGGTCAGTAAGATTTTTTTATTCAACAAAGATGAATTAAATTGATCAAAAGTGAAAGACATTTATGATGATCATAAAAGATTTTCAAATCAAAGCCATTCTTTTTAATTTTCTATGCATCAAAGTATCCAGAAATTAAAAAAAAAAAAAAGATCACGGTTTCCACAAAAATATTAAGCAAAACAACTGGTTTTAAAATTGATACAAATAATAAATGTTTCTTGAGCAGCAAATCAGCATATTATATTAATTTTTGAAGAATCACATGACACTGAAGACTGGAGTAATGATGCAGAAAGTTCAGCTTTGCATCACAGGAACAAATGACTTTTTATTCTAATAATATTTTGGAATATTACTGTATTTTTGATCAAATAAAAGCAGTAGGCTTTGTAAGAGACGTCTTTCAAAAACGTTAAAATAAATTACTGACAAACTTTTGAAAATTATGCACATAACATTACGCAAAGTCATATTTACCAGTGAGAAACTGATTTTTTTTTTGTCAATTTACAGTTTTGTATATTTAAATAACAGTAAAGTAATATTAAAAATGTAATAATATTATTAAGTACAGCAGAAATGGGAGCTTGTCCATGGTTTTTCTGGAGTTTTCTAGAGTTTTTCCGTTGTACGTTTCTGTCATTTCTACAAAACCACATTTTAGTTTAGGAAGAGTAACCCCATTTCATTTAGCCACAGATAAATTTAGTAGCAGTTTTATAATTAGTGCTAATATCATTAGGCAATTTAGTTTCTGAGGCTAAGCCCTCACTGTTGGTTTAAGAGGACAATCCCTGTGCGGCCTGCTAGAGGAGACATCCAAAGACTTCCTATTGTAACTGCCATCTTATATCCTAAATGACTTTCATGATATAGTGAATGTAGTTAATTATGCTAGTACAGCAGCTTTAATGCAGGTAAGTACATCTCTCTCAACATCAGCTTTGATCATCCAGGATCAGTGGAGATGGTCGAGGTAGTCAAGTGTTTTTCTTCTTGGGGCAGGACACATCACAAATCATTATAGATGAAACGTTGTGGAAACCGCAAGACTGACAGCTTTTCAGTTGTATCTGCTGATGCAGGTCTTCACGTGAAAGATAAACTGGGGAGCTATTAAAGTGGAAACATGAACTTCAGGAAGGGAACTTTAATTGGTTGCTTATATTCAATCTAAAAAGCTCATGTCATTGATTGGATGAAATCTACAGGTGCTGTTGCAATCTTTTCAGACTTGTGAACTTCTTGCACTTTGTGGGCCACAAGCAAAATTGTGGGAAAGCATTATCTGATCTAATTTCCCTTCAGCACAAAACAACGTCCAATCATCTTAGCGGGTAGGGGGCAGAATTACACACAAATCCACTTGCACTAATGCGTGACTCTCCCCAGTGCTGAGAGAGAAGGTCTAAGATATCAGTACTTATGCAGCACTTCTGAAAAAAGAAAAAAATAACAGGAAGTTCTCTGGCAAAGAGGAAGGGATCCTGATGACTGCTATTGACTGAAGCGTATCAGCACACAGCATAGGTGGTGTAAGTTTACCTACAGACTACATTTTAATCCTGTACAACTAATAGGTTTGCTGTTACAACAGATTCGTGATGAGGCATTACATCGGATGGTGATCTGAAAGAGGATTTCACCCGGCATGTCGTCTGATAAGATAACATCATTATCAGTAGTCAATTTCAAACACTGATGCTAATGGTGCTAACCGATTCAAACACACTATGCACAAGGTTGAAGTGAGGTTGATTCTAAATCTTTAGGAAATTCTTGGGATTAAAGTTCTGGTCAAAAACGTAATAATTATTTTAATGTTATGGCCAATATTATACATTTTTTCTTTCTAAATACAAGAAAAGTACAGAACTAAAAACTAAAATCAATGTTTTCATTTATAGATGTTTGGGTTTGGTAAAAAAAAATAATATTACAATTTAAAATACAGTTTCCCATTTTACTATATTTTAAAATAAAACAGTTGTTTCACATTGTGATATAATTTTACAATATTTCTGTTTTAAATATTATTGTTCAAATAAAAGCAGTAAGCAAACAAGATGTCTTTCAAATTGCCAAACTTTTGAAAATGATGCACATAAACATCTGCACAAAGTCATATTTAACAGTAGCCAAGTTTCCATCCAAGGATTTTTTGTGAAAAAATATTTAGCGCTGAAATTTTTTTACCGATATAAGTTATAAGATATATTCATGGGTCAGAGTTTGCGTGCATGTGCGCAAATTTTCCCATCAAGTATTTGATAATTTTTTATTTTTATTATAAATCTCATCTTTTGCGTTGGAAGTGTCGTACACCTCTTTCAGGGCAGGTTTTCTGTGTACGCAGTGGTTATAAATGAGGCCCCTGATCTTGGAAAATGTGTGGTAAGTACAGCCGAGTGCCGCTCCATACGTAATCGGGAATCTCGAAAGTGAAAGTAAATGACAAGCGCATGTTCAAAAGCGATTTCAGTGCCCCGCATATTAATAACAGCTCCCTGATTCCAGCAGTATATTTTTGCCCGCACGTAACAATCATTATATAGCTTGAGTTAAGGTAGCCTATCTTCTGAATTAAACAGTTTATCATACAGATTGAAAGCGTGAATCCCGCCTCTCTCCCTCTCTCTCTGTTTATGGGGATTTGTGCATGCATGCAGGGGAGGGGTGCGATTATCGAATAATAATCGAATAATACCCAGCGATTTTCAAATATTATTTTTGCTTGAAATGCCCATCCCTAATTAAAATGTCAGAATATTACTTGGAGCAAATTGGAGCTAGTCCATTTGCCGAAAAAATTCCTCCATGCGCATCAAAAAAGCCACATGACTTTCAACGATGGGACAGCATAACCAGACTAACCAGCGGATTGATATTGTTGCACAGCATCTGAAATGTTGTTATGGTGATTATCAGTATTTGTGACCCCGGACCACAAAACCAGTCATAAGTAGCGCGGGTATATTTGTAGCAATATCCAAAAATATATTGTATGGGTCAAAATGATTGAATTTTCTTTTATGCCAAAAATCATTAGGATATTAAGTAAAGATCATGTTCCATGAAGATATTTTGTAAATTTTCTACCGTAAATACATCAAAATGTAATTTCTGATTAGTAATATGCATTGCTAAGAACTTCATATGGACAACCTTAAAGGCGATTTTCTCAATATTTTGATTTTTTTGCACCCTCAGATTCCAGATTTTCAAGTAAATACATCAAAATGTAATTTCTTTTCATTTTTAAATTGAATGCTTTGGTTGAAAGGTCTTTTGTTATATTTGTTTATTATTATATTCAGTGTCTTCTCACACTCTTCTTTGAAAATTGTGATATTTAGTGCCAGTTTATCATGTATTCTCACACTCTTCTTTGTCATTTGCTGATAAACTGGCACTAAATATCACAATTTTGTTCTCTTTGACTTGTTGGGTTTGGTGCTTGATGGAGACCCAGCTAGTGTCACATGATCCTTCAGAAATCATTTTAATATCCTGATCAGCTGCTAAAGAACCATTTCTTATTATCAATATTGAAAACAGTTGTGCTGCTTAATATTTTTGTGGAAACCGTTTTAAGGATTTAGTTTTTTTTGACGAAAAAAAGCATTTAAAAGCATTCATTTGAATTTTTTTAAGATTATAAATGGTTTTTATTGTCAGATGTATTTAGGTTAATTTAATGAATAAAAGTATTGAATTCTTTAAAAAAGAAATAAATCTTACTCGCACCTTATTTTTTTTTTTACTGTAGTGTATATCAACTTATACAATCTATAAGAGATCAGTCTTGCTTGCGTAGAAAAAAAAAACCTCTCGCCCTTGCTAAGCATCCATGAGATTACTGATTGAACCGGATGAGGGTTAAAAGTGTAAAAGCCTGGGCGCAGGCCTCATTAACATTAATAAGAGGGTTTTCAGTAGCAATAGAGGAGAGATACAGAGAGGACGAGTGTAATGTACAGACCCATACGGCTGATCCTCCGGCCTGGTTAGGATGGGATAGTCAGTGGGTGTGATGGGCCTTACTTCTAATAAATCTGTGCTAGACTCACATCTGTTTGTTACCAACAGCTGGGTCACCGGGTGATCCCATGTTATCCCGCATCTCCTCTATTCCTCAATCTCACATCTGTGCCTTTTATGTCTTTTTCTAATGGATCCCTCTCAAGAGCTACATTACACCAATAGTAACACAGAAAATGTGCCAAAGATCGACTCTCAGTTCCACTTTCTAGCTTATTCACCTTTTAATATGGCCAGCTTTTTTTCCAAAAGCACTTGCTGCTGGTGGCACACCATATATTAAAGCAATAGTTAACCCAAAAATGGTAACTTTGTCTCCCATGGAACACAAAATATGATTTTTTGAAGAATTTCCAGCAGGCTCTTTTCCATAAAGGTGACCGGGGCTGTCATTTGTCTTTCTCAAAATATGTTGACAAAGATGTCCCTTGACCTTCCAGTCATGATGAAGATTTCACATAGACAGGAAATACTATATAAAACGTTTTTAAGCTTTTAAACAATATAAAATAATTTTATTTGACTATACTAATATACTACAATACTGATGTTTATCAACACTAGTTTGTTTTTTAAAATATCTACTTTTAACCACAATTTTGTCAAATTTGTAATTTGTTTTTAAATCGTCACTGGTGTTACAACACTTTCTTCATGTGTGAAATAAATTAATAAAATAAAGAACATAATAATAAATAATGACTTAAATTTGAAATATCATGTGTGAGTTATATGTACAGTACGTAAGTTGATATTCTGGTCATATTTTTTTTTCCAAGCACATTTTACCAATTCCAAACCCCATCAATCTTAATGACTACTATTAATTTTCTATTTAATCATTTAGAAGTTATATATAATTGTTAACAATGGCTGTAAGTGAAAAATACCCTACTCAGGTGTGCATAATTATTAGGCAGGTTTTCTTTTACAGGTGCCAAAAAAGAGATTTAACACACACTGAAAAGTAAAAAATTATTATAAGTCCATGATAAATAATCAAAACTAATACAATAAAGAAATTGCCAAATTAAATCATGACCACTGGACAGTGAAATGCTAACTTTTTTTCCCTTAAAAGCGACAGCACCCATGATTAAAAACAGCACTATAGTTTGAACATTCTGCAATTTTTCTTTTGTGGTCTACTGAAGGAAGAAAGTCAAACATGTTTGGAACTACATGACCGGGGAGTAAATGTAAATGTTCATTTTTGGGTGAACTGTTCCTTTAAGGCAAGAGTTACATTACTCAATCTCTCGAGGTCACACCCATGTTTGTCACCTTTTCTCTGCAGAGTGCCAATCGAACCAAGGTCACTAAGTGCCATGAACACACCTGCTTTAAATTTAGAAGAGCAAACAGGCACGGCGGCGTGCCCCTTTTACAATAGTTTATCTTATCTCCTTCCTCCAATAGGGTGTTTTATTCACCCTCCAGTAAAAGCAGAAGGCGCTGATAGCACCGGGTCCAAATTTCAGGGGCGTTTTGGAGATTTATGGAGCAACCTTTACACGTCTTCTCTGAAATGCACCCTACCCACTCCCCATAAAACAATCAAGGAGAGGTGTACGGCCCCTGCGAGAGGATATTACACAAACACTTTCACACAGCCCTCACACTGAGCGTGCTGGAACAGGCGGTGTGCGTTTTGTGCACGGTGAAGTGCGCCACCTCATCATCTCTGATTGCATCCAAGAATCCACAGCACACACACAGACAACTCATTAAAAGTAAAGCAACCTTATGATCAGGAGTCTACGATTTAATTGCCCAGAGATAACGAACATGCACATGTGCTAAAATCACAGCAGGCTGTCATTCCTACAAACAAAACACATTGTTAGCCATCGGTCACAGGCACAAACCTATAAGTGTAATAATTAATTCAAACCCTTGTTATTTGAGGGTGGGGTTGAGGGGTGGCAGTTAATAATTAAGCAACCTCTGGCCATGGCTCAGTGGAAAGCGTCCTCTCTCACAGCAAATGAGGCCTTCAGTAGAGCACCCCAACACACACACACACACGGACTGCACACACAGGTCAAGACTGAAATACTAGCATACTGTCTACTGTAAACACCTCAGTATAATCTGTATCCACCTTATTGGGCAACGTGGAAGTACAGTAAGCTGTTTTCTTCATTAGATTCATTAGCCGCTATAGGTAAATAACTAGAAGAAGTGCAATAAACAGCTATTTACAAACCAGTGTGTTTATGATTATGATAGTAAATTAAAATAACATGAAAAATAATAACAGTTACCAATAAAAAGCAGCATAACAGACTGTTTGTGTAAAGGTAAAATAACTAGAAGCGAATGACACCGAAAGACTCGCACATTCAAAGTTAAAAATAAGGTGGATATTGCCTATTATACAATAGCACATAAAGTGCATATTACATACTACTGTAAAACAGTATGCTACATTTTTGTCCCATGATTTCATTACGTGTATATAATAGCGAGTCCAATTATCCCCTTACATAAAATTTTTTTTTAAAGTATCCACACAGTATAATGTGCCAAGCCTACAATGTATATTTTAATCAAATATATAATAGTAGGTCACTCTAGTTTTCTACATATACTAAAAATTCACATACTCCATACCATATACATATTACATATGCTGAAATGGTGAAGTAGTATGGTAGCATGCAATCTAAACATAGTCTGACACCCATCCCGGGGGGACATTTATACTCTTAAAAGAGTATATATTCATCTTGACAGGGAAAGGGAGGAATCTTAAGAAAATTTTCACATTCCCTTCATCTTTTTATCTTCAAATGCATCTTTATCAGTCGGCTGCCCTCATGCAGTCATTATGGGAGAGGGGGATGCCTGATCATGTGCGTAAAAGGGGGGGGGGGGAACACTGGTCCGTTCTTCATGCTCCCTTTCTTTTGTATGATTCATCTGAAGAGGCCTTCAGATTTTATCGGTCGGCTCCTTCCCAATTTCTTCCCTCCATGCCTCGCTATCTCGCTCCGGGTCCTCCAGATTAACTCGGCAAACATACTCATAATCAAATAGAACACACACTGGGAAATGTCATATGTTAATGGCCTTGCATTTTTAATAACATTTCCATTAGGTGATCATGTGATTATCGCCCTTGGTCTCTCCCACACAGTCTCTTTATTGCCCTGTAGGCTCATGTTGGGGGGGACACAGTCATCTTTTCAATCCTCAGATCCAGACGAGGACGAGTGTCTGTTTCAAATGACTTCACGTCTACCTATCTATATACATGGTATGTCGTAAGACTGACAGTCTGGTTTAATGGAAATAGCTGCACTCTTCAGTATGGGTGGGATATCTGTCCATAGCTGCCCGGTCAGACGGTTGAATCAGATAAGAATCGGCGACCTGCTGAAACCAGAGAGAATGACCTGACAGCATTAATGAACCTTCTCCTCTCCTGCCTGTCATTCAAACGCAGCTGCATACTGCCGTCAACTCGGCTGACAGACACAGCGATGCTTTATTATGGTTTCAGGAGGTCATGCTATGATTGTGTGAATGTTACCGTGTGATAACCATGTTGACAGTAAAAGTGAGGAGAACATCGGGTCAAGTTATTTATAAAAAGTAGCAAAGGTTCTGGAAAAAATGTTCTGGAACATTTGTTCAGAGAAAATTATTTTAAATGATAACATAGGCCTAAAGCTTCCTACCTACAGTAGACCAGCCATGAGCTCTGAGGTTAAGCAATAGTTCTTCATTTTCTTAAGAATTGTTTTAATAGCCAAATTGCTAACCAATATAACTATATAACTAGAAAGACAGCCCAAATGACGCAACAGGAAACGAGTTGTGCCAGTGGCGTGGCAGTCGGACCTGCAATCACCTCCCCATGCTGGGTTGCGTCCAAAGACGATGGATCTTGTTTTGGCAATAGCCAGAGATATTATCAAAAACATCAATTATAGGCAGTATTAAGAGAATTTCCAATTAATGTAGGCCTGTTACATTATTATTATTATTAGGCCTATTATTATTATTATTATTATTATGAAGTTATAAGATTAATATTATTATTATTATTATGAAGAGTTTATTTTTTTTAAATTAAAAATTAATTTATTATTAAATTAAGATTACAATTAATTTGCCCTGCAATAATTAACACATAACTGACGCGCTGTGAGGATATCAAAAGATTAGGCTATTTACTCCTTGATTAAAATGTTTTTTTTTTTTTAAGTATTTAAATAGGTCTATTATACTATGAATTATAGGCCTATAATTAAAATATTAACACTGCAGTCATCAATAAAAAAAACAATGAGATAAAGAGCTTTTATTTCAAGCACCGTTTTTTTTTTAAAAGAACCTGTTTAACATGAAATATGTTTCTTCTATTTTTTTTTCCACTATGTACAGGCTACAAAAAAAAATATTAATGGAATAAATTATAACAGTTAGCTACTGTATATACCATTATCAGCATATGTTGAAGTAGATTCGTCTCTCATTGTCTCTGAAAGAATATGCGGCATCAGATGCCGAAAGCTCTGTCATTACTCTGTCATTCTGGTTTTACTTTCACTTTCTGAATTGACTGAATTGAATTAGTGAATTGACTGAGACTAAGATGTTCCCCGCCCCCCCGTATCGAAAACGTACTGAACCATGACATCACTGTGTCGTTTTGAACCGAACCGTGAATTTTGTGAACCGCTACACCCCTTGCACACACACTCAGTGCCTTGCGAAAGTTTTCAAACCCCTTCATTTTTTTCACTTTTTGTTGTGTTGTAGCCTTATGTTAAGTTGCTTTAAATTACTTTTTTTTCCACATCAATCTAAACTATATACACCATAATGACAAAGCAACATAGCAATAACAGATTTTTAACATCTTTGTAAATTTATTAAAGATAAAAAGCTTAAATGATTCCATTGCATAAGTATTCATACCCTTATCTGGGACAATTGATATTTAACTCAGGAGCATTCATTTTGCTTGTAAACATTACCACACTTTGAGTGAAGTTAACCTGTGGCAAATTCAGTTGAATGAGTATGATTTAGAAAGGCACAATCTCGTATTAAAAGGTCTGGGTCAATATAACCATAGAGTGCCTTTCAACCATCACAATACTCAAAAAATTTGGTTTTAATTTCCGATTCGCTTTAAGCAAAACCATACGAAGAAAATTTTGTCAATTGAAAAGTCACTAACTTACTCGACTTCAGCCATTAAATTCCCGCCACTGAAGAGACAAAAAAATCTGTTGTCGTGATGTCACTAAAGCCTTTTCTTAAAGGGGCAGATTCCCCAATATGACAGGATGGACTACCATTCAAGGGACATGGACAGACTCTTTTTTTTTTTTATTAAAAAAAAATACAGTTTTTATTACCAAATGATCAAAACACTCAAATTGAGTAACCTCTTATTTAACAAAATATTAATAGGATTTTTTTATTTATTTTATGATTTGACAATATTCTACTATCATTCAAATTTAATGAGCAGTGCAGGGACATAGCAAAAATAATACGCATTCTCTTACACAAAACAAACAAACAAAAAAATCTAGAAATGTATCTAAAGAGCCAAGTAATGCTTTTAATATGAATATAAAAACTTAACCTAATATAACACACCCTTTCATAGTCATTTTTATGTTAAGTAATCATGGCAAATGAGTTATTTATGTACAGGACACCAAAAGGCACCCTACAGTGATATTGATCCGTCTAACAGCTGAAAATGCATATTAGAGCAAAGACCAAGCCCGGAGGTTAAAAATAAATAAATAAATAAACCTGCCTGTAGAGCTCAGAGACAGAATTGCATCAAACCACAGGAAGAGTTCTGCTGCATTGAAGGTTCACAAAAGCATGTAGCTGCCATTATCCATAATGGAAGACATTTGGAACAACCAGGACTCTTCCTAGAGCTAGTCTCCTGGCCAAACTAAGCAATTGATGGAGAGTGGCTTTGGTTAGACTGGTGACCAAGAACCTGATGGTCACTCTAGTTGAGCTCCATGATCATATGTGGAGACAGGAGATATCTACAGAAGGACAAACATCACTGCAACACTCCACCAATTTGTACTTTATGCTGGTGTGGCCAGATGCAACCATCTCCTCAGTGAAGACACATGAAAACACACTTGGAATTTGCAAAAAAGCACCTAAAAAAAAAAAAATGGGGACATCTGTCCCCATCCAACCTGACAGAGCTTGAGAGGTGAACAGGTGAGATGAAGAATGACAGATAATTGCCAGATGCTGATGAGCAAAGCTTGTCGAATCATACCCCAAAATACTTGAGGCTGTAAAGGTGCTTCAGCTAAGTACTGAGTAAAGAGTTTGAATACTTATGCAATGCACTTATTTCAATTATTATTATTTTTTTATATATAAATTTATAAAGTTGTGACAGTTCTGTTTTTGCTTTGCATTATGGTGTATGGAGTACAGATTGATGTGGAAACAAAGTAACATAAAGGCTGCAACATAACAAAATGTGAAAAAATGAAGGGGTTTGAATACTTCCGTAAGGCACTGTATATATGTATGTACCTGAAGTATACTTGCAATAGTTCCACTTTAGCACAGTACTTCAGTATATCTTTAGTTGGACCTCAGCACTACTTCTGCACATTTAAAGTGCATTAAGTACAAATTTAGTTGTTCCAATTTAGCAGACTTTAAGTAGACCAGTTTAGTATAGTAAAAGTATAATTGCACCGTATTTTTAAGTATATTAATAAATATGTAAATGTATTTGTAGTATACTTAGCATGAAATAAATGTATTTCAAATACATGTAAGTATATTTATTTTTCACTAGGGATAAAATAAAATATAAATATTTTATAGAAAAACTCCATAAATTAAATCATAAATGTTGCCAAGGTAACTATTTGGAATAAAGAAGTTTTGGTTTAAGTACTAAAATGAGCCAAAAAAGACAAAAAAAAAAATCTTAAACCTGAATAAAAACGTTTTAAAAACTAATAAAAAAAAATGTCAAAAGCACAACAGAATTACAATGTCAAATAGAACTAAAGATTTAAATAGTTATAAAAAATAATAATTAAAGATTTAAGGAGGATAACAGAATTACAAACAAAATAAAATTCAGTCCCACATACACATAATCACCATCTTCTCTCACAAAGCAACTAGACGACCATAACACTTATTTTTGTGAAGCGTCCACTGTCATGTTTCAGCCTGCTGCTTGTCTGAGTCACACACAGTGCGCGGTAAGGCTGTTTTCACACTCGATTGGACTGCTTGGTCCAAACCTAAGAGCAATTCCACCCCCTCACCCAGCTAGCCTCTTTTCAGATTGTACTTTTGGGTCTGAACCGCAGAACCAACCGAACACAAAGAACTCACCTCTGATGGAGGGCTTCAGATTTCCCATTCGAGCATCAGTAAGAGGGTTTCCAGCTGGAAAACATGGATCAACTACTTGTTCTGCTTTTGATGACCGTACCTGGTGCTACTGATGTTGTTGTTGGGAATCTCTGAACTGTCTGTCTGTAAACACTGAGACAGTTCAGAGCAGATCAGAGACGTCTGCTGTCTGAAGGACGGGGAGAGAGATACTGTGAACACAGAGAGCACTGGTGTGAAAAGTAGAGAGATGAGGAGAGGAGAAGAGGTGACAGGAGCTGTGATGATGAAGGGAGGTTAGTGTAAGAGAGAAGAGGTAAAGAGAGGGGCGATGCCGTGTTTAACTCTGACAGATCTGCCGAGGTGTGTTTATTGCATGTGTGAGAGCATGTGTCTGATGCTCTACATCTCCTGTTGACACGCATTCCAGTGCAGCCAAAATAATTATCACATGTACACACACACACACACATTTACTCAGCTACTAAAATGGGAACTTCTTCTGTAGACTTTTATTGTTTTTAAATGAAGCTAATTCTAAATTTGTAAAAAGAATTCTGAAAAAATGTATCATGGTTCTCATAAAATATTAAACAGTTTTAAAAATTGTATCTCTTGAGCTGAATATCAATATATTAGACTGATTTCTGAAGGATCATGTAACACTAAAGACAGGAGTAGCGACTGCTGAAAATTCGGTTTTGCCATCACATAAATAAACTGTATTTTAAAATATATTTTAAAATTAATTATTTTATTAATTAAATACTTTTTTTAATGTAATAATATTGTACAATGTTACTGTTTTTGACTATTTTTGATTAAACAAATGCTGCCTGGGTTTTTCTTACCAACCTCAAATGTTTGAACAGTAATGTACACACATTGACAACTGGGCAAATGATGGAAACAGTTGAGTTCAAAGCTGATCAGCATGGACCACCAAGTGCTGGTTAAGTGTTGGCTACAAGTGCAATATTGTGATATCCATGTCTAAAAGCCCCCAGGATAATCACACCTTTTCTGAACATTAAATAAAAGTACGAGCTTCACACGCTTATCTAATTATTTATTTTTACACTTGACTTCTATCAGTATCCTCCAGAGGGAAAGCCATACTGTCAAAGTCACTCTGTCATTTTCACATGGCCTACTTTCCCTACTATACACACTCGGCACAGGCTCTGGGCTGCTGTTGCATACGTCCTTTGGGTTACTTTGCCACTAGGGCTGAAACAAATCCACCCATGTAATGACAAAGGTCATTCAAATCCATCGGAGCTCTAATAGCAGGTCTGAATCACTCAAGCTTTAGCTCTCCTGAGATTCAGCTTATGACCACATCCTCTGATGACATCCAAGAAACCTGTCACTACACGCAAAGGTGCACTATGACCTGATTATGCATTAAAATACACAAAAAGGCATTAATGTAGAGATTTTTCATTTTTGACACTTTTTAGTAAATGAGGCAGTAAATGCATGAATTAAACAAAGCTTATTAAGGTCATGTTTCACCCCAATTTTAAAGGGAACAAAATATAAGAAATTACATTTTGTTAAAAGAAAATGAATAACATTTTCATGACAACTAAGCACTTTTCCCATTCAGTTCAATTTCTATTATATCAAAGCTCACTCTTTCTCTCTCCAAATAAATTAATTTTTTTTTTTTTTTTACTGCCTGCCTTTAAATAGTATACAAATATATTGCATTATGGTAATTTTACTGAATTTTATTTTTTTAGTACAATAAAGACAATCTTTATTTGGAATAATGACGATTTAAAGGGGGAAATTTGGGGGAATCTGAACTGTTCTGAAAATAATAAATCAATACATTTAAAATAGTTCTTATTTTTTATTAATTTTTTAACTAAAACAAGTAAGTTTAAATAAATGAAGAAAAAAAAAAAACTTAAAATTTGAGGTGAAAAATGATCTGGACATTTTTTTTTTTTATCAAGACAAAATGCAGGATACTGTAAATTAAACTTGCATTTCCCACATGACCATGTCTGCTGTATTTGCACTAAACAAGAGGCAATGGCTCTGACTAATAATGCATTTTTAATGCACATGTAGTGCTAAACATGCTGCTTGAGGTAATGGAGCTCAGAGCACTAGCTAGGTAAGGATATGAATCACTTGTTCACATTTATTAAATACTAGTAAAGGCACATAATTCACAGCTGCAGGGCTTTAACGCAGTAGTAAAGTACAGGTCTAATGCAGTGGCTCAGCTTTATTATGCACCACAGCAGGGATCTGATGAACCTTTCCAGGCCAATCACGGGGTGCAGTGATGTACAGGGTAGCACGGGGCTTTGGGGCAGACCGTGACCTTGACAGCATCTCTTCGGAGAACATGGCTCCATTGCTCTGAACTCCATTAGCTCAAGCAGCATGCTTAGCACTACATGTGTGTTTTTCCCTCATACTGAGGTGTTAAGTAAATTCTCTCCATCCTGCAGTTCCCAATGTACACCTCAACCATCCCCCCGACTGTCTTCTCTTCCTCTCTTTTTCCTGTCTGGCCTTGTGTTCTTGCACCAGGAGGTCACGGCACCAAGTTCACGGCAAAAGTGTCAAGACTGACACTTCATATCCCTGATCACACACAAACCAGACGTGAAACACCTATACACACTCAGGTAGTCAGGAAGCAGTTACATCTTCAGGTTATGATATTTTCTGTATGAACAGACTAACATCTAAATGTAAATGGGAAACTTACACTTCACAAACTAGGCCTACATGTGCCAAGATGGGTTAAGATTAGCAGCAGGAGTAATTGTGCATTTAGACACTGATTAACTTTTACAAGAGGTCAAACAGGTACATAGAAAAAAAGAGAGAGACGACTACACCTAATACACGGCCACCTCCTAAAAGAAACTTTCTGCAAATACATAAAATCACATATAACCATTTCTCCTCATGTTCAGGCAATCTGAAATCACTTTGAGGTGACGAAGGTTGTTCTTTGTGGCTGAACATTTTACTTTCAAGAGCAACTCTAACCAGTCGGAGAGAGCTGTCTTGATTAACTGACCTCGTTTTTCTCTTTTATCTCTTTTTCCATCTCCCGTCCTCCATCATCATCATCATCATCATCATAATCATCATCTCTATGCATTCTTGTCAGAGTCCTGCTGATAAAGGGGTTGAGGGGGTCTTTCTCAGCTGATGGCCCTCAGAAAGTGCTGTGCCTACGCCTGGCCTAAAGTTTTATATTTATGCCGTTTGCAGACTCATTTATCCAAAGCAGCTTTCATTGCATTCAAGTTATACATTTCATGGCTTAATGAGCTACATCATAGTGTAGTTTAAAATCATGGAGATGCTGTTGCAAGACACAATACAGTATTCTAAACTCTCAAAAAATGTAACTTATTTTTAATTAATGTATATATTTTAAAACTCTATAATCATGTATTTTATTTCTCCTCCAGTTCCTTTAAATTTAATGGTATGCAGAACAGAACAGGATTTAATAAACAATTACAGTGGCATTTATTATAAATACCAAGCCTAAACTAATTTATTTAAAGTGAAACTAAACATACCAATGTGTGGGAAAAGCACTATACAAATAAACTTGGGCTCATGTAAAATAGAGTACAGAAAGAAAAAAATACAAAAATTGCACTTTTTTTATTTTTTTTTTGTTATTCTAATTATTGCATACTTCATCTATTATAGTTCGGTGAACAATTACAATAGTGCCTTGCAATTCCAAACCTGCATGACCTTCTTTCTTCTGCAGAACACAAAAGATGATATTTTGAAAAATGTCTATATAATGAAAGTCAACTGGGCCAGAACATTCTTCAACATAATTCTTTTTGTGTTCCACAGAAGACAGTAAGTCCTGCACTTTTGGAACAACACAATGGTAAATGATACGTAAATGATGACATTTTTCATTTTTGGGATGACATTTTTCAACTATCCCTTTAAGGACTACTGCATTATTCTACTACAAAAAACAGGGTATGTCAAATCCTGTTTCAAACCAATGTATTTCTGATAGGAATTCATTGATCCTCTGTGAACACCTTCACTTGTCATGGCTGAAGGAGCAAGAAAAGGTGGATGCTGGGATAGAAGTCACTATGAGACACAGTTGAGTTTGTGATTCATTGGCTCATTTTCTTTTGCATCTGTGGGTGTGTCCCCAAATCTGTATACAGCATAAACGTGACCCTGTCTGTGAAATCCAGGCTAAAGTCTCAAAATCAAATCAAAGTTTGATTTCAACCATTAATTTCACTATGATTTCAATCTTTGACATGGCCTTAGTCAGTATTAAAGATATCAAGGTTACATTTTCACATTATGTTCTAATGAAGGATGATTTTATGTAAAATAGTAAATCACAAAAAAGTGACTTAAGCTGGGTTTTCAAAAGCAGAGTCACATATATTTATTAAAAGTATCTGAAAAGAAAACTGCATGCATGTTTTTCAAAAGCAGCTTTCTGTATTGAAGATTTCAGACTGCCTTCAATACAGAATGATTACAGCTATACTTCTACCATAGAAGATTAGAGAGAGGAGGAAGGGAAAAAACACTCTCCGCTTTCTCATCATTATCTAAATGCAGAGCTCTTTGGGTTGCTAATGTCACCCACAGACAGAGAAGCTGCTGGAGAATGCAGCGAGGAACCACTGACTTTAAAGTCCCGGAGAAGCTTGCTCTGACCTCCCTGCAGCTCATTCAAAAATGTTAATTCTTCATTTATTCAGGCTCAATTGCGTCGTTAAATAATAATAATAATAATAAATTTGTTCACTGATAAAACCACCGAATTGAGTCTGAGAGTCAAGAACTTAAGATTTGGATCAGCCTGATATTTATAAATGAATCCTCCAGAATGGTTTTGTGAAGCAAACTAAATAACACGTTGAAAAGATCTGACTTAAAGCAACAAATGTTCATAAACCCAACATACATCACTACTTTTCTCATGAACGTGCCAAGGACAGCTTTGTCAGATGTATTTTCAGTCAATAATAAAGCCTCTCTCCCCATTCACTGTAACTGCATGGAAAAATAAAGACTAGCAGTCTCCAGAATACCTCTTTTGTATTTCATGGAAGAGAATAACGATATGATAACGATATGTATGTGAGTAAGTGATAATGATTTAATTAGCTGAAGTTATTTATTTAGAATAAATTATTTCCTTTAACCATCTAAAAACACATTCACACCACTCTGTATCTTCAGAGCTCTTTCCTTCGCTCTTTTCCTCCTTATCTCATCTTTATCTGTCTATAAATTCTTCTCTTTGTCCAGATCCTTCTCTTTCCTATAAAGGAGCAGAGAGGCCACTCGATCACAATTGATACCTTTATCTCTTCTCGCCTCATTCTAGCAATTCCACAGCGCTCAAAAAACCGTGTGTGTAAAAGAACATGGTTCATCTACTTGCTTGCGCGCGCACACACACACACACACACACACACACACACACACACACACACACACACACACACTCTCTCTCTCTCTCTCTCTCTCTCTCTCAACACCACCGCCATAAACTTATCAGTATTTTTGCCTTATTTTCATCCTTATCTCTATTAAAATATATTTTCTATATAAAATATGTTATTATTTTTCATTTTAAATTTTCTTTCAAAAAATTGGGAATAAAATTTTTTTCAGAAGGAATGCATTAAATTTGATCAAAAGTGACAGTAAAGACATTAATATTGTTACAACAGATTTCTTTTTCTGTTCTATTCATCAAAGGATCATGAAGAAAGTGACATGGTTTCCACAAAAATATTTAGCAGCTCAACTGTTTTTAACATTGATTATAAAAAGAAATGTTTCTTGAGCTCCAAATCATCATTTTATAAGGATTTCTGAAGGATCATGTGCCACTGAAGACTGAAGTAATGAGGCAGAAAATTCAGCTTTGCCATTACAGGAATAAATTACTCTTTAAAATATATTCAAATAGAAAAAAGTTATTTTAAATTGCAATAATATTTCACAATATTACTGTTTTACAGTATTATCAATAAAATAAACACAGCCTTGGTGAGCATAAGACAACTTTCAAAAAATACTGACCCCAAACCTTTAAACAGTTCTGTATAAAGCTTTTACAGTATTATCAATAAAATAAACACAGCGTGACTAACCAGAATAATCAAGGTTTTTTCGTATATTTTTTTTATTGCTACGTGGCAAACAAGTTACCAGTAGGTTCAGTAGATTCTCAGAAAACAAATGAGACCCAGCATTCATGATATGCACGCTCTTAAGGCTGTGCAATTGGGCAATTAGTTGAATTAGTTGAAAGGGGTGTGTTCAAAAAAATAGCAGTGTGGCATTCAATCACTGAGGTCATCAATTTTGTGAAGAAACAGGTGTGAATCAGGTGGCCCCTATTTAAGGATGAAGCCAACACTTGTTGAACATGCATTTTGAAAGCTGAGGAAAATGGGTCGTTCAAGACATTGTTCAGAAGAACAGCGTACTTTGATTAAAAAGGTGATTAGAGAGGGGAAAACCTATAAAGAGGTGCAAAAAATGATAGGCTGTTCAGCTAAAATGATCTCCAATGCCTTAAAATGGAGAGCAAAACCAGAGAGACGTGGAAGAAAACGGAAGACAACAATCAAAATGGATAGAAGAATAACCAGAATGGCAAAGGCTCAGCCAATGATCACCTCCAGGATGATCAAAGACAGTCTGGAGTTACCTGTAAGTACTGTGACAGTTAGAAGACGTCTGTGTGAAGCTAATCTATTTTCAAGAATCCCCCCGCAAAGTCCCTCTGTTAAAAAAAAGGCATGTGCAGAAGAGGTTACAATTTGCCAAAGAACACATCAACTGGCCTAAAGAGAAATGGATGGAACATTTTGTGGACTGATGAGAGTAAAATTGTTCTTTTTGGGTCCAAGGGCCACAGGCAGTTTGTGAGAGACGACCCCCAAACTCTGAATTCAAGCCACAGTACACAGTGAAGACAGTGAAGCATGGAGGTGCAAGCATCATGATATGAGCATGTTTCTCCTACTATGGTGTTGGGCCCTATTTATCGCATACCAGGGATCATGGATCAGTTTGCATATGTTAAAATACTTGAAGAGGTCATGTTGCCCTATGCTGAAGAGGACATGCCCTTGAAATGGTTGTTTCAACAAGACAATGACCCAAACACACACTAGTAAACGGGCAAAGTCTTGGTTCCAAACCAACAAAATTAATGTTATGGAGTGGCCAGCCCAATCTCCAGACCTTAATCCCAATTGAGAACTTGTGGGGTGATATCAAAAATGCTGTTTCTGAAGCAAAACCAAGAAATGTGAATGAATTGTGGAATGTTGTTTAAAGAATCATGGAGGGGAATAACAGCTGAGAGGTGCCACAAGTTGGTTGACTCCATGCCACACAGATGTCAAGCAGTTTTAAAAAACTGTGGTCATACAACTAAATTTTAGTTTAGTGATTCACAGGATTGCTAAATCCCAGAAAAAAAAAATGTTTGTACAAAATAGTTTTGAGTTTGTACAGTCAAAGGTAGACACTGCTATTTTTTTGAACACACCCCTTTCAACTAATTGCCCAATTGCACAGCCTTAAGAGCGTGCATATCATGAATGCTGGGTCTTGTTTGTTTTCTGAGAATCTACTGAACCTACTGGTAACTTGTTTGCCACGTAGCAATAAAAAATATACTAAAAACCTTGATTATTCTGGTTAGTCACATTGTACTGCTATTATTTTGAACAATACTGTGTATTTGTAGATTTTTTTATAATATAACTTTTTTCTTTTTAATGTTTGTCACTGAATCTTTCTTATTGCTATTTATATATATAAAACACCTCACTAAACTATAACAAGATTTAGGTTTTTATAAATGACAAGTATTCCTTTTATTTATGAATTTTCCTTGCATTTAGTGGTGAAGGAAAAATGCATAACGATGTTTAGATTTGATTACTGGAAAACAAGAGAAAAATACTGATTAAGGAAATGACTTCTTGTGCTGAAAACATGCACACATGCATTTCATTTGAGACTCTAGAGTAATCAGAGGGTTCAAACTCTCTATTAAGACGCAGATGAGCATACAGTGTCTCTTACCGTCCTCTTCCTTGTGTGTGTTTTGCGGGCTGTGCATCCTATCTGTGCTGGAGGTGTGGTTCAGGTCAGGCAGTGCAGCGTGACGTTCAGCTGATATCCATGTGGGGTCACTCATATCAAACTCCTCACTACTCACTGAACAGTCATCCTGAGGAGAGAGAGCCAGAGAGATGTCAGTCCGACAGCTGAGGCAGGATTGCTCATATCAGTGCCACCTCTGTGTGTGTGCACAAAACTAGAATAGATGAGAAAGTCAGATTGGGCCGTGATGTTGGCAGGCAAACAGGCCCATGAGGAGGGCTGTCAGAGAGAGCAGTCACCCCCTGCTGAGTGACAGCATCACTCATTCACACACACACAGGCACAGCAGCCCACCGAGACCACCAAAATTACAACTGGGCCCCAAAGCACAGTGCAGAAGTGTTGAAAAAGAAAGTATAGTATACAACTTCAGTATATCTATTCTACTGAAGGTATAAACATGATCAAAATGTTTATTACTGAAAAATTCACATTCCGACTGCCCTTCAATTAAAGCATTAGGGCTTTTTGCCTTTGTGACTGCTATGAAAATCAATCATTGAACATGAATTATTTTGTAATTAAAGAAATATGTATCAGTTAATATTTTTTCGCATGTGTGAATAATGGTTTGCACTGCTGTATATAAGGTTACATAAATACATGATTTACCTGCTGATAAACATGTATTGAAATGTCTAATGCAAATGAAATCTGTGATAATTTTTCCAAGGTATGCATCTCAAATGAAATGAAATTCTATAAGCAGAAGTTGAACTACAGTCATGAACAGTATTCACAGTATTCCTATCATAGACATGAATTAAAAGTAAAAAGCAAGGTTATGAAAGGTTGTTCAAATTAAGAAAATTTTTGGGGTCTATAAAAAAATAACTTTTATTCAGCAAGGCTGCATTGAATGCATCAAAAATGACAGTAAAGACATTTTACATTGTTGGACAAAAATCTATTTTAAATAAATGATGGAATCCCAATTCATCAAAAAAAAAAAAAAAAAAAATCCTGAAAAATGTATGTTTCAACAAAACTATTAATCAGTGCAGCTGATTTTAACATTGATAATAATAGGAAATTTTTTTTTTTGAGAAGCAAATCAACATATTAATGATTTCTGAAAGATTAATGTGACACTGAAGACTGGAGTAATGATGCTGAAAATTCGGCTTTGCCTTCACAGAAACACATTCAAATGTATTCAAATAGAGAACACTTATTTTTTAAATGTAAAAATATCCCACAAGATTCTGATCAAATAAATGCAGCCTTGGTTAATATAAGAGACTTTCAAACCTATAAAAATATATATATAAAATCATAATTTATTTTCTCCCCATTCAATTTATCAATTTCTGAAAATCAACAATTTGTTCCGTCTACACAAGCAATTCGTTCTGTTTCATAACAAGTCTCTTCAAATGAATGATTGTTTTCCTGAATAAATCCATTTTCTCCATTCAATAAATGAAACTCACAGCAGTCAGTGGTGAGGATGCCTGAATATGTGAATCAAATAAATCACAGCATTCTGTTTTTCGCCACATTTGACAGCATCATTTCCTCAAGTTTGGATGACACTTCAAGTACATTTGTAATGTTAATGGAATGGATAATTTATAGAAAAACAGTCAAAAGAATCCTTCAGAGAGAACAAGGCTAAACATGTCCTATTCAGAATTTCATTTCCAAAAAGGAAAAGAAAAAGAAATGACCTTAAATGACACAAATGTATTATTGTAAAAGTAATGACTATGTAATGATGGCTATTAAACTTAATTAGTTCCCTTGACTTATTAAATTGCTCCTCAATTTCAGACACTTGTTCAGTTTGATAGCATCATCCCGAGCCCTTCCACTTCTATAAGGAAGGCATTAATCCCATTTTAAATCATATAAAAAAATATATACAAATGTGTGTGTCTATAAAATATCTAGAGATCTAGAGGTTTTGTTTTGTGTTTTTAGTGTGTGGAACATGTGTTCATTATCAACATGAGCATCTCAAACTGGCTCGATTGGCTGTACATGCTGTGCTGGGTTAGTAAAGCAATGAAATACCTGTGCATAATGTGCTGGACAGAAGAGGATGATTTATTAGACAGGCGAAAGTAGAAGCCGCCCCAGGGACAGCGGGTGAGGACCCATCTGCTCATGCCTGTTGTTGAAGGGAAACCCTGCCACCCTGCCGCATGGCACGACCTCTGTTTAAACAGACGCGTTCCCCCCCAGAGCTGCCAATCACACAATACCTCCCACCACCAGCCCAGCGCCAGCTCTGATTGGTTAAGGGGCTTTGTATGTAAATTTGACAGTGCATTATTGATGGGACAAAGTCTTCCACCCTGCTGCTCTCTTAAAGGAGTTTTAGCAGTTCTTCTGTGCCAGTTTAATGTGCAAAGGTGAGTTTGGGACCAGACTGTCTGGTATAGTAGTTTTGGGGTAAAAAGTTTGAAGTCAACGGAATTTTATTAACAGAACTTATTACATTTAGTACATTTATTCAGCGATTTGATTCAAGTGACTGTAAAAACAATAATTGTGTTAAAAAGGATTTCAATTTCAAATAAATGCTTTTTTTTACTTTCTATTCAAAAAAGAATCCTGAAAAAAAGAATTATAATGGTTTTCAAATGAGCATATTAGAATGATTTCTGAAGGATCATGTGATTACTGAAGTAATGGCTAATAAAAAAATCAGTAATAAATTAAATTTCAATAGCTATTTAAACAGAAAACAGTTTTTTAACAGTTTTTTAATTATAACAATTTCACAATTTTACTGTATTTACTGTATTTTTTTCATCAAATTAATTCAGGCTTTTGCTGTGCAAAAGTGACATCTTTCTTACAAGTATACAATTATACAAGTGACATCTTTCGTACAATTATAGCAATGTATATTAAAGCTTTTAAATTTTTTCTTTCAAAAAAATACATTTTTATTATATATATATGTGTGTGTGTGTGTGTGTGTGTGTGTGTATATATATATATGTGTATATATATATATATATATATTATCTTTTTTTTTTGTTATTATTATCTTTAAAAAATATAATTTTGCAACAAGTTATAGCCATAGCTTCATGAATTCATAAATTGCACATTTGAAAAATCGTAACATGAGATGCAAAATTTTACTGATTGTCATTTTCAATGCATTTTTATTGCTGCTTTCAAGACTTTCACAAGTTATCGATCTATATGCTTTTGTTATATGTTGATATGATGTTTATTATTTTACTGATTGTCCATTTGAAACTTTTAAAGGCATAAAAAAGGATGTGCAAGATCAACAAATGATTTTCAATGTCAGAGCAGCACTGGCCCAAAAGGGCAAGTGATCGTTCTTTTTCAAGTGGTTGTTAGTGTTGTTGACTTGCCTGAAACTCTCTCACACTGACTCTGGGCCAACAGGTCATCCTTACTGTGTCGAGCCCTACACTGACTTTAATAATCAACCTTTGAATAATACATCCTACAAATACAGCAATCGGATACATGTTTGTTCATAAATAAGCCCCCAGAGATCAAGAACGATGCCCAGGGGTCAGCAGAAGTCAGCAGGGTCAGCTGATAGGAATAGAGAGCAGAGGGAGGGCTCAAATACACCCTTTAAAGGTCACAAGGAAACGCACTGTAGCTCAAACCATCAGGTAGACAACAAAGAGGATCGCACTTAAAGCGGCCACACACCCGTCCCACCCCCAAACCTCCTGCGTAATGTATTCTGCCGCATTTTCATTCCCATGCTGAAGTCACAGAACTGACAATCCAGCACCTCCTTAATCATCTTCCAATAGGACATCAAACAGGAGCCTCTATTAATCTGACATTTAACTCCTTTTCAATTATAATCTTATAAAATCGCATTTAACCACTTCAAGCCTGCGATCAGCGCCGCACAGCTAATCCAATTTAGGACAATGCAGGTCATCAGCTGCCGAATCTCGCCGACTCCATCTCGCAGCACCCCTACGGCTCAATTCTGATGGTCTTTAATTCGTTTTTATTGTTTATTAATGATCACGCTTACAGTCTCCTCTCATCTGCATGCAGGTGACATTCCACTCTCTCTCTCTCTCTCTCTTTCTGACAAATTGCTGCCTGTGCAGATAAAGAGAGCAGGGACAGCCTGGCATTTTCCCCCTTCACGAAACATCCTGGCTCCTCCGTGTCTTTAATGAGAATAACAGATAAAAACGAGTCCAATCACCTGGTTTCTTTCATTTTCGGAGGGTCTGAGTGGCTCTGTGGGCTGTGCATGTGTGTTTCAGGGTTTCTTTTGTCTGAGAGCTGTGTGTGCTTTCACAAAACACAAAGAGCAGACGTCCTTGGAAGAGAGGTCTCTTCTCAGCCAGGGCTGGGCGTTACCTTTTTTTGATTAACTTTGCTTTAATAATAATATGCTTTTGGGTGAGTGAGAATGAAAGGAGCCTTTTATCGCTTTAACTGATTTATGTTCGCAAGACTTGAACCTCCGAGCCAGGAGTGCGGACATTTGTAGAGTGACTTTATTAGTGAGGTTAGCCTGTTAGCCGCCCTGCTGTATATGAGCTGTAAATTGTCTAATTTAAGACGTGAAGGGCGAAAAGTCTTTAAAAAAATCATTAACTTCAGGAGCAAGTCTATTTTTAATGGCATGCCGAGGAAAATCAGACTACCTGGGCATTCGTCTGCGTTCAGGTCTGAAGTTCACAGAACAGTCTTGGAAGAAAAAAACAGATAGCATATTAATATATGGGTTCTTCACGTACATACACATGCGCACAAGCCTAATGTACCTTCAGTGATTGATGCCCACCTTCAGAGGCACACCGTGCTGTTTTGTCAAACACAGAGGCACAAATAAATGAATACAAATGAATGTCTTTCTCTGAGACAGTTTAAAGCATACATGAGAACGCTGGGGCAACATTTACTTTCCTGAGCTTGTAAAAAGGCTTCTGTAAGGCTTCTGAGATTGGCCCCCTCTGCCTGCACTGTTTTTTAGTACTAGGGCTAATTTAAAGCTAATCCAGTTAGCAAGCCAACCCTTCCTGTCCGAGTCTTCAACCTTTCCTTCTCATAGCGGCAAGCTGTCTGCTGGTGTCCTTGTAAGAAGCTCAATGCTTTGGAAATGTAACCCTTGGGTTTATGTTGGCAGGTCCAAAACAATTAACCAGCTTTTGCATTGTAGAAACAGTAAAAAAAAAAAAAAAAAAAAAAAATCAATGAAACTCTCGCAAAATGCCTTTAATGTTAATATAACTGCGTTTGGATGTTTCACAGTGCTTTTTGTTTCACAGTGCACAGTACACTGAATCATTCACCAAAGGGAAAAAGTGAACGTAGCATCAACAAAAAAGTGAGACGGTCCTGGTTTTTCTTGAGCATAAATGATTGATTATGTGACTATGTGATTGTTTCGCATGAACGGCTGGAATTAGTGATAGTTTTTTGTGTCTCGTCTTATTCTATCATCAATTAGTTCCCCTTTTTTTTCCATCTTCCATCTCCTTCTACCCATATTTAGCAAGGCAAGGACAGTGACATGGCTCCAAATGCAAAGAGGAATAAATTTAAAGACTTAAAAATAAATAAATAAAAGGAGGAATGCAAAGCATATATATATATATATACTTATATATATATATATATATATAAAATAAATAAATAAAAGGAGGAATGCAAAGCAACTGATCAAGAACTGCAATACTAAAACTGATTTAGAGAGAGAGAGAGAAAAAGTAGATTTATGTAGACACATTTTTAGTCTGGAGAAAAATGTACATTGGCACTTAAAAAAAAAACACATTTTTCATTCTGGATTTATGTGCGTTCTAAAATAATAATAATATTAATAATAATAATTAAATGACAACTTGTCTAAAAAACAGACTACTGTAGTCCAGACACAATTTTCTTGTCTTACAATAATAACAATAATAATAACTCAGTTTCACTTTTACTTTTTCTCCTTTTTAATTTTTTTATACAAATCTCTGACCTGAAAGATTCAGTTGTGCATGCTACTTCAGTTTTACTTCTTTGCAATGTTTTATCAAAAAGAATGACAAAAACCACTTTCCACCATCAAATGACTATAAATTTGACTCCCATCTGACATGTTTTCTAATTGAATATCATTTTTTACTCTGAAATATATCATATTACCGCAGCAAAATATTTTTCAAATGCTATTTCACATTATGGTACCAACAGAAAGCATTCTCTCAAATCAGCACATTCAGAGTTGAGAAGCCAAATTCTCACACACCCACCACACACAAGGTCAGAGGAACTATCTGGGCCCTCGGAGGAACACTGCCAGCTGTCCGTCACATCAAAGCCTTTATTTCTCACGTCTAACAGATGTCTGAGCACGTTACATGAGCTTTCCGTCTTTGACTGCATGCCTTCTCTCCGTCCGCTGGAATCAATAGCTTCCTAAGGAAGCACACTGTATCATTTCAACACAGAAAGGTGAGTGTATTGATAAGAATGCCGTCACTCTACTAAGTCATGCAAGCCTGCACGCTTATACAGAGATCCATTTGCCCTCAAACACACACAAAAACACACATTGTGAGGTCCAATGAGGATTACAATCTTGTAGACCGTGAGCTTCCACAGTAGAATATTGATTGAGCAGGAAAACCGTCCATGAAAAGGGAAAATACCAGCACTGACACACAAGGTATACATACAGAATCGTGCAAAAACACACTTTGTGAGTGCTCATCCAAAGCACGCTATAAAGGAAATGCTAGATTTTTAAAAAAGTGTGTGCGCGCGGAGGTGATCAAATCACTGGAAGGACAAACAGACAGTTTCATATCAGTGTCTGTTTGTGATATTACACCCCAAAGTCAGCCACAGGCTAAAAAAACATAAAGCATTCTGTTACATGAAGACGGGCTATGATCAATGATTCTGACTGGACCTTCATTGATCCAGAGGCGAGGGGAGGGGAGCTATTTCTGCCTGCCGATGCCCCCTTTCCCTCTCTGAAGAGCAGCGAAGCCAAATCTGCATGCTCGGTTCCCACCCCTGCCCATTATTCTACACACGGCCCCAAACAAAAGCCAAAATGAGGAAAGACACAAGACCATCTCTCTGAGGCATCACTCATCTATCAGTCTGCACAAGCGTTAAAGGTGAAGTGTGTCATTTCTTCGATGTTCAAATCATGTCGTTTGGTAAAATCACTGCCTTTGTTCTGTGGAACACAAAAAGAATATCTGGGCACTGCTTTCAATACAATGAAAGTGAATGAGGGCTGGGACTGTCAAGCTTAAAAAAAGACACAGGGATACCTCATGACTTGGACACTGTCACATTTCTTTAATCAAATAAATTATATTTAATTATTTTAAACAAATATTTATATTTTCTTTGTAATTTAATTTGCAATCAATTAAAATGATTACTCATTTTTCTGTAAATAAAATCAATCAATATATTTTCACATTTAATGTCCAAATTAGTGTCGTGTACATCAATATAGTATATTTTACGTATTTGTTTAATGCCTTCTTATTAACTAGTACTATGAATAAAAGCAAGCATCACAGATACCAATACTGACACTGATGCTTCTGTTAAATGGATTTTTTTTTTCTACAAACATGACAACCATGACATCAAGTCAACCTGAAATAGCTAATATACCTTAATAAAAGTTTCTTATAAAGGATAACAACTAAAAATTCTAAGAAAAAAAAAAATCTTTATGTTATACCACAACATAAAAGGAACTTTCATCTAAAGGTCCACTTTATCTCCACATAAAACCTTTCAACTGCAAAAGTCTGTTAAAAATCACGTTTCTTTACAAATCAATACAACTGACCGGACTTGAATCTCCATGCGCTGCAAAGTATTATGGCATCATGAAAGGAATATAACGTTTTTCACCATAAGTACCAGACTGCAAGCTGATGTGTGTATAAAAAGTGAACCTGGTTTCTAGATGAAGGCCACTTTTTTGAGGACAACACACAAGCTTTTGTGTTTGTAACAGTAGAAATACAGTATTGCTGTTCCTGCGGTGACCAGCATGAATATAATGGCACCTGCATTCACAATGACCACTTGAAGCTGCTCATCAAATCTGTATCCTGTGGTTGCTCAGTCAACTGTAAGCCTTTAAGTTTGCATACAACTGCACAAAAATCTATTTTCTCTCCTAGAAATGTTCAGATTATAGCTTTAGCTGCTCTGAAATTGGACTTTGTGAGAATAAGCAGATTGCTCTATGGTTAATAACACACTATACATGAAATTTACCATGCAGAATCTGCTCAAAAGTTTAGGGGCCATTACAAAAGAATAGTATTAATCAAATAGAGAACTTTTGTAACATTCTAAATGACTATACTGTCACTTTTAATCAATCTAATGCATCTTCACTAAATAAAAGTTAATAAAAAAAAAAAAAAAATCATACTGACCCCAGGCAATTGATTCAGTAGTGTTTAATCTTGCCAAAAAAGAAAAAAAAAGAAAATCAGAAAATGTACAATCCACAAGCTACTTGTGATTCATTACCTACAGTATGAACTATTCGGTGTGTTGCCTGAATGACTAGTCAGCTAAATGGCCTTAGTGAACTCTTGTAAAATTAGACTAGTACTGGGTTCACCCAACCTCGATTAGATGTCTTAGGGGAGCTTTACATTAGATACGCTCACGTATTCCAAACAGATGGAGCTCAATAGAATGTAACAAAATGCAGGAGTCTCGTCTCTTAAGTTTTCTGATTTCTGTCTCAATAGCATAGCATGCTAATTAAAGCCATTCAAATATATATATATATTTTTTTTTAATCTATGACATGACATGCAAATGCCTCACTGGCAGGATAAATTAGCCATAGTTCACTACTTCTGGAGGCAAAAACCTGAAAACCAAATGCCCAGAGTGGTCCATTGTATCTATAATAAACCGCAGCTTTAAATCAATAGCTTATGGGGGTTACTATACCTGCACTGCTTCCTGAATCAAACACGTGATCTCTTCCCCGTCTCTGCAGGAGGCATGATTGCTCCCTGCAGCATTGCTAAATGAAACACATGAGACATTTTTGTTTATATTTCTTCACAATGCTAAATCATTTTTTGGGGGGTAAAAAAAAATATAGATCTCAGCTTTTGTGCAGATTGACTGATATTCTACTAGAGCAATTCCTGGGCAGATTTTGAGCCCTTCTCTGATATGTCAGTCAGACAAAGTGTGGTTTTTAAAACAGAACATTAGTAGAGCCATTAAAGAGCACCTGTTATGCAAAATCCACTTTTACATGGTGTTTAGACATAAATGTGTGTTGGCAGTGTATGAACACAACCACCGTACAATGATAAAAATCCACCCACTCCTCATTTTTTAATTCCCTTTAAACCAAGTCACTCTCACTAGGCCTGCCGTTTTGATACTCATGCAGTGTGATGTCACATTGTATAGGGCGGGCCCACGGGGGCTGATTGACAACTCTGCATTGCTATAGTTTCCGCCCTCAGCAGTTGTTCACTGTCCTCCCATTTTCTCAGCGCTCAAGCAGCTGTAACATCAACAATGTCTCGCAAACAATCCTGATGCTCTGTGTTTGTAAGACTGAACATAAGAGTCTTCATTTTCTTCCAACATAATAGCTGCTGAGGACGCTGTGGATTACTTTCATTTTTCAAGGTAATGCACCTCAAAATCTACCTAAATACGTGTATCACTCCAGACTCATTTGTGAATGTCATGTCGTTATAGTGCTTAGCGTATTTGTATTTTTGTGTGTACATTAAGTATTTTTTAACTGATCAGCGGCAAGCTTGTCAGATTAGTTGGTAGCGCGAGATTCATTCGGTAGCGCTGCCGTGCGGCTCGGTCCACTGATCCGCGCCAATATAAGGTCAGCGCGGCGCAATTAACAACGCGCTGTTTCGTTCCACTTTCAGTGCATTTGGCTTCCCATATATACAGCTAAACACAGTTTCTCTCGCTCTCAGTCATGTTGCTTCTACCAGCTTTTTATTGCTGTAGATATGCACCAGTGTTGCAACATTGGAAATGTCCAAGAATCGTACCAGAAGCTCAAAATTATTGTATTTGGAAGAAAATTATCGTATATGAGTCAAACATACAGAATACAGCTATTTATCTTAATCAACAACTTTTTGACACAAACTGCAAATTACCACAATAGATAAATAACTAGCCATACCTAACAGTGTCTACAATTGACGCGAGTGGCACGCCAAATTCTGTATAACTCATTATAATCAGCGACTCTGTCTGCACTGGATGCGTAGCGGCGCAACATGACACAATACATCACTGAAAGTAAACTGATGCCTCGTTCTATTTATGACATATTAAAATTATTTTAACACTCGTTTTGTCATGTCCAGTGTAGACAGACTTTAGCTGTTGTGGCGCGGCAGTGTCACAGGAAGCCTGCGTGTTGCCAGATGCTGAGGGGGTTCTTGCTGTCATGGACCGCAACATAGTGCTCGTTGGCTTTAAAGCAGGGCACCCTCCTGCATTCTTAACATGCTCTGAGGTGCACACGAGTGCATTTAGAGTGTCTGTAATGAGCCGATTTCATGTATGAGTACAGAAGCCCTTTGACTACAACTACCATCATTTGAATTGTCATAAAATTCAGATATTATCGTACATTATGGGATTTTTTTCATTATTTATCAATGCAATGCAGAGAGATGTATATGCAACGTCCTCTTCTGGAGGTGGGGCGGGAATATGCAGCTCATTTGCATTTAAAGCGATACACTCCAAAAAAGCTATTTTTTTAGACACACCCCAAAAATGACATTTTCCAGCTGTTATAATAAATGATCTGTGGGATATTTTGGCCTGAAAATTCAAAGACACATTATGGGGACACCCAAAACCAATATTACACCTTGTAAAAAGTGGCATAATAGGTGCCCTTTAAATAAACATTCTGGCATTTTATCTATTCCATGAAGTCTCATGTTCCTGTGAAGCATAAGCCTTTGATACTTACTCCTGCTGAGATAAAACAAAAACATACTCTTTTCTATTTTTCCTTTGACATACTAGTGTTTCACTCTGTGAGACATGCAGCCCTGCTGGAAATTTAAAGGGAGTCATTTCTTGACACATGTTGACAATAAAGGTTTTATCATCTGTTATGGGTGAAAAATATCTGTCAAGGACCAGCACACAGAATCACAGGCCTGTTCGGGTGAAGTGTAATAAAAACAAACTCACACAGATGCCCTGATGTCCTGTCGCACTGTTAAACTGACCATCAGGACTGTAAAGAAATGGTGGAGTATATATAAACCAGATTACGCTGCAAAAAAATGCCACTCGAAGTACGCTGATATCTGAGATGACCTCACTTCCTGTAAGATACACCGTGAACTGAGCAATGGCTTTATCCAGGTCAGCAGAGACGACTGACATAGCTGTGCAGTTTGTGACCTCTGCAACCGATCTCAGCCCTCTCTTTCTGCATGCACTGGCCAATTGATGTCTTCCAATGCGGCTTCTGCAGCCGACTGCTATTGTCTCTAAACGACCTCTGCTACTGATCCCGTCATCTCTGTCTGCAGTGTCCTATCCATTTCTGGAAGCTTGAACAAAAGGGGCATGATCAATTTAGTCTGTCAGATACACAAGGCTCAGCACGTGTAGTTTATTTGTGGGTAAAGACTGCAACAGGAAGACCAACTCATTCAGATTAAGCATTAGTGGAAGAACTGAAAGAAAAGAAAAAGGAACAATGATCAAGATTTCCCATTTCACATGATGATTTGTAGGGAGCAAGTAGCAACCCAACAGAATTCAAGAGCAGATGACAAACAAAGCCTCATGAGGTCAAACCCAGCATTCAACAGACACATGGATTACTGTAGGTCCCACTACTGCTATTCTCCTCTAATCCAGTCAGTCACAAATCTATCTCCACGATTAACCCCTTTCCCTGCTCCACAAACGATCCCACAAATAAAGGACAAATTAAAATCCCAGAAACCTTGCTGAAAAGATCAGCATTGCTGGTCTTAAATGGGAATCACAAGGAATTTTACCATTTTGATTACGATTCTAACACCACTAAACGATTCCATTAATATTTATTAGTACTAAATAAAAAACATAAAAATACTAAAAAATACTAAATAAAAAACGTTTAAAGTACCACTGATCACAACCATACACTCTTATTAAACTTCTCCTGTATGTGTATCTTTAACTACACATTGTTATACGAGTCATTAATTCAGTTTTGTTATATTTAACTAAAAGTATTAAAAGTATTTTGGTTAACTGAGCTAAAATAAAATATAAATTTAAGATAAAAATGCTAACTAAAAACTTCAACAAAAATTTTAAACATTGCCTTGCCAATGAAAATAATAAGAGCTATAAAGTACTAAAACCGAAATAAAATAAATTAAAGTTAAATATATATTTTTTTAACTAACAAAAATGACAAAAGCACATAAAAGTATTAAATCAAAACATAAAAATATAAGCGCTATAATAGTATACACATAATACTAATATAACACTGCATTAATTTAAAGAACTCTCACAAATTTCAAATAGCTACCACATAACATTAAGCTAGATATGATTAAGAATAATGACTTTGTTTCAGTGAGTGAGTCAAATGTTAATCTGGTAACTGTTCAGACTGATTCACCAAGTGATTAAGCGGTTTTAGACTGATGAGTTAGTCTGTGATTCATCTCTGAATCACTTTGACCAATTCATTAAAAACTGGACTACGCTGGTCACATCATATATACTTTTTGCTGCATGCACACTGCGCAAACGCTGCAAACTTTTTTTATTGTAGTATTTTCATTATAGAGAAATTGCATTCTCATCACATTCTATTCAGACTGCAAGCTTAAATCTCAACTAAAGCATCATTTCTAGAGCTGTGGTGCTGTAGATTCAGTAGTGCAGGAAACACTGTCAGAGTAAATGTGCCAGATTGGGGAAATCTCAGCGAAATTTCACTTACAAAAAAAGTCCATTGTCTATTGTCAATACGGTAGGAACACATGAAGCACAGCTCAACCAGAAGTCACTTTTTAACCAAGCCACTTTCTGTTGGTCAAAACAGCAAATTTAACCAACTTGAATCCATTGTGAAATCTATGAGGGGAAATTTTTAACCTTCATGTCAAATGACTGGATTTTCGAATGTGAAATTTTGCAGAGCACAGGTAAATATTACCTGATCCATCTACATGAGAGGTAGAATGCACATGTCAATCAGCCAAATCCGAAAGCATTATTTTCAGCAGGGAAGTCACCCTTTTAGGCTTCAGGTAAGTAACGGTAAAACACAGACAGCTCTGCAGGGAGGCCTGACGTTCTGCTGGATGAGTCTTGCGTACAGTGAAGCACCAGAAAAGAGGACACTGGGGAGCCTGTATGTCACATCCTAGATTCCCCGCCTCAGGTCTAAGCACATGTGAGCCATGAAAAGACAGGAAATCACACGGAGGGGGACCCATCATCAGGAGAGCATCTCATTGGTTAGCATGATGCTCACATGGGCTGTAAAAGAACAACAACATTCCAAACAAACACATACTGCGCTTGGGCACTTGGATGTAATAGCAATAGATTGCTCAGTGGCACACATGCACAGAGATGCTCAGAAATAATTAAGCTCAAACCAGCTGCGGCTACTTGGGCTATCGTAATGCTAAGACAAATTAAAAACAGCCTAAAGAAAATATGAAAATACTTTTAATTTGACACGTAACGTGTCAACGTGCAACCCATTTTATTCCTGAAATATGAGATATTTGTGAATCTATGATGAATAGAAAGTTCAAAAGAATAGCATTTGTTTGAAATAAAAATCATTTGTAACATTATAAACATATTTACTGTCACTTTTAAACAACTTAATGCATCCTTTCTGAAAAAAAAAAAGGTTAATTTAAAAATAAATAAATAAATACTGACTCCAAACGTTTGAACAGCAGTGTATTTCAGACATGGGCTTGGTGACATGGTGGTTTAGCAATTACAAAGACAAACATTTGCTTATAATAGTGTCAATTTTAATATCATGTTGACTTTAAGATACGGCACGTCCCATCTGCAGTGATGTGAGAACAAGTGACCGTACAGACCCATGGGACACTGAAACAGTGGTGCTGAGAAAGAGACACATCTCAAGGCTCCAGATGGGAATTTTGATGCGTCTTGTAATGGCTGGAGAAGAGCAGAGGATGGTACAGACCCTCTCAGATAATGAAGGAGCAAAAGAGACAGTCATAGGAATACCACAGGGACAATACAAAGAACAATAGATTCAGAGAACCAGAGCCGAGAAAACACAGAGGGGGAGAGAAACAGGGAGCACAAGTGGAAGGGAGTGAAAAAAAGGAATGGGAGAGGATAAGTTCGACTATTTAAATGGCTAGTGCATGAGGGGGAGGGAGTGAAGGAGCGAGGGAGATCCTCGGCCAGAACAGCTTGGCTTTAGGGAGGGATTATAGCTCATGGAGCTTCCCTTCTGCTGGACAGGCTGACGTGGGGGTCAGAAAAAGTGATTTTATTTTGGTAGGCTTTATCCTTGTGAAGCTCTGGCAGAAGGCAGAGGATGATAAAGGAGGTTTTAAAGCCTTTAACCCTTCGCCATTCATCCCTGCATTTAATTTGCATAGCCATTAAACTTAAAACCAGAAAGAGATGTTTAAATAGCCCTGTGAAATGTGCGACTCGGTATATATAGAAAAAATGGGGTAGTGTGTCATTCCTAAAAATGGAGTGATATGGAAAAAGAAGCAGAGCAAAGGGTGACAGGATTAGGATTAGAAAATGTTAAAAAAATGGAGGAATAAATATGAATTTTGGCATTTGACTCAGTGTCACATTACTTCGGTTCTTAGACGCCCACATCAGTCAACAAAACCACCTGCCGGAGGCACAGAAGAGCAGAAGAGATAGAAACAACACTGGAATAACTGCTGAGCTCTCTATTAATTGCACAAAACATAATTCACACAAAATTACAGCCAAGGCTGAACAAGCCGAACTTTCTTCCTTGCAATAATCTTTTTTTCTGTCTATGTGCGCATGTGCTTGTGATATTTTTTTTTTCTGTCTATGTGCGCATATGCTCACTGGAAGCTAAGTGTCATCGGCAGTGGGCCAAGAACAAGTGGCAGTGCAAACAATCAAAACCCTAGCACTACAAAAGCAAAGGCAGCAATCTCTGAAACGTATTTGTCTTAATGATACAAAAAGCACTTTGTGAGATTTGTAAGTTAGTAAGCTGTTCTCTGATTTCAGGCCTTCATGCAGCGTACAGTAACGATAGCCTGCAGAACCAGCTTTGCCAGATCTGGATAAAAAAAACACACCAAAAAGTTTCAAGGCACATGCTGGACACATTTTTAAAAATATAATTATTGATTAAATAAAAATAATTTAATTATTTAAAAATATCTAGCTATGACAGTATATACTGTATAACCACATATTGCAAAAAAAATAGATTATTTTATCCATAGGCCTATATCATTAATAGAAATGTTGAAAAGGAAAATTCTAACCCTTCCAAATTAAAAAACAAAACTTGACTATCCTTGATGTACTTCAGTCATGCATTTCTCCATATAATCTACTGAAATCCATCAACGGATTCCTTAAGTTAAATGCCCAAACCCTTTCATCTAACTTATATAGAGACTCTGATGCCCTGCATCACCCACTGTCATACTACATCATCAATTCATAACTCTATAATTTATATTTTCATATAGCTAGAATAATGTCGTGATCTAGCTCAAGCTCAAACACAGATTGAGGACCACACTGAATAATAAAGTGACTCGAAACCTCAAAATATAGGTAGCCTATCGTACACACCTAGGCTACACGTTTCTATTGTTTATTACTGTTGTTATATGCATGTATAATTAATTTTTTTCTTTATACAGATCTTACATGCATGATATACATGCTATTAACAAGCAGAGGACCTTAAACAAACCCATTTGACAGTCCTGCACATATTTCTGCTATGTTGTGTTTATACTCACGGTGCTAAATAAAATGAACAAACAAACTAAACAAAGTAGCTAATAACACACTACTGTCAGCACGCGTGCATTATCAATAATACATCAAGCGTGTAAAGCGCATATTTATCAGCATATGACAGCCACGACTAAAATACTTCAGAAAGAAATGCTGAGTGATGATAACAATCCAAATGAACGCTATCCTGTTGCCAAGGTTTGCTACGCACTAAATACGTTAAAATAACACGACTTTCCGTCATCAATACAGCCTCCCGTTCAACTTGACCGGCAAACGCGTCGCGTGTTTGTACAGATTAAACGCCACGGTAAACAACGGCAGTGTCTTTTTAACTGTTCAACTTTAAATGTACACATGCCATAACTCCTAACTGGAATACTAAATAAACATAACGACCTTCCCATTCGCTCTATGCAGCACTAATTATAAAACGCAGTTTTCTGCTGAGGGGAAATCTATAATAACCTGCTATTTAAGATAATGAATTCATGCCAGCCTAATTGAATCCTTACCTTCACTGGTGGACGCAATTTGTTTTTAATATTCTTCTGAGATCCCCCTCGATGCAGAGCCCCTCTCCTCTCCACTCTCTATCCGTTTAATATTGCAACAATATTGCTGCGGCCGCGAGAGCCTTCCGCGCGACTCTCTCCAGCCCTGAAGACGGAGGCGGGGCCGGGGCGCTGACGTCACGCCCCTGCTATAAGTACTGTACAGTGAGGTACAGAATCACCAAAACCACTTTAGAGCACTTCTCGTCCCCTCCCCTCTCTCTTTCTGCCTCCATCTTCCTCTACTGTAAATGCAACATTTGTTCTAGAAATCCATATTCATATAAAACAAACTGTTTGCTAAAGCAAGACCACATTGCCTTTTTATTTTAAAAAGAAGCAAATTAATTGTAGATTTATTCCATATGCTGACCTGTCTCAGCATACTGAAGGCTTATATAGTAGAAATAAGAAAAACCAAGGAACACAGCTAAGAATCAGCCTATTTTTTTTATTCCAATACATCAATACAGTAAACTCTCCATCCTGATACTGTCCTCAATTACCCAGTGAACATCTAAGTGCATGAACATACACATACACACACTTTGATTTATGAGTCACTAATGGAGCCCTCAGGAGAAGCACATACATTCAAAGGAACTGGAAAATACAATTCTGGCTCATAATGCAAACTGTACATACCAGTGTTTTATAGCAAAAGTCTGTGTTATATTTAGACTGACTTTAAGAAATAGATTAACAACAGCGATGCAAGACAACAATGTGAGTCGTTATCTTTTAAGCCAGTTTACAAACTGTGTGGTTGTGAACTGCTACTTTATTGCTTTTTTAGAAGAAACAAATGCACACTTAATAAGCATTGCCATTAAATAGCCATTAAAATAAAATTCTAAGAAATCAAAAGCAGCACAAAATAGAATAAAATAAAATGTCATTGAGGCTTTTAAATTAATTTTTCGCCTGTTTCCAATGACTATTGTAGCGTATCTACAATAAACCACCAACAGATTACAAAGCAACTTTGTTCAGCTAGTTGGATTGCTAGTAAGCAGAATGAATTGCTTGATGAATCTGCCACCTACAGACAAAATGGCACAATACAGCTTTTATAAGAACAAATGACACATTCACATTCACTCACACTACTAGACTTACCACCACTGCCATATTAAATTTAATAGTGACACTGCTAATTTTTCAGTGTGACAATGGACAAAATACATTTAAGACTTACAAATACAGAAGCTATTTTTCAGCAAAGCTGACTGACTATCACAAAGAAAACATTGATTATCCATTTGATGCATGTAGGAATGTAGATGGAATCAAATCTATCATCTGTTTTCTGTGTGACTACAGTAGACCTAATTTGCTAGAATATTCGAGAATCTCACACCTTTCCCCAGAGAGAGAAAGTGGGAGGGAGAAAGAGAGCTAAAGGAGGAGAGAGAATGAAATGAGTTTCCTGAAGAGGAGATACAGCAAATGGGAAAAAAGAGGCCATAAACGATAATGAACATTCCCCCTCTCCTTAATCTCTTCCATCCCCCTCTGAGAGCCGGGAGTCTGCAGCCTGCAGGAAGGATGCTGCTAATTTCCTTCTTTATTGAATTGAGCTGGACACACACGCGTCCTGCAGGGCCGACCAGCCTCCTCTACTCTCACTCCGATGCTCATCCGAGGGCCTCTTTGTTAATTATTCTGCCTATTTGTGCAATTCTCTGGGTTTCTCTCTCTTTTCTTTTGCCATTTCGGTATCTCAGCACTTAGTCTTCTTTTCTTACTCAGCCTTTTTTCATCTGCCTTTATAATTTCTGCAAATAGGGTACAAAATAAGACCTTTAACAATGAAAGGTGGAGCTTAACCTTCAAAGCATCATGCCAGCTTAATGCTTTCAAATTTTATTATATTGTATGAAATGTTTAATTTTACACTACTAATTATTGGAATTAAGTTTTTTAAAGAAATGACTCTTATTCTGTAAACACATTAAACTGATCAAAAGTGAAAGAAAGATTTTCATTTCAAATAAATGCTTTTCTTTTGAACTTCTATATGTCAAAGAATAGTGGGGGAAAAATGTTGTATCATAGTTTCCACAGAAATATTAACCAGCACAACTGTTTTCAACATTGATGATAACAAGAAATGTTTCCTGAGCAGCGAATCCGCATATTAGAATAATTTCTAAAGGATCATGTGTTGCTGAAGACCAGAGTAATTTCTGCTGAAGAAAACAGCTTTAAAATCAGAGGAATAAATTACATTTCAAAATATATTAAAATAGAAAAACATTATTTTAAATTGTAGAAATATTTCACAATATTATTATATTTGCTGTATTTTTTTTATCAAATAAATGCAGCCTTGGTGAGCATAAGAAACTTTCCTTCAGAAACCACAAACTTTTAATGTACATTCATTTTGAATGAATTTTTCAATTTTTACAACCCTGTTATTAATATTTTGCCTGAAAATGTCTAAATGTTGTTTAAAAACCTGACTTGTGATGTTATTTTTTTTTTTTTTTAGCAATGAACGTTAAATGAATATCAAAATGAATTAAAACTCAAATGAAATATAGCCTAAATTAAGCTGTAAAGTTAACTTGGAACTAATGTTATTTTTTAGTTATTGTAGTTGTCACATATAGTTATTTACACATTTATACAGCATTTCTCTTTAATTCAAGATTTTATTTTTTTATATATATAAAAACAAATCATTTGCAAACACAATTTTTTATGTGGTTAAAGTAGCCTCATGCTGTCTATGTTAATGTTATTTGTAATATAGAACTGTACCCTATTTTTATTGATAGTGCCTCTTGTGCTTTCAGCTCTGCCCACTTCTCCTGTCGTGCCCCACCCACAGAGACCAAAACTGTGGTAGGACATTTCACATACACTTCCTGTCTGCTCCAAACACTCACAAAAAGAGTGAATACAGTGATCCATGAAAACAAGGTATGGATTCAAAACTGCGCATCATGAGCTTTTATATTAGGACATTTTATAGAAAAGACTCTTGGAAGAATTTCTCAGTATAGAAAGCACACAACTGCAGTGCAAAGGCAGATTCTATAATAATAATGAAATCACAATGCGGCATGTCTTGTCTGGCATTCGGTACACAATAACAGTAAAATGGAACCATCATTTAATAGAGATATTTCTGTGTACTGAAATCGAAAAGACCAGCCTCAGTATCAACTCTTGTCCAGACTGGTTTATAGTGGTTAGTGCTGTATAGGTTAGGTGCCAGACTAGTTGAAGGAACAGCATAGCCATGTTCAGAGCTAGTCAACCACGGTTATTTTGGAGAAGCTGGTTGACCAATTACAGTCGGTTAAGTGAGTTAGGAACCTGGTGTAGTGTCTCCATAATATATCTAATTCTGAGTTAAGACCCATTCTCACCAAAAACATTAACCATATAAATAACTATAACTACAGTACAGTTGAGTCCTCCTCACCAACGGATGTTAATTTTCTGGTTATTATAAGCGTGTGACTGGCCAGCTAACAAAAATATGTTCTAAGAATGTTTTGCTAACATTCCCATTAAGTTCTGAAAACTAAGTTCTCAGAATGTTCAAAATGTCCAGTTATTTTTACTTATTTGAAAAACATCCCTTACATTACATTACGTTACGTTACATTATGCAAATGTTAAGGGAACATTCCATTTATCATTTCCAAAAAAAAAAAAAATGTAAGGAAACATTACTTATGAATGATTTCTTCTGAAACAATTAGTAACATTTAAAGAATTTAAAAAACACAAAATGTTTCATAAATGAAACCTTCCATAAATGATGTATAACAAAGTTTTTTTTGCTAACTTTTGAACACCTTTCAAAGACCAGATACACTGAATGAACTTTGAATTAACCTTACTGGAAGAATGTGTGTTCATAACTTTGCCAGAATGTTAATCAAAGTTCTGAGAGCATTTCCTTTTAGCTTCAGTTATGTAAATGTTCAAGCTTTTGTATTGTGGTTGTGGTCAACGTTTTTATGATTTATCAAAAAAAAAAAATAGTATGTGATTGCAATTTTATCATTCCTCTGTGTCATTATTGTTATAGTTGTGGTCTGAGCATTACTATTCTCATAGAATTAGAGTGATTTTTAATAAAACTTTATCTGTATAGTTATGGTCCTTGGTGTGAATAGGCCTTTGGACTAACAATGCTGATCGCAAGCAAGTGTCTACTGAGCAAACTTTAAGTTGAACACATTTCAGTGTGTGTACAAACTCAGGAGTACGTGACTGTAAGAACGGTTCACCTTTCTTCGTTAGATTGGCATTTCAACAGTTTTCCCACACCTCAGCTAATTAGCTAGCTGCTCAGAACACTTGTTAATTAGAAGAGAACTAACTGCCATTCCTTCTAAACACTATCATGCAAACTCACATCCACCCACCCCATACACAGGTGGCCTACGAGTTCATCTTTCTGCACATTATAAGCAGCACATTCTGATTATAAGCAGCTAGAAATTCCTAGATTAGAGCTACAAAATAGTGAATAGTAAAATTTTTGACCTTCTTAAACTGAATTAAACACCTCCACACACCTCTGCACAATGCCCACAATGATTTCTGCACCATCTGGATGGACTGAAATGAGACTTGGCTGTTTACACGCTGACTGTATTCATTTGGCCAATAAACATGTATTGATGTTAGAGAAGACTGCTGTACCTGCTCGTTGTTGTTCATGCACTGTAGTTTCTTCTGTTTCAAGTAGGTTGTTGTGAGGGGCATGTTGTAGTCTATGAGATCAGCCACCAGAGAAGTTGGTTGGTTGTTTTCTGAGAAAGCATGAGATATTTAAAATGGTTAGACCATACAAATATAATTATAACAACAGGAAAAGTGAACAATGTTGTTATGGGGAGAATCATATTAAGACTTTGTGTCCTGATGCTATTTCTCTAAACTATCAGTAGAGGGCAGTATCTGCCCCAGTGTTTTCTGCAGGCACACTTCTGCCTCAGATTAACAGTGTCAAACAAAGTCCTAATTATAAAAAAATTAAATCCATATGCAAATTACATTAATAATCATTGAGAAATGTGTAGATATTTAAATCCATTCTCTGCCCACAGCTTTTATATTTTCATCCAAAGCCACTGTAATGATGTCCTGTGATTTGTGTGAAAAACCACTGTGAATATTTGTGTAAAGATCATGATGATAATGCTTCTGACTTTGTCAGTAATAATTTCTGATTTGTTTAGTGTCTGTGTGTGTAGTTGTGTGTGTTTATGTCATCCAATTTTAAAGGGATAGTTCACCCAAAAATGAAAATGAAAGCTGAGGGTAAGTAATTAATGACTGAATTTTCATTTTTGGGTGAACTAACCCTTTAAGTGCACTCACATACAGAAGTGCACTCACAGTATGGTCCTCAGTTTCCTGAAGAAGGTCTAAAACATAAGGAATACCCAACAATTTCCTTTAGATTTCATAAATGTGGAAGCATTTTTAGTCATATAACAGCCTTCTCATTTATGGATTTTATCGGCTTTGAGTTAAAAGAGCCATGAAGCAACCCATTACCTCCTGATAATCTCACGCACATATACACACATAGCAATGGATGAGCTGTTTGCTGTGTATTGATCAACTTCAACTTCTCATTTGTCATGTCATATGGATTTACCACAACAATCTACAAAAAATCCTTCAGGATCTAGATCACCGCTAAAACCAACAATGGTAATAATGGTTAAAGACAAAAATGATTTTCAGATGATTTCCAGTTTTGTCAGGCTGCTAAAAAGACAGGTTTATTATGCTGATGAAGTCTTTCAATAATAAGTAATACATTTTTTACCTGAGATTGCAACACACACACACACACACACACACACACACACACACACACACACACACACACACACAAGCTAGCGTGAATTAAATTAAGCTAATAGTAAGAGAACATTAAAAGAACTTAAGCATTCTTTTAAAAAGAGTGCTTACTATGGAAATAATATACTTTAGAATTACAAATTATTAAGTGTGAACTGAATGTAATGTTTTCAAACACTTAACTGCATGTTATTTACAATTAAACAAAAATGTATTCTAGTTTAAATGTATATTAAATGCAGAATTTTGACCCACTTAAATAAGACTTCCTACATCTTTATATGTAATTTCATAATAACTTCCACTGTCTTTGAAACATGGTAAAACATGATTACTTTAATGTAACTGAAACTTGTATATCATGTATTTTAAATATATTTGTAACTATTCTGTAAATATTTATTTAAAAACGTAAAATGTCTTACAATATATTATCTTTAAATATAATCTCAAATAACACACAACAGTTCAAAATTACAAGTACTTTAAATGTGCCTTAGTATGTTAAGTTTAATCAAAGAATGATGCAAGAGGATGTTGAGCTAAACAAAAACCAATAATTAGCTTATATTTAGTCATTATACTGTGCATCTGTCAGCTGAAGAAAGAGTTAGGAAAAAGGTGTGTTGACATGATTTCACCACATCCTCAACATGTGCTACTAATATCACTTCTTCTGTATCTATATATAAATCACGCATGAAGCCACAAGGCAGCAACAGCAGATATGTGGATAAAAGAGCCAATATCAACCACAGCCTAAGTGTCAATTAAAGACAAGCGAGTGTACAGTAATTAATTACTCTGAATAATTTAGCACTGAACTTTCGTATGGCTGGCTGGAGGGGGGAGGTCTGTGCACCCCAGTGGGCAAGAAGCCAATTAGTTGCTCTCTTTATGAGCAACACCCAAACTAAGCCCAGTGTTGACACAGTGCTTTGACAGCTCAGTCCTGGGAGGTGTTGCCTATCTGTTTATCGCAGCGAGCGGGACATTTGAGGGCAGTACTTCTGATTGGCATCCCGCACTGCTGGGGTCGGACTAACTGGGATTGCAGTTTCTCCAAAACAACAACAAAAAAAATTGTTTTATTCTTTATTATTAAGGAGTTTTATTCCTTTATTCATACTAGTGAAAATTTCCCAATCAAAAACCCTCCCCCAATGGATTCCACCCACAATCCCCCTCTTTCTCTCTCTGTAGAAATAATCTGGTTCCAGAGGCATTTTCTTTGTTAAAAGGCCTGTAATTGGGCTAATTGCAGTGTGTAGGGAGGCTAGCAGGACACTCCAGTGACTATAGCCTAATCAGAGGGTGTTGAGACGTGTGTGTGGGGGGAGGTGTGGTCTGAGGGGGTTTCATTAGCTTCGGGCTGGCACGACAGGGGAAGCTCGTTACAGGGTGGGCAGGGGACAAAAGGGACAAGAGGGGGTTTTCTTAACAAAGACAATTAGTTATCCAATGAAGCATTATGGGTTTGAATATGTACTAATATGTGGAAATGAATAGTTTCTATCTTGTCATTGTCATTTTTATGGATTAGAGTCAATGAGTTCTCAAATTGTGCTAGGAATTAATACATAAAGCCACACAACTTCCTGTAAATAAAACTTACTTATCTGAAGTGATCCAGGTTGGTTTGTGTGTGTGTGTGTGTGGTGCGATACCTTTGAACTCTGCTCCGCTGGGGCTGATGTGCATCCTCTTCTGACATTCTCCACAGCTCATCAGGAAACGGGTCACCGCCTCTCTGGGCAGGAACGCATATGTCTCCGCTATCTGACACACGAACACACACCATATTAAACTTCACTTTAGCATTTTTTGAGACTCATTGGTTATATAAGTCCAAACTTTGAGTGTTATAGAATTCATGCTCAGAAGTGTCTTTGTGCTATATATAATGTAAAATGCTTTCAGATAAGAAATGATAGCATAAAAAAAGACAGAAAGAGGATGATTATGGAAAAAAAAAGCAAAAAGAAACCCCATAAATCCAGATTATTGGACAATTTATTCATTTCAGTCCCACTTTATATTAAATGGCCTTTAAACTGCTATGTACTTAGATTTAAATTAATCATTTGATACAATGCAGTTATTGTGTACATACAGTACAAGTTTTTACATTGTACTTATATTTTAAAAAATACCTGCATGCAAATGCATCTGTAATTAATATCTGTAATGACATTTATAATTACACTGTTGACCCATCCGTTCACCTTAACCCACCCCTAAACCTACCCATACCACCAAACCTGTCCCTAACCTGACCCGTATCCAACCTCAATAGCAGCAAAAATATTTTGCAATACAATATGAACACAATAAGTACATTGTACTTATTTTTTGATGTATGTACATAGTAGTTAAGGCCACCTAATATAAAGTGGGACCTTTATTTCATCTTTGAATAAGGGTTTACAAGTAATCATGAAAAATGTTGTGACACCATTACTAGTGATGTAATGTTGGTGAGTAAAACAAATGTTAAACATCATGTAAGTGTCATACTGGTCATTTTAACTTGCATTATAATTAATTAGCCTACTAGTTATGTGAAATTATCAACAATTCCCCCACATTTTGCATATGAGAGACACCTTATATTTTTCAGAGGTGATTTATTCCCATTCTTAGCAGAGAGCTAGTGAGGCAGTAACAGCAAACATAAAAGATGATTAGTTTGCAGACAGGGTGTGAATGCTTAGATGATTTATTATAATACTGTCATCAAGTCCAGGACTAATCCCTGGGAGACTATCATACTGATATCTTTACATTTAAACACACACACACACCTCCCTCTCACTTTCTACTGTATGTCTATATGAAGGATAAAATAATTAACTGTGTGAGAGTGCTCATAATTGTCCATGTCAAAACATTTCTCTGTCCCACACACACAGTGAGATTCAAAACATGTCATGTACACAAATGTATGTAGCTAGAGCACTGTTGCCTTCTAAATTTTTTTCCTCACTTATACATTTCATATATTTATAATTTTTGTACGGTAACCCTCTTTCTTTGCATCTGTTTAGTTTCTCTCTCCTCCACCTTTCTGCTATTAAACTGAACAAAGAAATAGAGAAAGTACACCCCCACATTAAAAGTCCCTTGTGTCTCTCTAATCTCCCATGAGGCTCTAACTAACAAGCATGGACGGCCATGGAACCACAGCTGGAGGGTATAGCATGTACGCGTGTGCATTACGAAGACAGAAGCTGAACTAAACACACAAACCCCACTGCTGCAGTGATACAACAGCCAGAAAACCTGAGCTTTCTCCTTTCCAGCATCCTGATTCCCGCCGGAGATCCTAAGAGGAGCAGGCGCACAAATCCTGATGCCCAGGCCTTGCCCTCCCCTCAGACCAAAAGCGTGTCAAGCACGATCGGAACAAGGAACAGTAGAGGGAACAATGTGTGTGTGTGTGTGTGTGTGTGTATAAAACATATCACAGAAATTATTAATATAACAAAACCAAAAACAAGCTTGTTTATGCTTTTATTAGTAATACCGTGCATGTAAAAGATACTGACTGTAAATGCACATAAGAGCAAACGTGCACTTTTGTAACTGTCCAAGAGAGGGCAGCAGCACTGGACCTGTGGACCTCAGCACAACCACCAGACCAGGTGAGAGCGGCCCATGTCACTCTCACTTCCCATGTTTCCATGACAGCACATGTGTGATACAGAGTTCTAAAGATGTTCACTTCAGACCTAAATATATCTTCAAAATATGAGCTGATCCACATCTCTGCCTACAACAATGCAGAGAATGAAAGAAATGCAGAATGTAAGAAAGACAGAAAGAAAGAGTAAGCAGAATAGAAAGAAAATGTGGAAATGCACAATACAAAAGAGAGAAAAAAGAAAACTAGAAAGACAAAAAGAAAAACAGAAATAAAAATGAAATGCAAAAACATGAACATATGAAAAACAATTAAAAAAAGTAGAAATTCAATAAATCAAGAAAGAAATACAGAAAGAAAAATGAAATTCAGAAGAAAATGCAGAGAAAAATTCAGAAAGAAAAAATCTAACTTAATAAAAAAAATGCAGAAAGAAAAGAAAAGAAAAGAAAAGAAAAAAAGAAAAGAAGTTCTACATAGCCTCCAGCTTTCAATTACTAGGTAATGTTGGCGTATTCTGACTGTTCACCCAAAATTCAGAGGCCAGCAATTCTCTGCTACAAATCACACCAGTACAACACACAGCAGGAGCTGCTCGCTTCTGTTCATGAAAGTCACAGAGGAAATAAATCAAACTGACAGAGTAAGGGACACTTTAAGTGACAGACAGATACAGCCGGTCAAAAAAAGGCCACGAGAGGTATTAAATCTAAACTATACGAGTCCATAAACATACTTCCATGTCTGATCAGAGACTATGAGAAAGAAGTTCTCTGCTTTCCTCACCGCTTTATACGTTTTCTTCTGTCCGGCGTGTTTGGGTGCTTTGGCCGGGTCGGAGCTGATCTCCACGTGCATGGCATAGATGATGTCATAGAAGTCCTCCACCACAGCGACCCGCTTGAGAAAGGAGTTCTCCAGCCCTGAGCCCCCATCCACACACTGAAATCACACAAAGTACAGTAGTAGACTTATTTCATATACTTAAGCAATGTTACACAAGCAAAAATGATGTTATACTTTATTATACCATTGTATATCATAACGGACTGACAAACACATTCTCATGTCAAATAGTGATTATCACAGCACATAATGTGCTGTGCTTTAAAACAACAGTGTTTTGGTAATATGATTAGAGATACCTATTTTATCTTTTGAAATATATTTCCTTTGTAAAATGATTTTTACATTGTTTAACAGATTTTATTTATTTACCTTTTTTGACATTAAAATAGTTCTATCATGACAATTCTTGGAAGATTTTAACATGGTAATGGATTGTTATAGAGTATTGCTGCTGCAAAGCAAGTACAGGAACTTGCTTCTGCCGATACATGATGATATAGTGCTGCATTTAAGACATACTTATACTGCACAAACAGCATATATACTGTAATAAACTGTAGCAGATCTATACAGGTGGAGCTGGGGGAGGTGGAGGGTTTCAGAGTAACTCTGAAAGCATGCTGTGAACTGCTCTAGTGAATGCTGACCAGCTATTTAAATGCAAAGCAGTAAGCTCATTGGCTACATATGTAACATGAACCAATTAGCTTGTACCAAGCAGTTTAATGCTGTGAATATCATCAGTTTGCATTAAGAACCCTTCAGTCTGTACCATCTAGAGTTTCATGACAGAACTTGACATTTTCATTCTGTTCAGTGTGACTGGTTGAAATTACAGGACCAGAACAGGTGTGTGTTCAATACCAGACTCGTTTAGCAGTAAATGATAGAAAAAGACCTTAATGGCTAAATTATTTATGAATACAATTTGGATGGGACATTTGCAAAGTGGAATTTAATAATCATTGAAGCACAAAAGATCACCTCCTGTATGAGACCGGCTCGTTACGATACACTGATGTGTAAAGACACAAAACGATCAGTCTGAAAATCAGAGGTAAAAAACAATATAAATACTGTTCAGTTTCTTGCAAAGACCAATCGTTTTGTGTCTTTACACATCAATGTATTGTCATGAGCCACAGTGTTTAATTTGGTTTTATTTGTGTATGTTTTTGGACTCCCGAAGCTGTGATTTCCATCAACTTACATTATAGGGGGAAGTTGTGGCCTAGTGGTTAGAGAGTTTGACTCCTAACCCTAAGGTTGTGGGTCCGAGTCTCGGGCCGGCACTACCACGACTGAGGTGCCCTTGAGCAAGGCACCGAACCCCCAACTGCTCCCTGGGCGCCGCAGCATAAATGGCTGCCCACTGCTCCGGGTGTGTGATCACGGTGTGTGTGTGTTCACTGCTGTGTGTGTGCACTCTGGATGGGTTAAATGCAGAGCACGAATTCTGAGTATGGGTCACCATACTTGGCTGTACGTCATGTCACTTTCACTTTTATAAGACTGATAGACGGTTTGAGTTCAAAATCTTTGTTTGTGTTTTACTGAAGAAACAAAGTCACTTACAAATCTTGGATGCCCTGGGGGTAAGCAGATAAACATCGAATTTTTATTTTTGGGTGAACTATCCCTTTAAAATATAGAGTGACCAGATTATGATCATGTCTTTCTTTCTTCAGTCATAAAGAAATTAAAGCTGCAGTTCTTAAGTTTTGCTTCTTTGTCACCATCTCTGTTGGAAACCTGCAATTGCAGTTATTTGCGGAATTATTTTCTTTACATGGGTTGTGCATCGGCACAGCTCCTCAGTGCGAATGAATCTGTTTTGAGGAGTAAGTGTGGCTGTCAGTCACCGCACCGGTGTGGATACTGTACTTCAGAATCACAGATTCAGCATCTTGGAAGTATGACCCAAAACAAATTTTTCACCGGAAAATGTAATCTGAACAAGTAACATGTCTGCCACTTTTGTTCTGGCCAACTAAAAAAAATTAAGCAACACAATAAATTGCACTACCGATGGTAATTAAATCTAAACATGCAAATTATTATTGTTGTTATACTTTGTTCTCAAAATGTTAATGTTAACAACATCATTGCGTGACTTTGTGTATTTAGTGTGTATTAGTGTTACCTGTAGACTACTGGTGACTATGGGTGAATCTCCAGTTGTCACTGATGATTGTCATATGGACATTTCTAGGTTACAATCCGGCATCATAATGATAAATTTAATTATTCCAGCTGCTGTGAGAAAAGACTATTAATGATCTGTCACCTGCAGCATCCTCACGTGCAATATAGCCTACTATTGATAAATTTAATTTTTTTAGCTGCTGATATTTGTCTTTGAAGCTGCATTGAAACTGCAATTTTGACCTTTAACCCATTGGTCCCCAGAAGTCCACTATATGGAGAAAAATCCTGGAATGTTTTCCTCAAAAACCTTAATTTCTTTTCAACTTACGATAAAAAGACATGAACATCTTGGATGACATGGGAGTTAGTAAATTATCAGGAAATTTTTAATTCTGGAGTGAACTAATCCTTTAAAAAAGATAGCTAAAAACAATTCTGCAGTACAGAGAAACTACAAAAGCTCTGATTCTCAGAGGGACTTTTAAGAGTGCTTAAAGAGGAATTCTGGGGAGAGTCTCACCTCTCCCTTATGAGGAGCAGTGACGAAGAGTCAAGATATTTTTCTCAAGGGTAGAGAGTCTGACAGACACAAAACACTCAAAAAAAACCCACAAAACAAACATCTGAGCAGATTTTTCCTCTATTATTGCAAAAAATAAAATAAAAAAAAGAACACCAACCGTATTTAAAAATTATCATGGATAAACAGTATCATGGTTCAATTATGTCATCTAATATATATATATATATATATATATATCAATATATATATATATATATATATAATTATGTCATCTTATATATATATGGTCATATCATGGCCTTTTATGTATTATGTGTGACTATAAATGTATATGGCTTCTACATATTTTAAAAGTAATGAGAAACATATTTCACACATTCTGTTTTTGTTGCACAGCATCAGGTTTAGAGCAGTAAATGGTAGTTTGGGGATCCAGTTCCCATCGGAGGGCCAGCCTCGTTACCATGGTAACCACTACTGGCCTCTTGGGTAGGTGTGTAGGGCAGCAGGGTCATGTGACACACACAGAACCTCCAAGTCAAAGTTGGACTAGCTAACTCAAATCACCATCTGCATCTTCTATTCCTCTCATCGGCCGTGTCACATGCAGTGATGCTCTTCGCCTCCACCACATCCCCCACTTAGTCTCCTCCACCACCCAGTACAGGGCCACGAGGTTACCATGGCAGCAAGGGTGTATCGGCAAAACAGCATCTCAAAGACTCCCATCCTTTTTTTGTTAATGGTAACTTATATTCCACTCTCAAATCATCACATTATGGTATAAGAATAGTTCTACACTAAACATGAAACTCTGACACACGGCGAGCCTCTGCAGTAATGTGACACGGGCTCACACGTTTACTGCTGGATTCCACTCCACTACATTAACTTCAGGAGACAGGACACGTGTGCAAGGCTCTGCCAATGTGTGTGTGTTAGAGATTCATGCTGCTGTAGCATGATGCTGCCCAGCCTTCAACCCCCCACCATGCTTTTCCCAGCGTTGCGGGGCACATCAGCGGCCTGGGACGATAGTGCGTGTGACAGCAGCAGCCCAACCACATGCGCCAATGTGGGACACGGGATGGAGGGGGTCAGCGCAGGACCTTCGGGCACAGCAGACAGGACACTCGCGCATGCCCGTACTAAAACACAGGGTGCACCTCAAGGCATGGAGTATAGGACAGAGAAAGATCCCCCTGCCCCCACCGCCTGCACGGGGTCAAAGTCACCGAACCCTGAGAGGGTAGAAGCAGGCTGTCCTGCACAACAAGCTCACGGCCCAATATTAGCATTTTCTTTGTGCCCCAACAACATGGCATCACATGCATGGATGAAAATCAAGAGCAATTTTATTGTATCAAAAATTAAGACATAACGGCTGCCAAAAACCTAGGTGGGCAGTGCATCAAATGCAGCAAATGCAAATTCAGGTTTCTGTGTACTGAGATGCCTTCATCTGGTGGATTTTTTTGAAGGCAGCTTAAATCCATCCTTCACTGTCTGGGATATCCCACAATCCTGTGCAGCGTTTGGTTGCAAGAACAAAAATGGTATCTGATGGAATAGTTGAAAATAGTAAATTAGTTTACAGATGTGCATTTTTTCAACCAATAAATAAATACTGTTGTTATTTAAATATGCTTCTGACTGGGTCAGAAAACAAGAAAGAACAATGTTCATCCATAGGCAGCGTGCAAAATCAAGCTCAGTTTTCTTAACAGTATTTAGGGTGTAAATTTGTTTGTATTTTGGTAGATGCTAGTCAAATTAGACAGATGTTAACATAGGGTCCGGTCACATTTATCACTACCAAATTTCATGGGTAAAACCCAGCCATTTCAATAGGAATCTGGGTGATTGGGAGTTTTAGATATAGGTAAAATTTCACCACACATATTTCACTCAGGATCAAGTTGGGTACCAACAGAAACCTGCTTGGTTTAAAAGTACTTTACATATTCTACACTACTGGCAACTGACAATGGACCTGTTTTGGCTGCAAAATTTTTGCTTAAATTTCACTAATGTGACCACACTGTTAAAAAGAAATGAAAGTAGCTACATAAAATTTCTTTAGTATCATGACATACATCTAAGTGAAATTAAATATCAAAAAAAATAATAATAATAATAATAATAATAATAATAATAATAATAATAATAATAATAATAATAATAAGTAGGGGACTTGATTCAACTGGATGGATATGAATGCGAGTTTATGGTAGGGTTAGGCGATATGACCAATATCTTACATCATGATATGAGTAATATTATTTCACGGTAAATATATATATACAGTTATTTTTGCTTTAAATATGGTCTTTATGATATCAAAAGTTTTGATAACATAGAAATTTCATGATTCTTGTCACCAGTATCAATATGAAAAAACTAATACTAGCCTAAATAAAAAAATAAAATAGATAAAAAATAAAGCCCACTTGAAGACAAGTGAACAGTCAGCGATTAAATAATAAGAAACTACTTACAAGCAATAGGACAAAAAAAACTACAGTAGAACAAATAAATAGGGAATGCTACGTACATTATACACTCACCTAAAGGATTATTAGGAACTAGTGCTGTCAAATGATTAATCGTGATTAATCGCATCCAAAATAAAAGTTTTTGTTTACATACTATATGTATGTGTACTGTGTATATTTATTATGTATATATAAATACATACACATACAGTATATATTTTGAAAATATTTACATGTGTATACATTTATATATTTGTATTCTTATATTTTATATTATACATAAATATATTTAATATATAAACATAAACATATTTTTCTTAAATGTATACATGCATGTGTTTGTAATTATATATACATAATAAATATACACAGCATACATGCATATATTATGTAAACAAAGACTTTTATTTTGGATGTGATTAATCGTGATTAATCATTTGGCAGCACTATTAGGAACACCATACTAATACTGTGTTTGACCCCCTTTCGCCTTCAGAACTGCCTTAATTCTACGTGGCATTGATTCAACAAGGTGGTGAAAGCATTCTTTAGAAATGTTGGCCCATATTGATAGGATAGCATCTTGCAGTTGATGGAGATTCGTGGGATGCACATCCAGGGCACGAAGCTCCCGTTCCACCAAATCCCAAAGATGCTCTATTGGGTTGAGATCTGGTGACTGTGGGGGCCATTTTAGTTCAGTGAACTCATTGTCATGTTCAAGAAACCAATTTGAAATGATTCGAGCTTTGTGACATGGTGCATTATCCTGCTGGAAGTAGCCATCAGAGGATGGGTGCATGGTGGTCATAAAGGGATGGATATGGTCAGAAACAATGCTCAGGTAGGCCGTGGCATTTAAATTGATGCCCAACTGGCACTAAGGGGCCTAAAGTGTGCCAAGAAAACATCCCCCACACCATAACACCACCACCACCAGCCTGCACAGTGGTAACAAGGCATGATGGATCCATGTTCTCATTCTGTTTACGCCAAATTCTGACTCAGAAATCGAGACTAATCAGACCAGGCAACATTTTTCCGGTCTTCAACTGTCCAATTTTGGTGAGCTCGTGCAAATTGTAGCCTCTTTTTCCTATTTGTAGTGGAGATGAGTGGTACCCGGTGGGGTCTAATGCTGTTGTAGCCCATCCGCCTCAAGGTTGTGCATGTTGTGGCTTCACAAATGCTTTGCTGCATACCTCGGTTGTAACGAGTGGTTATTCAGCCCATTCTCCTCTGACCTCTAGCATCAACAAGGCATTTTTTCACCCACAGGACTGCCGCATACTGGATGTTTTTCCCTTTTCACACCATTCTTTGTAAACCCTAAAAATGGTTGTGCGTGAAAATCCCAGTAACTGAGCAGATTATGAAATACTCAGACCGGCCCGTCTGGCACCAACAACCATGCCACGCTCAAAATTGCTTAAATCACCTTTCTTTCCCATTCTGACATTCAGTTTGGAGTTCAGGAGATTGTCTTGACCAGGACCACACCCCTAAATGCATTGAAGCAACTGCCATGTGATTGGTTGATTAGATAATTGCATTAATGAGAAATTGAACAGGTGTTCCTAATAATCCTTTAGGTGAGTGTATAAAGTAATCAAATGAATAAAAACACTGCATATTCTTCACTTTTAAATTATATATATATATGTCATTAAAGTTAAAAAAGTGATTTAATTAAGAGCAGTGAGAGGTTTTTCTCTTTTGTTGTTTGACTAACATGAATGACAGACAGCAGAAATATTAGACTGCTGTCACTTTAAGAGCTGCCCTGATCTAATATAATGTTACACATGTTTTCTTTCTCAGCTGTTTGCTTTCACTTGCAAAGATGAGCATTTTGACACAAACAAGTGTGTGTATTTAACCATTTAAGGCCTATAAAGCGGCAAAATGCATTTAAAAAACAGAAAGGTGAATTTCGGTTGAATTTTTAATTTATCCAAACTTCAAAATATATATTTACAAAAAAAAAAAAATATTACCCACAATGCATCACATTTATATTGTTAGGTGGTTTTAACATTTGCATGATTTTTGTGCTGTTTTTGTGCACTTTTTGTTGCTAGAATATTGCTCTGTTTCCATTAACAGACCAGGCAGGAGGGCACCATTTCCAACACTGCCCGAAAAGAGCAGATTAACAAAATGAGCAAGGGGAATTATTCCTTCACTCCACCTCCACCTCTATAAGCGGATGTTTGTGCTGTTTTTAAACCCTCACACTTTTCTACCTCCCCCATTCCCTTAATTACTCACATACCCCCCTCTATGAACACCTCTAACCTAGAACCTCACTGTCTTTCTCCCTCACTCTATCTCTCCTCTGCTCTTCCAGGCCCTTCGTTCCTTCCAGCAGCACCGGATAATTACAGCTTTCCCTCTTTCGCTTTTAATCTCTCCCTCAACACTCTCTCCTTTCTGCTACTCTGTTTCTCTCTTGCTTCCACTCCCAGGTCCCGGACCAAACAGCTCTGTTGCTAGGAGACAAGCTGGGTCGGAGCAGGAGCGGTGGCGACGGCAGCTCCCCCACATCTCCGCCTCTCTGGATACAAGCGATGGAGGGATGGTGGAAGAGTTCAGTGGAGGGGAGAAGCCCTTCAGACATGTGTGCTCAGCCAAAAGGAAGAGACAGACACCGACCCCCCACCGACATACAGACATCCAAACAAACAATAATGACAAAAACTGCAAAAATTCACAAAGAACTTGCACACCTGCACAACATGCCGAGCTCGACATGGTGAATTCAGGGCGGAAAACCTGCTGATAGCGACATAAACATTTACGGTACTGAAATATGGCAGACGGGGGGGCCTGGCTGGACCTGTCTGTCCTAATTTTCAACAACGGCTCTGTACCCTCTCCAGGACGAGTGCTTGATGTTTTGGCACACATCCAGAGGGCAGAATTGCTTCTCAAGTAAATCTATAGTTTTAAGGATGTTTATGAGAGGGAATGTGCGATATGAGGGTCGTGAAGAGGGTTTTATCTTGCGCTGAGAGATGGACAGGGTTGAGTGGGAGTGAAATGAGTTTGACTTGGTTAGTGCTAATTGTGACAGGCGGTCACAGTTTATGGGCTAATCTTGGCAAACGGTTGCGTAGATAAACAAACGGATCGCTAAATGATGGAGTGTGTTTGTGCTCACGAGACTAACAAGAGAGCAACAGGGGAAGATCGCACATGTATTCACTCGTTCCAAAACCTTGTGAGCATCCCACAGAGGCAGCACTTTTTAAGGCATCGTTGGCAGGCTCTTGACATGAAGACTGTTCCAAAAAGTAATAAACTTAATTATGCAGCCTCCGAAGATACTTTCGTTTGGCTAAATATTAAGGCAGCATGTATCCTTTATTGAGAAAGCAATCCGAGAATACATTGCAGCAAACTCCAAATATTTGTTGATTTAAATAAACTATATTTTATTGAAAAGTACCAATTAAATAAATAAATCTAATGATTTTTTTTTTTTTTTTACAATTTTACCCAATGTTTGTGTGCTGCATTGTTATACTTATTAAAGCATTACGCCAGCAGCCTAGTAATATACGAATGCCAAACTACCATTCAAAAGTATAAGGTCAGTAAGATTTTTCTTTTTTAAGAAATTAAAACTTTTATTCATCAAGGATGCATTCAATTGATCAAAAGTGATAGTAAAGACATTTATAATGTAACAAAAGATTTTGCAGCTTCACATTGGTCAATACTGTACATCTGTGTGTTCAAAGTGCAACAAACTTGATTCTGCATAGGGAAATGTTTCGCCTCATGTGTTCCTCATGAGAAGTTCCAAACTGGTGAATTTCTATTGAGATAACAGCATTTTGCCCGCAGTATTTCACCATACAAAGGCAGTTGTGTCGCGTCACCCTTAGAATGATTTCTGAAGGATCATGTGACACCAGAGACTGCTGAAAAGTCAGCTTTGTCATCACAGGAATAAATCACAAGTTTTGAATGACAGTGTATGTGTTTATTATTATATCTAATTGAATTAAATTAACAGATATATATCTTTCCTAGTCTTGCATAAGGAGTGCTATTTATATTGCTATTTGTGTCACTTATGAGGTTCAAATATCAGTTAGGATGCTCTCTTAAGGTGTGTTTGCATTAGCAAAAAAAGTCCATTGTCTATTGTCAATACTGTAACTATAAATCAAAGCCAACACAGAAGTCAATTTCAAACCAAATAGCTTTCTGCATGGGGAACTTTTTCAGCCTCATGCCAAAATCCCCAATTTTTGGATTCCTTTTGGACCTACTATCTGTTGATCTGCCCTCCCTCTGTCCCATAAGGCTTTTCACCTATTTACCCTCAACCTTCTTCCCTTGTTCCTCTTTCTGTCTCTCATTTCTCTCCTCTCCTTATGCCTATGTCGTCTTTCTACCAGGTAAAGTGCGTGATTAGTTTGCTCGATGGAGTGCTGTGTATTCTGTTGGTGAAGTGCATTGACGTTTTATGTTTTGGCCGTATTAACTCTCGGGGCATGAGCTGTGTGTGTGTGTGTGTGTGTGTTGAAATAAGATTGGACACACACTTGGGGTTATACTGCTCCATTAGGATTTATAAGGGCCTCAAATGCACACACCTGAGTGAATGCATATGCAGAGTGAATGATAATGCACTGCAAATGACAGTGTAGCGATAAGGCACACTGTAACTCAGAGCCCGGAGCCAATTAAAACATTGTTAATTCATCCTGCTCTAGAGCACCGAGACTCTTCACCATGGCAACCGCAGAAATGCAGGGAGACCAGAATACGCAGCCACTCACCTCACAGGCTGTCCTGCAGTCACTACAGTGTGCAGCAGTGATGCTGATGGTGGAAATGAAGATGAGTGACTGCTTGTATTCTGTTTACTCTTGTATTCTCAGCAGTGATGCATCTGTGCAAGAAACCAGCCAAGATAATCAGCCAGCATTTAAGCTGTTGCAGATTATTATTGTTGATTAACATAAACGTTTTTTTTTTTCTACAAAAAGCCATGTCAGTGTACTAGATGCATAGCAATTTATGTATTTTTGCACTATTCTAATGTATGTCAAAATACTGTAGTAGTGTGTTCACACTGAAAATTCCAAAAAGAAAAAGTGCACTTCAAAAACAAGGATGATTCACTTAACCAAAAAAAAAAAAAAAAAAACATTTCATGCTCTCAACTGTCCCAGCTTTCCTTACAAAGCAGAAGGGGTGGGGCTATCAATATCTGATGCGGGATGACAAAATAACCTTATAAAATTCATACACTAGATAGTATATAGTGCATAGTGCATCATTTGGGACACAACTACTTTGTGAACTGTCTGGTTTTTTTTTTATAGAACACCATTGTGTTCTACAACAATAAAATGCAAAATCCAAAATAATAATCAAGCCAAAGATAAAAATAAGAATAAAAAAAATTAATACCACTACCTTTAGACTCTCTTATATGCCAAAGAAATTAACTTAATTCGGATTTGGAACATTTTGGGCAAACAACATAAAAAATATTTGTCATCTTTGCACTAAACAGACAGACATATGACTTCACAAATGTGACTTTATATCTTCCTATATAATAAATAAAGCCACTTTATGAGACAAAAAGTCACACTGTGAGATATAAAATTGCAAATGTATTTCCTGAAGTGTGATGCTGTGATCTCACAGTGTGGTGGTATTACCTTTTTTTCTGAGGTGGAAATTGGTTATTTTATGTCTAAACCAAATGTACACCCTTCAGCTTAATCAGCTTCATTTTTATCGTCCTCCACTTTGTAAACATCTGCAGCATCAGCATTCAAAAACTCTAATGTTTGGCCACTGAAGATCAGTTATTATAAGCATACAAATGTGCACACCATTCTCTACATTATCACTGCATCAGTTATTTCTGAACTCGGTACCTCCAGTAGTTTCAGTCACATAATATTAATCTCCTTCTAGTTAACAGGAAAATTAGACTTATTTCATTTCTCTGTTCACGGGTGATAAATGAAACTAATCATTTTGGCCTGTCATTAGCTCCCTCCAGCTGTGTGAGTGTCTGTTGTGTGTGTGTGTTTCTGTTAGACTTCCAGGGTGGTGGAACGACACTTCCTCTTTTCTTTAATTCACAAATAATCACTCTCTCTGTCTCATATCTGTCCTCACGACTGCACAGCTGAATCTACAGCCACAGATATGGCTGGCCTCCTGGGGAAACCAAATTATAGACCGCCCTCCGAATGAAAGGTGTGGTTTTGTGTGAAGACATGAACCTTGTGAATACCCCATGAATATTCAGGACGAGACACTCTATTTGCAGGTATCAAAAGCTTCACACCGACTTTATTAAAATCAATTAGTTCCACTATGATAGAGTGTGACGCAGTGCTCTCTTCTAATCTCTCATTCCACACACAGCCTTCATTTCAATGTCATGAAATCGGTTTATTAGCGGTGCATGCTGAAGCTAATGCTGGTGATCTTCCAGCCTGGTCATAGCTAGTTTGCAGGCTGGTTTTGAGCACTTCTTTATCTGGTCAGGCTGGGAGACCAGCAGCTAAAACCAGCTGAATACCAGCTTGGCCAGGCTAAAATAATAACTTTATTCAACAATTTCTTCTCTTTATTTAAGAAACTGTTGAATAAAGTTGTTAATTTAGTTTTCTTTTTGAGCAAAATGTTTTATAGTGTTTTTATTTTATTTTTCTTTGAGCAAATGATGTATTATGGTTTTTTTTTAAAATTATGGGTGAACCACTGATGGTATATGGTTTGGTAGATGCGTTGCTGTCCATGCAGGGTCAGAAAGCTCCCGGATTTCATCAAAAATATCTTAATTTGTGTTCCAAAGATGAATGAAGGTCTTACACCGTGTTCTAACTACACGCAACACAGCAACATATGATAAAAGGTATCTTTTCCATGTTAATCAGAGGCTTTTGTCTTAACTAGCCACGACACCGACACAAGAAATTTCTATTTTAGAAACAGTTTCTATTTCTGTGACGTCGCGGCTGGAACAACAACACACAAACTATATGACAGCAGATATTCTCAGGTGATTATGTGTTTTATTCAAAGTTAAACGTGTCTAATGTGAGTTTTAATATAGTTTTGCATGACCTTATAGCCATTCTGAAAGCAACAACAAATAGTTTAGCTCAGATCTTAAAAATAAATTAAAGCATATATGTACATAAAAATTCTGAACTTAATGTGAACCAACGAGCACATTCTGTAACAAAGATGGAATCAGACAATAGGGCCACAGGAACCTTTTCATAGTACCAGAACTAATTGTGGAACTACCCACTTTTTGCCGTTTTTGCATCGCCGGAACTGGGTGTGATTTTAGCACCGGACTGCCTTTTTCAAGAACCAAATTAGCTCCTACTCCGGAGCAGGGTCTAACCAGCACAACTGGTACTAACTGTGACGTAAGTATACATTGAGTGGCCAGACGCGTACGAAAACGCCCTCACGCGCCATGATTTAGAACGCTGTGTAACATACTGTAAACATTGTGTCAACTTATTTTGCAAGTATGGAGAACAGCGATAGATGTGCAGGCACTTGTAGTAAATGTAGCACTGGCAGTTGTCATTGGAAATTCTTGTTCCTCCTTTACATACTTTCAATCGCATTACGTGAATTATTGTGAAACCCGCAAGACACAACAAAAACATAGCTCCAATCACAGCATTTTATTTTGGGGTAAACTATCCCTTTATGCACCTTTTAGGGGTAAATAAGATACAAAGGTGTACCTTTTGAAAAGGTACCACCACCTCAATGACAGCTTTTGTACCTTACTAACCTATCAACACCCTAAACACTTTAGAAACAGCATAGCAATGCTCTACCATTGCCCTAACATCTTAGTTTCACGTGAGCAAACACCAGTGGCATTTTCTTCAAATTGAGTTTGCAGAACATTGTGACATTCTGTTACCTGTAGGAGCTCTTGATGAAGTCCCGCAGAGAAGAGGACATAGTGTGTGTACATTAGAGAACACACTAACCACTAGCTGCCCTGCAAACATGCGTATGGCCCCTTCTGCAGCAGCACAACACTCTCTGTTCCAATGCATTTGTCTTTTTATCAGCTTCTGCCCTCTCCTCTAATCCCCCTCCTTCCCTCCCTGTTCCTCTGCTCCTGTTAGCCTGAACACTCACTACCACAATTACCGCTGGAGCTACATCTACAGCTGCTCGCCGCATGTGTGCACCAGTGGTAATATAAGGTAAAGAGGAGAGGACATCGAGAGAGAAATGTTTTCTCTCATTGTTGTGAAGCCGAATAAACCAAGAGCCCTTAATGAGCAGTCAGTGGATGTGACAAACTCTTGCTCTTTACTTGCTCTGAACGATTAACCACTCAGATCATTGTCCTTATGCAACACCTAAACCAACCAACACAGCCACTAATCTTACCAGCTGCTCCCCTACACCTGCTTTTTGCGTGTGTATGTGTGAAAGTGTGTAAGAGATATATGAGCCCCAGGTAACAGCAACTGGGTGGTAGGGGGTGTTGCAAGGTACAGTAGATCATCTTTGGTGTCCACATGAAAGAGAAAGAGCTGCATTGAAAACAAAAAATGAAGCGGGGATGTGTTGGATTGAGGTAAAAGCAGTTTGTCAAATTAGCAGATCAATTCATTTCAAGACCTGGGCATGAAAGTGTCTTGCACTTCAATTCTTACGTAAATTTTGACCAATGAGATAAGCAGATAATTATTTTTACGATAAGGCTGATAAGTGATAAAAGGCAGATAATAAAATTATATACTATTTTCTATCAATTATTTCAAAATAAAACTAAAAACTAAAATCAGTAATTGTAGATGTTACAAGTGAATTCAGGCATCACAAAATTAATATATAGTATGAATAAATAGTAAGAATTTGTTAAGGAATGCAATTAACAATGATCAGGATTGTTATTGTTAACTAAAATCAGTACTATAAAAAAAAAATTTTAATTAAAAGACCCAAAATGCCCATCCCTAATCAGAAATGACAAACACGTCACAGTTCACTAAACCGTCCAGGCAAACACTGCAACTGCCCGTGATGATGTCAATGATCACAAGCATGTTCTCTTCTCTACACCTGCACATGGCTGACCACAAACACAAACAACCATCAAACACTTCCTCCCAGTGTGTGCCAAGGGAGGGGCTTTCAGTAATACAGAATAATTTAGCTCAGCGTTTGGTGCTCCTTTAGGGCACTGAGATGAATGGACTGATAAAACAGGCCGTCCCAGTTGAGATGTTCCCTTAGGCAGAGCAGAGACTTCACACATACAACTGAGGACAGAGTGAGCTATATTTCACACATATTTGAGTTTGCAGTCTTTATTGAACACGATGCAATAAACTGCAGTGTGCCGCAAAAAAATAAAAACATAAATAAATAGCAAGAATCATCTTTCTGTTGAGTCCTCACAGATACAGTACATGCATAAACTCTAGTCTGATTTGTTCTGAGCTCATTCTTTTTAGTGAATCAAAACCATACAGCGTTCAGCCCAATGATTTCTAAATGAATTAATCAAAAACATTCATGACAAGTGTAGCATGATTCATGAACAAATGACTCTTATGAGACAGTTCTTTTTAGTGAATATGAATATATATACACACAGCACAACTAATATAGTACGATATGTGTGAGCTGGTTCTTTTAGTGAATCAAAATCATACAGAATAACAAGTGAAACCTAATTCCCTAAATGAATGACTCTTAAGGGCTGTTCACACAAAGGATGATAATAATGACAATAATGACAGAGGAATCACTTTCAGAACAATCTTTTCCAGCTGATGAACAATATAAACATTAACAACCAATCAGAATCCACTGGACTTTAAAGAGCTTGAGTATTTAAGGTGGCAGATGACAAAACTTAAAGTGAAAGGGCCCTTTATGAGCCTGTTTTTTAGTAACTCAAAAACATACAAAGTAACAAAAGCATTCCGATTCCCTAAACAAGAGAATCTTACAGGTCATGAACAACGAGTTTGAATCATTTTGAAACATTTTTCTATTTAATTTACAAACATTTAGTCATGTTTAAGTGTGTAATTTTCCAAATATTTAGGGCCAATGTATTTGACGGTTTTATCTTGCTCTTGAGATTCTCACTTCCTTGTTCTACCCACTCCACAAAATAAAAGAAGCTTTCAGACAAAATAAGCTAAAGAGAGAGCTGTATTCTTCTGCAACAGTTGCTCAGAGAGAAAGAGAGAAAAAAAGGGAGGAAAGAGAGGAACGTTAGAGGCTATTAATAGTGTCCACAGACGCTGGTGTCAACTGCATGTGATAGCTGTGTGACTGTTTCCTCCAGCCACCTCTTTCTCTCTCTCTCAACATCATTTCTTCTTTCTCCCTCTCCTGAAATCCCCTCTGCTTTCCCTTGCTCCATCTCATTGTCATGAAAAAAAATCCCTCCATCTTTCATTCTTCTCGTCTCACTCCTTCATCCCCATGAACGTCATCCTCACGTAGCTCTCCTTCACTTTTCATACATCATAAAGTAGTGCTACAGGTCATTTGAGGTGAGTCAGATGACCCCTTTACATGTGTGAATGATGTCTGCTGTATTCACACTATTTTAAGCTGTGTGTTTTGATGAGTAATACAGTAAGCGTCAGAGAGAAAACAGTTTGTCAGTTATAACAACAGACTGATCATTATCTTCATACTGAGCTGCGGATCAATCCACTCTAGCATCAAAACTACTATTACACACAAGCACACCAATGAGAGGTAAACATTAGTTTTCACTTAAAATTGAGGTAAAGATTGTTTTTGTGTTAGTTTTTGAGATTTTTAACATTGTGTCATTATGTACTCACCCTCACATTGTTTCAAACCTCTGGGCTGTTGGGTTTTTTTGTTTTGCTTTTCTAGGGAGCACAAAAATGGAACTTTCATAGGAACTTTTGAAGCTACTCTTCCTTATCTCAACAATTTACAATTGCTAAAGGCTGTGAAGCTCCAAGAAGGGAAAATGCACCATAAAAAGCACCAAAAAGAATCATAAAAGCATTGTGAAAGTAGTCCATGTCAGTGCTATTATTGATATATTATAGTATTCTTTCATATTTTAAATTTGCTTTTATTTTTATATCATTAATTTTCATTTTCATTTTATTTTCATTTTTAGTCATTTTGTTTTGTTTAAGTTTTAGACCGTTTAGTACTAAAACTTATTTATTTCATTTAATTGCCAAGGTAACATTTTAAAGTTAAGTTTTTAAAGTTAGATTAGTGTCTAGTATTTTTATTTCATTTAGATTTATTTCAATCAAAATGATTAATAGTTTTAGTTAACAGTAACAACACTGAATGCATACCGTAGTTTTCTGTGAAGAACAAACTAAAATTTTAGTCAACATTCACTGATAATCTGTTTTTTTCTTTGTTGTTGCAAGCTGGAGGAGGAAAATGGAAAACAGCTCCATAAAATTGCTTCAGAAAGTGAAAAAATAACAGCATCTGGGTATGGAACAACATGGGAGTGGGAGTAAATAATGTCTGAATTTTCATTTTGAGTTAAATTTTGTCCTTGACCCTTTGACATGATTTCTATTAGGTTGGAATTTGTATTACAAATTAAAGATTGTAATCAAGATCTTGTGTTACCTGTGCACATTGCAACACAGTCCCTGCACCCTGCGCTAATCGAATGGTGAGGGAATCACTTTCTCTCCGTTTTTCCTATTCCCGTCAATTAGCCCCCCTGAGTGAACTGAATGGGAGGCTTGTCTCAAAGAAAGCAGAACACACACATACCCAAAGCAAGAGAGAGCGAGCGAAAATAGTATTTGAATAGGACAAATCTGGGGCAGCATCTTCATTATGAGGGTACACAGAGCGCAGAGGGTGCATCCATCTTAACTTTTCCATCATACCAGTTTCAGTGAAACGGCCATAAGATGAATCTTCATTTGGGCTCCTCATTATTCCATATGTTCTGTTGAGAGCTGGCGTGCTCACCTCGTCTCTGCCTCTCTATCTCTCCCTATTGCTCTCATACAAATACATATTTCTACTTGCCTTTTCACCAGTAATACCACACAGTGCCATATTGTCTCACTAAGCTACCCAGGTGAACAAAATCAGCAGGTGTGTTTGGGTTTAGTCAATTATTATAATAAAGTCAACGGCTTGGAAACCTGAACTCTTCAGCTCAGAAAAAGACATTATGAAGATTAATCATTTGAGAAAGATAACGCAAGCACAGGTTATACGAGTCATTCTTATAAAAGACATGCATCCTTTCTGTAAACCTGGTCTCAATACATAAGTGTAGAAAAGCAAAGTTTGAAGCAAATATTTTACTTGACTAGACGCTTTTTTCCTAATGGTAAAATGCAAAAAAGAGAGAAATGCACAAATAGAGGCAGCATACACAGATTGGACAAAAATGTTCGAACTGTATAAATTCTTAGGGATTTCCACCAATTTGCCAATAGTTACAAAACTGCCATGAGAGAGTACTACCTACCCCAAATAAACACGTGGATCACTGAACCAGAAGGATGTCCGAAATTACAAAAAAGGAGGCATTTTAAAAATGTATAGTTAAAATACATGTGACAAATTCATAGAAATGTATTAATTGTATTCATGTTGGTTTCCTACATTTTTCAAAAACATTTATACCATTTTTTAGAAATAGTTTGATGTATTAATGTTAACAATGTCAACTAGTTTAACCATCAAGTGAAATGCACTAAATACTTCATGCACTTTGAATACACCTGTATATACTCAAGTAAAAATGTCAAGATAAATATATATATATATATTTTTTTTTTTTCCTCAGGTTACCTCCATTTGACCCAAACAGAATGTACTTCTACATAAATCTGTTAGAATCTGTTATTTTAAAGGCACACGTAAGGGACAAAAGGTGTCTTCTCGGTTGTCTGGTTTTCTTGTCACATGAAAACGAATGTGTCTTCCTGCATACTAGTTACACTACTGACTTTTTAAAACCATTTTTTTTATATATATATAAAAATATATATATACACACTACTACTACTACTACTACTATTACTAAAAATAAAACGATTGAGACAATATAATAAAAATTATTTATGCTAGCATTTTTCAAAGATTTTTTTTTTTACAAACTCTGAACTTGCCCCACAAAAACAAATACCTTTCAGAAATTGAAAAGCATTCAAAAAATGAAAACATCATTATAGACAGGTCAATTCAAGTTATTGCCTGTATAAATATCTTTTAAATATATATATGCCATCTTAAATGCACATTTCAAAATACATTCGATTCGTTAGCACTAATATCCAGAAACTAGCGTTCATTGTCAGAGACTGGTAGTGATAACAGAAAGAGCTTCCGGACAGTCGGTTCCCGTGGATACCGGGCGGAGTGGCACACGAACAAGTGGTTACCAGAGACCCGAGAGAGACGTGAGCTCAACTACAGACAGGCTGTACAACCCTAAACAAGATTCACCGACCGCGAGACGCGCAGACCTGTGCGCCATTGTGCGCGTGGCTCAGAATTTGCATAGGCAAATATTACGCGTTTGATTAGCAGACGGGAAAAAAAGAGCACCCATACTAACCGTTGCCTTGATGGGGACGTACAAGACCGGTCTGTCCGCTGCTCCGTTCTCGTTCGGCTTGCCGTCAGTGTTGCCCACCTGGAAACCTTTGGATTTGACCCAGAACTTAAATTTGGCGTTGATGTGGTTGCTCTCGATATAGACGCCCTCCGAGTCGTCGCTCTGTAAGAGGGTCTGCAGAATTTTGTTGTATTTTCGCCGGGTGACGGTCTTTGTTTTGCCGGAGTCCCCGTAAGTGCGGAGGCACCACTCCTGAAAATCACCAAACATGTCCGCCTCGGACACCGCGGGGCTTCGGCTCCTTCTCGTTAAATCCACCCGTTTTTTGGTTGACATGGCTTTCTCGGTCCTCCTCCGGTACGAAAGAGGCTTTGAAGATATGCTAGATATGTAGATAAAGCTCCTAATTTACGGCGAACACCAATAGAAATATTCTTAAAATCGCGTTCTGCACAAACACGCGACTGAACGCCGGTGTATTCGTCTATCCTCGCACCTGTTAACGGAGCCGTTTCTTCTGTCCCACAGGATGGCAAACAAATGACAGTCCCGCGTCTCCTGTTGAGGAACTGAAAGAGGGGCCGTCCTACAAACGGTTTTCGCCCACCTGTAAGCTGAAGGCTAATTAAACCAATCTGCCCCTCGCCTAAATACCCTAAATACGATGATTAGACTATGTTAATACGCGTAGGAGCCCACGAATTGCTTTTAACAAGAAGCGAACGATCCTCTCAGCGTCCGTCGCTCAGTGATGAACTGCTGCACCTGGAATCGCTCGCCACCTGTTAGAATGAGCTCGTACCGCGACGCTCCGCGCGCCTGTCCACACGGAGAACGGGATTGTGCGTGTAACATGAGATAGGAGGCATATAACTGACCCACGAGGCTGTGGGATGGATGGATGGGTTTAAGCGGCGTCCCATGCGCGGTGGGACAGTCCAGATCCAGGAAGTGCTCGCGTTCAGATAGCCCAAATCAGCACAAAGCAGATGCGTGTCCCACAGAAACCAGTTTTAGACCAGGAGGTTACTGTTTATTTACGTGCTATTTATTTATTTCATTTTTAGTTAATTAATTTTTATTAGTTTTTATGTCATTTGTATTTTGGATAATGATTTTTAAATAATGAATACAGAAACATGAAAAGGTGAATGAAAATACGACATTATAAAATGCATGACATAAATGAAAATATAAATCAAAAGCATTTGAATATATATGTAAAATATAATTTAAGTCTACTCTGGTGCTATGTTTGATGCAGTGAACAGACATCATTCAACGAGAGATGATTTCAGGCAATATGAGATACAGACACCATTGATGAGGCAAACAAAAAAAAAAAAAAAAAAAGTTGAGCAAAGCATGCAAATGCGGAAAGCAGGAACAACCAAGATCATAACAACTCTGAGACCTTCATCAGTTTAACTGCTGTCAGTGTGAACAGGGCTTTACACTGAAACAAAAGCAGTAGCAGAGCTGCCTGTGATAGAAGGGGCTGAGGTGGATCACAGTGTGTGCATTTTAGGCTTTTGTGCACTGTTGTGTCTTTACACAGAATTTGGAAGCAACACAAAGCCTGTTAAAAGTAGTCTTAACACGACTGCTTAAAGTAGTCTTTATTTTTGCAGCTGCTTTTTCTAAAAACTGAACAGTTCCATGAAGGTCAACTAAAAGGTGACTGTGGTAAGAGATCAGTGTTTTCTTTAAAGTATTTAATGCTGCCTTCATGTGTTTTTTGACATTTAGATGTTGTGAGTCACTATAGTTCTCTCCTCCGCCATGTGTTATGGCCCGCCCAAAACTTGACTAAGTTGTTTTTGATAAAGATGTCAGTCAGATGCATGAATGTAAATAAAATGCCACAGTTAAAGGCCTGGAACCCACGGAAATTGTTATGTGGGTGAATTTATATGCTAAAAAAAATATGTTCATATGTAAATATGTTAATCATTAATTAAAACTTTGAACCTTGATGACCCAATATTGTGATGCAGCTATTTTGTATAATTTTCATATCGATACATGTGCCCTGGGGACAACTGTATTGATCATGAGAGGTTGCTCTTTCACATCTTAGGAGACTCAGTGGAATATCAACGTACTCTCTGATTTCTCTACTAAAATTGCCTTAGGGGAAATAGAACAAGATAACTTTTTTCCAAAAGAAAAATCTGAGAAACTGAGAGAACAATCGGAACAACTAAGAGATCTCCTTAGTGATTTTATCTGATAAAATTGTAGAATAGTCAATAGAACTATTAGATATAGTTATTGTTTTTTAGTTGGTGGAATAATGTGGGATTTAAATAGGTTATTGAGTGAACAGTGAGCGTGGACGCTCTGTGCAGGGCTGAGTGTGTTTGTGTAACTCCAAGTGCTGTGTGTTTGAGTCAGACACAACATACAGATACACATGCTGTGTGCTGAAAGTACAAACAATTGTGTGACATAGTTGAAAAAAGCTTTCAAAATCTTTTACAAAAATCCACATTTCATTGATGTTCCATGAAAACTGAGTGCTGAGGTTCTGTTCAGTAAAGTTCTGAAGAGCTTGACCTCGTTTAATCTACTTTGTGGCTTTTATCTGTTAGCTCTGAAGCAATCTATATTCTAGTGTACTCTAAAAAGTACAAAAATATGTACAGCTTAAAAATGATTTTTCCAGGAAAACAAACAAAACGTTAGTGGTGACTCATCCAGCACTGCACAGATTTTCATCCAATCAAATGCCGCTTAGACGGAACATGCCCCTCCCCTTTACAACTAGCAACTACCGAATTATGTGTTGCATAAAAGTATGTACTCTTTGTGAAGAAGAAAAAAATCTGCCAGTTGTGACTGTTTTATGCAGAGTTTTTTTGTTTGTTTGTTTGTTTGTTTGTTTGTTTGTTTGTTTGTTTGTTTGTTTTGGATAATGATGTCCCCATAAACGTATCTGTTTCATGATTGTGCTTTTTGTATCTTCAAAAAGTTCACAATGTTGTTGCAGATGAAATATAACACAGATATCATGAATTCAATATATTGATCAGTTAAATATGGATTATTATAACTCAAACCCCTTTCAGAGTGTCTCTACTTAACAGTCTGTCTAACAGACGTCTGCCATGTTTGTAATTCTTTTTATTAGTTTTTGTATTTCTGAACCAAAACCTCCTCCAAAGTGCAATGGGTCGTAAGCAATATCAGCCATTAGACTGTGCACAAATCCATACTTTGAAAATCTACCTGAAATAATAGCCCATCCAGGAACTTTTGGCATACTCTTTTCAGCATACTATGCTTTGGGACAGACTTATTCTAATTCCACATACTGTTTAGGATGGACAGTATGCACATTGGGACACAGGGATTATTCATGGCTGTAATATAAGTAAACACTATTTGGCTACAAAAGGACGACCCTTCGACATGCCCCGCGCAAACTTCCTGTTTCGATAGGAAATCCATTATCACTAGAACAAAATTTGTGCTCATAAATCAATACAGGAGTGCATATAATTTTTAATCATGAAGATTCAATATCAGATTGTGCTTTTCATCTGATTTATGAAAAACAAGTAAAGAGTAACTTCAGTTTTTGACTTGGAACTGGAAGGTCTTCTCTTGTTCACACCCTGAGCCTAAATGCTTCCTCTCAGCAAAAGTTAGCAATGGACACAGGGAAACAAAGCACTGGGTAGAACCAGCTGTATTGAAATAGCCTTTTGCTTTGGGAAGTGAAAGTGGGTTTCAAAACCCTGCTGACTCCCTCCCTGTGTCTTTTTCCCCTTTTCAGCTGTGACCCAAGAGAGAAGCGAGCATCTGCTTCCAGAGAAAAGTGGTCAGTCATCTGTGGTTAGCCCACTAAAGTCTCTTCCCTGAAATGTTTGTCACTCTGTCTGTCGAAATCACAACCGCTGGTTTGGGCTGCACCGTGTTCCAGTAGACCTCTCAGACACTTAAGCTGTCATGTGGAACTGCTTGGAATGTTAGTATTGAGCAGTCATGCTTCAAACTGTATGTAGTGGAGGTAAACCTTCACTGACGTGCTTTCTGAAACTGAATATGGATGTAGAGTGTGTTAGCTTTCTATTATCCTGCATTTCCTGGTTCAGCGTGTGTCTAGCTTCACATGGGATTGGAGATGTGTGTATGTGTGTAAGGCTCTGCTCTATACAGGACTGTGTGTAAGGGTGGGTAGTTATGTCTATCTGTTGCTATGACGGCAGTCATCAGCAGAGGCTGTGAGTGGGTGTAGGGTACAGTTTGCTGCTTAGCCCTGCTGACTTGTGTGCATGGGTTTTTTGCAATTTGAACTGCTTGCATTATGTTAAATGTTTTATGCTAATCATATTGATGCTGAAAATTTCAAATTTAATTTGACCGCGTTTTTTTTTTTTTTTTGGCATAAAGCAAATTGTGAGTGATTAACTTTTGTTGATTGTATGCTTATTCCTATAGTGCCTTAATATTATTGAAAGACAACACAGAAAATTAAAATAATATTTTGGCAAAATCATTCACAACAGACTTCCCACCATTCCACACTTCTTCCAACATTTTGATAAAAATGTAAAATAAAAAATATTATATCTAGATTTTAAAAATTAATAAAATTGTGGACTTCCCACCATTCCACACTTCTTCCAACATTTTGATAAAAATGTACAAAAATTTCATCATTATTTACTTACCCTCATGTTGTTCCAAACCTGTATGAGTTTCTATCTTATGTTGAACATGAGGATGAGTAAATGATGAGAAAATTTACATTTTTGGATGAACTATTCCTTCAACACCACTGTTAATTTGTGTCCATATTTTATCTTTTTCCCTAATGGGGGGTGTAAATTGTGACTTTTTTCTTTAACTAAATTAAAATGAGGGAACAAATTAGTACGGGAATTAAATAATGGGAATTCAAGTATATTGGAGAAATTGAGAACTTTTTTAGATAGTGCAGTTTTTTAAAAAGTGTAGATTTTGTGGTGGCTGTGCCACTAAATTTAATTAGTGTAATCTTTATTCAAGTGATGAAGGATTTTGAAAGTCTGACAGTAATCAGTGGTGAGTACTACTGTAAGGTTAACCCTTCCTGCTTTAAATGTTTCAAAAAGATTTGAAGAAATATAGAAAAGTAATCAAATGTAATCAGTTTCATTACTTTAATAATTACATTACTTATTACATTTTAAATATGGTAACCTGTAATCTGTAACCTATTGCATTTCAAAGTAACCTTCCCAACACTGCTTACATGTAATAAATCTCTCTCAGTAAGTAGTACTTTTTGAAAAATCGTCAACTTGACTATCTGTAAGAAGTGAGAAGGGACCATCCACCACAAATGTTCCTGCGTCTGTCTGGTTGCGTGCCAGCAGCTGTTCTATGCGCGCACAGATCACTAGCCTCATCTTTCACAGGAAGCTGAACAGGGGGAACTCTAGACATGTCTGTCTTGATCAATATCTCACAGTATCATCACATGGGCTTAGCGTGACTGAGAACTGGTTGAAAATAAAAGTATTGAAATTGATTTGGAAAGATGCAATGTTGAGAATGACAGCTGTAGAGTGAGATCACAGTAACAAGACTATACTGTGGAGAGCAAATCCATCTTTTCACATCTGAAACAACTTTCTTGGGCAAGACATCTGAACACCATTTTTTTCACTTTAATATATGTAGAAGTGAGGCTATGTCGAATTGTTTATACCCTGACCTGTGTTCTGCATGTATGCTATTACCAAATACAGGCTAACTGATGATCCGTTCTCAATGCCGATTCATTGTTTGTCTGTTTTGTGGTGTCCCAGTGGGCGAAACTAGGGCAGCACTGGTCTCTTGAAACACTGTGAACCAAACACCCATCAATCCCATGCGCTGCACCTCATTACCGGGCTGTCCTAAGACTGTACACGACCATAATAGCTGTTTAACGATCCTCTATCCATCTTCCATAATCAAAATGATGCCTGGAGACACCAAAGACCTGGAATGCACTTCAAATGTATGTGTCATGTCGCTCCTCATGGTCTAAGAAAGAAAAAAAAACAATGAAGATGCTAGACATGGCACAGCTCTTAGCATTAGCTAAGCATTCCTGACTACTGAATCTCTTCAGTATAGACACACACAATGCTAAAAAACATTCATCCTCTGTGACTGTGTGTGTTTGGTTTATGAATATCTGCTCTCAAATTTAGAGCATATGACCAACCGGAGATGTCTTGACCTTCAACACCTTAGTATCACAGTTTCAGCCTTGTGCAAGACGATGTATGTAAGAAAATCAGGACAGGCTAGCCTGACGGGCAACCAAGAAATCACTCCATGAATGCAGTTTTTATTCCTTTTTTGATCTATTTCCTATTAAAACATGAAGTTGGTGTTGCCATATTCAAATGGCTTGTCCTTTTTTAATAGCTAATAGCCTATATAATTTATTCCCCAGCAGAAAACAAAGACTTGCTATTTGCTTTTGCTAGTCTGAGGTGATATTTCATCAACTTTTCAATGATTTTGGTTGTTAAAATGTATTACTAAACACCAATTATGTTCAGCTACAAGGAACGGATGTATTTATTTCTATGTACGAGTCATTCTACAATTTAGAGTAAATGTAATGTCCTTTGATAATTATAACTTTTTTTTTTAATTTCTTCAGAAATATATTTTATCCAGTAAGGAAATGCATATTATAATCTCATTAAAACATTTTGTGCACATTTTGTGTACATTTTCTTTATTATTATTATTATTATTATTATTGCAATCTTTAGAACAATGAACATACAAAGGCAATAAAATAAATTACAATCACATGTCCATAAACAAGTTCAAATAGTTAAAATTTATTCAAAGAATATATTTAAGGATTTAGAAAATAATTTTTATTTCTTGTTTCTTTTATATGTCTTTTTATATGATGCTATTAAAAAAAATAATTAAAAGTCAACAGTATGTATATTATATTTATTTTAAAATCTAAATACTTCAGAAATATAAGATTTCTAAATCTAATGCAAAATGTTTTTAAATTTTTTTTTTTTAATTAAATTTAAGAAAACATTTTATTTTGCACAAAAGTTCTGTCAACTACGTTTCTAACAAAGGTTTATAAGAGCATCATGTGACCAGCATCACTTTCTTAGTGTCCTCTCAATTTCTTTCAATAATTTATCTACAATAACCTACAAGTATATTAGCTGATAGTCAACTATTTTATCCATTTTTATGGTCTGCAATATTTTTATGAATTTAATTCATATATATTTTTAAATTTGAGAATAACCTGATTGAGAAAATAACATATGGTGTGTGTATATATATACAGTACATAAGAGGGGTAGCATGAATTTCTTTTCTGCTAATTTCCATCCATTTCAATATAAAGTAATATTTAATGATGTAGACTTCAGATCTATTTATGAAAACACCCACTCAGAAACATCCATGAATATCCACTAATAAACACATCTCTGTGTTTGGATCTCCTACAATTAAAGACATCAGTTTTCCTTTTCACACTTAGTTAGTTTATCAGTCCTTTCTTTATTTGTCTGATATTTGCCCTTACCTGGCTAGCATGTACCACCCTTACAACTGCCTGTAAAAAACACAAAGGTGTTTACAGACAATGAGCAGAATCGCCGTTAGATGGAGGAATCAGTCGTTCAGGGACTCTCTCAAGGCCCGTTCTTTTGTTTGAGGTTTGTGTTGATTCTCCTCCCCTCCCTTTTTTGTACCTGTACTTTTCCTTCTCCTTCTTTACCCAGTTATTCTGCTGAACGTTTTAAAGGAAAGAAAAAATCTTTAGCCATTGTCCGCAGCTTACAAAGTGTATTTTCTCTCTCTCTCTCTCGCTCACTCTATTTCTTTCTTTCTACTTCTTTTCTGTACAGGCGTGGGTTAGTCTGAGCAGGTCATCACTGCAGGAAGTGTTTTTTAGTCTCATTTGAGGTGCTACAGCTCTGTGCAGACAGCAGCAGTGCTCTTGGCCTCACCTTATGACCCTTTTCTCACAACTTAAATTAGCCTCTCTCTTCATCTTCTTCCCAGTGCACATCCTTTACTCCAGCTCCATCTTTTGTAATCTACCCTTCATTTTCTTCACCCTGGTTTGCCCTTTCTTTCTTTTCTGGGGTCTTGTTTCAGCAAGTCACTTAACTAATGAGACACATACCTCTGAAGGAACATTATAGCAAATGCTGACCTCTAGTGTCTAATGCGCCTAACTGCAATTAATCAGATGTGGAATTCAAACTGAACAAGGGCAGGAACACAATAAAACCCCTCTGTTTAGGGATGGCAGTATGGTGTGGATTATGTATACTTGCATTCACCAGATGTACAAACTTTGCATACAGTATATTACATACTATACAAATGTATAATTATATGATAAAATATTCTATATTTTGGTTTAGTATACAGAATGTAAAATAATATGATAAAAGCATAATCCACATATATATATATATATATATATATATATATATATATATATATATATATATATATATATAAAATTTCTTAGCATAAATTATTGGTGGAAAAAAAAATTAAAGAAAAAAGAAATAAATAAAATTAGCACCAGAATATTAGCTCCATGTTTATCTCCATAGTGAAGGAGCAAAATCATCTTATGGCTAAGTGTTTGTGGTTTTACTCATTTCTTAGTTCCAAACAGCATGCCGTTGAGTGAATGAATTCTCATTCTGAGGAAAAACAATTCTCTCAGAAGAGATGGTAACAATAGAAAGTGCTCTGGAAAGTGTGTGTTTTGGCAGTATTTTTGTGCCCTAGTCAGGGGGCTACTGCACGAGGCTGTGGGGAGGGGGAGGAGAGGAGAGATGGGTGGGGTGGGGGGGGATTAGCCTTGGGACAGGCCCGGCGTGCTAGTAGAGGGGAAGCAACGGGATGGCTCGGTTGTCAGGGCGATGAGGGAGGCTGGAACTGAGGTGAGTGGTAACTAAGTAACAAGAGCAAACAATAGACGAGAGTTAGAATAATGCAGAAAGAGAATTTTTCACTCTTTTATATCAAATCACATGATTTTAAAGCATACACAAAAGCATATTAACTCTGCGCACCTGCATATCTTTACTGCCCGTGTTAATATTCAGGATACAGATCACACTTTCTAAAGGCATACAAGTTGAGGACCTTCTTCCTTCAAAGCAGCCTGCGCAGGCCGTCTGTCCTGCCCAGATTAGGGCCGCAGCACCTGGGGTGAAATACTGCAGGAAATCCCCCTGTACACCACAGCCCAATCTACACGACACAGTGATGTCTGTGGTCTGCACCCCAGAGGAACCTAAAAAAGAAACCATCAATTATTCTCCAGTGGACGAGAGGCTGAGGAGTGTGTGCGTGTGTGTACACGTTCATAAGAAAGGGACAGAGTGAAAAGAGCAGTCTGAATGAAAGTGTGCACATGGCTGTGAGAAACGCAGATGGGGGAAGAACAGGGCCGTATATGAAAGAGGAAGACTGTAGGAACCATACTGGCCTTGTTTCCTGTTTGAAACTGTGCCTTTGAGAGGCTCATGGCAGGAAATGTATGTCTCTGTGTGTGGGATAAGTATCAGTATCCTGGTGTTCAGCCCACTGAGCCCCTGTATGGGGCTGATGAAGTGCTAAACCCTCTTCTTCCTTTCTGAGTAACTGTTTTGGCTCCATTTCTCACTGTGCTTATTTATGGCCTCAGTGGAATTCACAGACTTAGCTTTTCTGTGGTGACTTTTGTGAGAAGAACTGTGGAACTGATTTAAATATAGTAAAATGTGTTGAAGCCAGTGCATTTTTTTTTTTTTTTTTTTTTTGCTTCAATGTGATATATTTCCAATGTTGCTATTGTTAACTACATAAATATCAATTAAAGCTAAACAGAAATATTAAAAACTAATAAACTGAAAATATAAAAATGAAATCTAATTCAAAATAAATACTATAATTATATATAAATAAGTATAAATAATATGTATTATTGTCATTTTAGAGGAAGAACAGGTTATTACATTTTGATAAATTACAGACCATAGAATAAAATAGATTTTTTATTGCTAACGGGGTATCTGCAGGATATTTAAGATCTGATTTAATACTTTTTAAGACCTTTTTAAGACCTGCACAAACAAAATTAATATTGTATGAGTGGAATAGGGAAATGTCAATATGGAAACATAATCTGTAAAATGACTGTAAAAAGCATTTACAGTTCAGATGCAGGTTTTCACAAAAACAAAAAGTTTTATAAAATGATAAACTTCACTTTTAAACTATTTTTAAGAAAAGTAATAATTATATTTATTCAAACAATTATTGATCAATCAGTTGATTAAACAACACAGATATATTTTACTGTCTTAATTGTTTAGATTTTTATGATGTATTATCTTCTTGTCGATCTACAACCCTGCTTGTTTATTCCATTACAATGTGGGATTTTCGCAGTGTTCTGACCAAAAATATTAGACGGGTTCATTGAAAAGCCACATTCATTCTCTGCCAGCAGGTGGCGCTTTCAGAATGGCAGAAATATAGCCGTTTCCACCGGTAAGGGCTGTACACAAAGCAGGACAGCACTTGCCTTTGAAACCTGCAGTGCTCAAATTTACAGTGTATTAAATGAAATCATAGCCTTTTGAAGCCATATCGCAATTCTTGTTTTTTTGTCCCCAAATTTAAGACCTCTTGTCTTGATACAACTAAATTGAAGACTTTTTAAGGGCCCTTGGAAATGTCTCGGGAATGGAGAAACGACATATGGGGTCTTACTTGGAAGCCCGAATCCTCTCTGATTAAGAGAAAACACCAATGAAATTTGGTTAGTGGATTTTGCATACCTGAGCTACTCCCAGTGAATACGGGTATAAATAGGCGACAGGTGCATCCACTCAACAGATTTTATGCTGAGGAGCCGAGAACTCATCCCTGGCAACCAGCAATGGTTTGAGGTTGTGGCATGGAGACATAATGTCTCTGTTCCCTCCATCAGGGAACGAGGGTTACGTACGTAACGAGGCGTTTTTTATTTGTATTTAGTTGATATTTATGTCGTGATGACATATAGGGTCTTACTTGGGAGCCCGAATCCTCTCTGATTAAGAGAAAACACCAATGAAATTTGGTTAGTGGATTTTGCATACTTGAGCCACTCCCAGTGCATACGGGTATAAATAGGCGACAGGTGCATCCACTCAACAGATTTTATGCTGAGGAGCCAAGGACTTGTCCCTGGCAACCAGTGATGGTTTGAGGTTGTGGCATGGAGACATAACGTCTCTGTTCCCTCCATCAGGGAGCGAGGGTTATGTACGTAACCGAGACGTTTTCTATCTGTCGGTCACTACGAGTTAAAGTATGTCGTGATGACATATGGGGTCTATGGAAAGCGCCACAACCTGAATCCCGTCACAACCCTGTGGCATTGCAAGCGTTGACAAGATGCAGCTTGGCAGTAACAATGAGGAAGCGAGCCTTCCGGAGAAGGGCGTTACGGAGGCCACATCCTGCCTGTAGGGAGGTATCATGTGGAGACACTGATATGGACTGACCCAGGCCTGCTACATGGCGAGCGTGTTTTCACCAAGTACAACATGTTCCTGGATCAACATCCTTGTTGATCCTGGAACAACATTCCATTCAACCAATCAGAATTGAGATATAACTGTTTAGGAAATATCTGTTTTAGGCTTACAATCAGGATTAGGTGCTTCTATACCGTTGTTTCATTTCCCACTGATTTTAGGAATAAATTATGGGTAGGGTTAGGTTTAGGGGTAGGGATTGGTTTAAGTATATATTTTTGGACAATAATGTTGATCCAGGATCATCAACAGATGTTGATTCAGGAACATGTCTTACTTGGCAAAATCACGGCGACCGTACTACATATGGAATAGGACTCTGAGGCAGGTCCTACCTGAGCAAAAAGGGCTGTCTGGAGAACTGGGCAAGCTAACACCGACACCGGGCCTGGCGTCAGACAGCTCCACCAAGTCTGACTGCCAGGAGTGCTGGAGGATGCTTGACCAGGGTTCTCCGTCCGGGGAACTCGACTGGAAGAGAAAGACGCTCGCATCCCTGTGTGAGGGGGTATGGTGCAGCAAGCCTGACACATTGCCTATTACCCAACACATGGGAAGAAACTGGCTTGACGCAGAGGCTATAGAATCTCGCAAAGGTGCTCGGTGTCGCCCTTTGTGTGGGGGCTATAGAATCTCGCAAAGGTGCTCGGTGTCGGAATCTCGCAAAGGTGCTCGGTGTCGCCGAGCATAGGGGAAAGTGACACACCAGCTGGAGTGAGCCCTCACCCCTAGGGGGCAGAGCTTGCCTTGGGACTGGTTCAGTGGGCCAACCTCTGCTTGGAGACAGCCTGCCTTTTCTGCTGACCTCTGTAGCAGACAAAGAGCTGCTCGGAGCTTCTAAAGCTTCTGAAGACAAGGCACTCTTCGCTTACCGAAAATGCTTGGAAGTCCCTGACCTTCTTGATGGAAGTGAGCACGGTCAGGAGTGCTGTCTCAGCGGACAGAAATTTAAGCTCAACTGAATCCAGCGGCTCAAAGGGATCTCTCTGAAGGCCAGCCAGGATGGTAGAGAGATCCCAGGAGGGCACCAGGGTTGGCCTAGGAGGATTCAACCTTCTGGCACCCCTCAGGAACCTGACGATGGGATTGTGCTTTCCCAGGGACCAGCCGTCCACTGCATCATGAGCAGCCCCATACACTTTCAAGGTGGAGGGTGACAGCCTATGCTCCAACATTTCTTGCAGTAAAGAAAGCACTACTCCAGTCGTGCATCTTCGGGGGTCTTCTCAGTGGGCCAGTAACGTGCAACCAGCAAGACCTGTTCCTCGTCCTCCCTGACCTTGCTCAGTATCTGTGCGAGAAGGCTCACTGCGGGAAACGCATACTTGCATAGAGCCAGATGCCATCTGTGTGCCAGTGCATCCGTGCCAAGGGGGGCCTCAGTCAGGGAGTAATACAACTGGCAGTGGGAGGACTTGTGGGAATCAAACAGGTCTACCTGGGCTTCACCAAATCGACTCCAAATCAGCTGGACCATCTGGGGATGGAGTCGCCAATCTCTAGGGAATGTAAGCTGTCGTGAGAGCACATTGGCTGCATGATTGATCTCCCCTGGAATGTGGATGGCGCGCAGCAATTTGAGCCACGTCTGACTCCAAAGGAGGAGATGGCAGGCGAGTTGTGACATGCGACGTGATCGTAGACCTCCCTGTCGGTTGATGTGCGAAACAGTCACAGTGTTGTCCATGCGGACGTGACTGCTTATGCCATATGCCCCAGGAACCTCAGAAAGTGTTTCAGTGGTACCACCATCCTGCCTCTAAAGGAACTTAGGCAGTTCAGCACTGACTGGGCACGCTCATTGGTGAGACACGCCATCATACTCACCAAGTCTAACTCCACACCGATAAGAGATTCTCTGCAAGGGGGAGACCTTGCACTTTTCCCAGTTGACCTGAAGCCCCAAATGGCTGAGATGACGGAGCACCAGGTCCCTGTGATCGCACAACTGTTCTCGTGACTGGGCCATGATGAGACAGTCGTCTATGTTGATGGGGCATGATGTGACTGTGATCGCACAACTGTTCTCGTGACTGCTCTGCTACCTTCATGAAGACACAGGGGGACAGGGACAACCCAAAGGGGAGGACCCTGTACTGCCATGCCCGACCCTCAAAAGCAAATGAAGGAACGGCCTGTGTCGAGGAAGGATCAAGACAATGAAAGTAAGCATCCTTCAGGTCAACCGCTGCAAACCAATCCTGGGGCTGGATGCATCTGATGATGCATTTCTGCATCAGCATCTTTTAACAGGAGCTTGTGAAGGGCCCAATTCAAAACTCGCATTTCCAGGATTGGTCAAAGGCCAATTCTTGGGCACAATGAAGTAAAGGCTGTAAAACCCCGACTCCATCTTGGCTGGAGGGACTGGCTCTATTGCATCCTTCGGCAGCAGGACAGCAAGGACGCCGCTGAACCTGGGAGATCGAACTGAATCATGTAGCAGAGTCTGACTGTCCGAATGAGCCAATGGGACGGGTTGAGCAGTGCAAGCCACTCCCCCAAGCTCCTTGCAAGTGGCACCAAAGGAACAGTCAACATGCCCGCAGTGGTGGGAAGTCGTGCTGGATGGCCCAGAAGGCGGGGAGCTATCACTGTGACCCCTCAGATCACCCCAAAGCACCAGCCGGCGGTCCAAGCACTGGCAGAGAAACCGGGATGGTTGTTGAAGGGAGGTGGTGATGGGTTGTGATTGAAGGTGGAGTGTGCTCATGGACATACACTCGCAGTGAGCGCATGAACCAACCACAAGGCAGAGAAACCGGAGCCAGGCAATGACCACACCCAAGAGGACACGGCTGGAGCGGCATCTTTAAAAAAGACATGAAACCGAAAGACGTGAGCCATAGCTCTTTTAGATGAAATACACAGGGGAATCACTGAATTCACAGGGATGCCGCTGAACGTGTCATAACGCCACCCAGAACAGCCTCTTCTTCCAGCTTACGAAAAAATCGCCTGGTGTTTTTTTTGATTGTTGGCACTTCTTCTGGTGGTGGTGTTAATGATGTTTTTTCTTCATCCACTCAGCTCCGATATACCCTATCCACGGGGAGTGGCTCAGGTATGCAAAATCCACTAGCCAAATTTTATTACCATTTTTTCTTAATCAGAGACGATTTGGATTCCCAAGTAAGACCCCATTTGTCGTCATGACATAACTCGTACTGACCGACAGATACGGAACCCTGTGCTACACAGCTAGGCCGAAGGGAAGAAAGTAAACTGGGTCAATTCTAAATCCAACTTGATGTTACAGTGTATTCTTACTGGTAGGAACAACTGCTTTGAAAGTTTATGGTATTAAAATTTTGTTACAAGGATTGTTTTAACATTAATGATGTCTTTTGCCTATTGTCTCTGCCTCAATCATTAGTAAAAAGAAAAATACAAGAACACAATTGGCCAAAAAAAAAAAACTTTAAAAAAATCCCACATTCTTCATGACCTCCCTTACTATTGGATGTCTGTTTTTGTTCCAAAAAGTGCAAAAAGACTTTAGCAGCTAAAGTTTTCAGAATATCGTTTTCACAAGATTCATTTCAAAGAAAAAATATTCCTGGGAATAAATGTACATTTTTTGAGAAATTATACATTTAAAGTCAGTAACACAGCTTATTTATTTTATAAATACAAATAATATTCATCTGTGCATATGTTTCATTTAATAACAACTGATGTATTTTGCTCAGTGATGTATTTGCACAGTGAGTTAAAGCAATTTATTGTATGTTAGCTGTTAGTTTAGAATTAATAAGATTCAAATATAATTTTGCCTTACAATGATTTCATACACAAAACATATAATAAAAGATTTCAGTGGCTTTATCAATTACATTTTTTCAGGAACAAACTGGACTGTATTAACCATCAAAACTCCAACCTCTTAGTGCACCTTTAATGATTTACACATTAACTGACCACAAAATTCTTCCACAGAAAACTGTCCACACATTTTTTTTTCTCTCAGAACTTAAACATACACAGTGGACAGTGATATATATATTTGCCATGATGAGACAGTCGTCTATCTCTAGCAGATGTTTGGAGAATTGCTTTAGGGTGTCTAGTAAATACTCGTGGGAATTAACTTCCTCTTTTTGCCGTCTAGAGCAACAGTAACTTTCCCCTATACCTTTCTCTGCTTTGTTATGCACATACCTCACACACACACACACACACACCAGGTGCTTAGTGCACGGCAGGTGTGAACAAGCATGACTGGCCTGGAGAGGTAGAAATGTAAAAAGCCAAGAACTTCAGGTGTTTTTTTTTTACTTTCTTCACTCATATTTGTTTTTTTTAGTATTATGGTATTTGTTATATGATTGGGGTTTTTTTCACTTCCTAAGTCATAGTCAAACAAAAGCTAATAGTATTTCACAATATTTTAAATCTGTTGTACAGAGAATTATTATAGCACATAGAGTACAGTTACTGAAAGTTACATAGAGCAAATAATGCCACTGTTGATTCAAAAGATGTTTAACTTTAGATATAACTTTAAATTCAATTGATCAATGTACTGTATTTAGTTCCTACTAATCATGAAATACCAGATGATGTTTTAGGTCTGTGTTTGATCATTTCAAACACCTATTATCTACCCTATTGCGCAAATAGAGCAAGAATTTTGCAATATCTTTGTACAGCAGACAGTTGGCAGTTTTCAAATGATGATGGATTTTGCACTTACATTGCGATGAACATAAGAAATATTTTGCTAATTTGATTTTAAGTGACACGGCTTGAGTTTAGTGATCATAGCTTTTACTTTCACAGCTTTTGGTGTACCGACTCAACAGCATCCCAAACTATGCAAGCAATATGTTTGTTTGTTAAGCAAGAGTTTTAACTGAGGTTTTACATTTTGCAATGAAATGTTCCACTGTCTAGATACCACAAGAAGCTATGTAACCTTGATACCTGTCAGCTTTTAAAAACAGTTTGAGTCATTTATTTTCTTTAAGTGGCGTCTTCTTTCTCCTCCGGCTCTCCCATCTTCAGAAGTGCTCTTAGAAACAAGCTGTTTTACATTGGTGTCAAATGAGGCAAAGACATCCATAGAGGTTTAAATGATTTTTCCCTTTACTGTTACATTTCTTTGCTTTTTTATATGCTCTCATTGACAATTATTTCTAATTTGATGCATTAGTCTCCTTTGATTAATATGACCATTAATATGATGACTAATGGACTGCATAAGGAAGTTTTCTGTAAACATTTTAACAGCACCCATCTTAATAACGTGAGTCTTGGTAATATTTAGCAGTAATAATGGGTGTTGCAACCCATTTTATTTCACAAACCTGCTGTTTTCGCACTATCCTTTGTGAATTGCTTGATTTCAGCTGGCTATTCTTCTCTGAAGGTACTATGTTCTTACTGGTTGGGACAATGGGTTTGAATGAATGCTTAGTGTGTTTACATGGATTGTTTTTACTATTTATAATATTATCTGCCTATTTACTATGCCTCAGACCTTCTGGCCCTCATAAAACAGGGATTTTTTTTTTCTTTATTGACTACTGAGATACAGTTTACTTGCCTGTATTTATAGCCATTCCTCCATCACCCCAAATGCCTTACTCTTGGATGGTTCTTATCCCAGCCTGGGAGTACTCTGGATTTGGGCCAAATTCCAAACTCTGACCCCTCCAATTGGAAAGCACACCAAATATATGCACATGTTAACTCGTGAACTTGTTAAAGATTACTTAGGATCATTGTCCTGATCGTTGTTTGTTTAGTTAGTAATACAAAGCATGATGCTCCAAACCAATCTACCATATACTATACAGTTACAATGAAATGGTTTTGCTAGAAAAGTTTGGGGGAAAAAAAAGCAAATACTTCAAATGCTAGAATGACAGTCGCTTCCTGCTGTACACATGCAAGTCATCTAATAAACTGGTCATAAAGAGCATGTACGTGATAGCAAGCTAGATGTGTGTTTGTTTAGGACAGAGTCTTAAAATTCACCCCTTATTTTTTATATTGGGATTATCTTATGCAAACAAAGGTTGTTTTAGAGAACGAGAGGATGAGGAGGTGAAAACTGAAGTGAAAGATGAGCCTCACAATATTTCTGGTTTATAGATTTTAAAGCGATAGTTCACTCAAAAATGAAAATTGTCATACTCACCTTAATGTCGTTCAAACCTGTAAAATCTTCATTCTTCTTTGGAACATAAATTAAGATATTTTTGATGAAATCTGAGAGCTTTCTGACCCTCCATTGACAGCAAGGGAACTACCACGTTCAAGGCCAAGAAACGAGGTAAAGACATCGTTAAAATAGTCCATGTGACATCAGTGGTTCAGCCCTAATTTTATGAAACTACGAAAATATGTTTTGTGTGCAAAGAAAACAAAAACAACGACTTTATTCAACAATCTCTTCTCTTCCATGTCAGTCTCCACTGCACATTCATGAGCGTTGGTTGCGTTGTAAATAAAATAAAATTACAGCTGAACCACTGATGTCAAACTTTTGGGGAAAAAAACTAAGAATGAAGGTCCACCTCTAGACCTAACTCTTAGTGGGATGTAAGCAGATCGTACAAAATTATAGGAGATCACCACCAAAAGAGAAAACAGTTATGAATTGTTATGAGAGAGTGCTAACCGTTTGAGGTGCGGCTGAACGAGTGTCACGCATCTTCCGACATGCACCGCAGGTTGTGGAGAGCCTGGTGCTAATGACTCAAGACTTGCACGTTCTGACATGCAGACAGAAGAGTGCCAGTCAATAATTGAAAAAAATATGAAAAGTATGAAAATGGGACTAAATTAACCAGATTTCACAAATGAAAAGAACGTAAGTATTACTGCTCAAAGAGAGGGAAACAATGACATGTGTAAGGACAAATCAGTTGTATGATTTATCTACACAGCCTCTGGGTGTGTTCTTTGATATTGTCAGTCTTGATATTAAGTTGCTTCAGGACACAAATACCATCTAATAGGGAACTCATATTTAACACAGTGTTCATTTATTACATCAGTCTGACTCTTTGTAAAGCATGATAGCCTTTGATAAAGGCAAACACTTTTCAAATGTCTGCTGACATTACTACTTGCAGTAGTAATCAAATTTCCAATTTATTACCATCAATTAAAAAGTTATTACAAAATGTAAAATTTATTTTATTTGTAATTAATTATATTATGTATACAGTAAGCAGATGGTTTGATTTAAAAAAAAAAACTTAAGTAGTGGCATTTTATTTAAAATATATTATTTTATTAATGAACAAAGTACAAAAAGCACATTTGCTGGTACAAAGAAATGTTTCAAAGGTTTAATAAACAGAAGATCATCAGTAATGTGGAAAGTGGTCTTTGTCCCAAAACAGACTATAAGGGTGCAAACAATCACACAACTACTTAAGATTGGTGAATTATAATTATTAACGTGTCTTCTTGAAACATTTGGTGAGTATGGGAACATTATTACAGTTGTTTACTGATCAACAGGCAAAGAGGCAAACTCTGATTACAATGACCCCAGTTAACTGAAACAATCCATACTGGCTTTGGCGCGCTCCATCTCATGGAGGAAGTTGTAGAACTGAGGTAAAGTCAGCTCTAATGTGGACAGATCCAAACAAAATTACATCAAAACTGAATTATGTACAGTATGTACAACTTGTTACAACAAGACAATGGATTTGGAGAAAACTTACCCATGTACACATTTTCTGTCGTGTTTCCTTTTCTGATCACCAGCTTCAGCTGTGAGAAGCAAGAAAAAGTGTATTGAATGAGCCTGTTTGTCTAATAACTCTAAAATTTCCTAAAGCAGACAGATGTTACAGATCAAGAGTTTGATCACTAAAGGAAACATTAGACTGCACATGAAAAACAACATAATACCAAACATTAGCCAAATACACCCCACCATGGGTATAATATAACTAATATAATATGCCAGGGGAGCCCTGAAAAGGCATTTTCTTCACATCAGAGTGCAGTTAATTGGAATCATAATTAGAAACTGACAATATTATATTTTAGCTGGGATAAAAGGAGATTGTAGGTACTTTTAAAATATAAAGGAGGAAGATGATGACGTAATTATTTACTTTGACAGTTACCTGCCATTAAGAAAATGCATTTTCTTCTAAGACGCCTAATAGCACACCATCAGTCCCTTAGACTTGAGTGACTTGAGTGGAGTGCACTGATTCAGGCCAAGTTTGCTTGTGATCATGCAGTCTCTCATTATTCTGTGCGGTTAGTGCATGTGCTGAGGTTCTCATTAAGTCAGCAAGAATCTTTCTCTCTATCATTTCCTGCCTCATCTCTCATTTTTAATATGTGACCCTGGACCACAAAACCAGTCTTAAGTCGCTGGGGTATATTTTTAGCAATAGCAAAAAAAAAAAAAACAAACAAATAAAAAAAACATTGTATGGGTCAAAATTATCGGTTTTTCTTTTATGCCAAAAATCATTAGGTTATCAAGTAAAGATCATGTTCCATGAAGATATTTTGTAAATTTCCTGTCGTAAATATACCAAAACTTCATTTTTGATTAGTAATATGCATTGTTAAGAATTCTTTTGGACAACTTCAAAGGCGATTTTTTAGTTATTTTAATTTTTTTTTGTTCTTTTATTCTCAGTATTTTTATTTTTTTTATCTCGGCCAAATATTGTCAGATCCTAATAAACCATACATCAATGGAAATCTTATTTATTCACCTTTCAGTATAAATCTCAATTTTGAAAAATAGACACTTAAGATTGGTTTTGTGGTCCAGGGTCACGTATAAATAAAACTTCTGGCTCTGTGTTACATGAGCCTAAATGTACTTAGATACTTAACAATTAGGCTACTCTACTAATCATCTCCTTCATTTAAAGAGATACTCCACCAAACATTGAAAAATCTCTCAATAATTACTAACCTGTTGTGTATTGTTTATTGGTTTACAGATTACAAAAAAAGTCGTTTTGTTAGTTTTTTTCTTGCACACAGCTATAATTTTGCTTCAGATGACACTGTGTTGTACGAATCTTGTATATATTTTAAGTTCTGTTAAATTTCTTCACTCACTTAAGTACTGGATTAAATATTTTAAAGGTTGGAATATACTCAAATTTTCAAATCTGAATAAATTTTTAAAACACTAGGCATCATACATTTTATAAATGGTTACAGAGATAAACTGGGCATCATACACTGAATGTCTGAGACAAACTCTAGTGCAAAAACAAGCCTCTCATTGCTTCAAGATGCATGACAAATAAAACAACGTGTTCTAAAATTAGCTCAAAATATCAAACATGTTTCATATCCTCTGACTGGGTGGAATCATAGTCTGAAGCTAAAAAAAAAAGTTTAGTACAATTTTCTGTGAAATCTGACTGCCCAAAATCTGCAGACTGGAACTGACTTTTTTCAACAAACATTCTGTGTAAAAAACAACCTTAAAGGTTATTTCACCCAAAAATAAAAATGACTCACCCTCATGTCGTTCCAAACCCGTAATACATTTGTTCATCTTCGGAACACAAATTAAGATATTTTTTTATTGAATCCAAGAGCTCTCAGAACCCCTGATGTCACATGGACTATTTTACAGACGTCCTTGCTACGTTTCTGGACCTGGGAACATTGCAGTTGTGTTGCTGTCTATGGAGGGTCAGAGAGCTCTCCGATTTTATCAAAAATATCTTAAGTGAAGTGAAATGAAGTGACATACAGCCAAGTATGGTGACCCATACTCAGAATTTGTGCTCTGCATTTAACCCATCCAAAGTGCACACACACAGCAGTGAACACACACACAGCAATGAACACACACACACCATGAACACACACCTGGAGCAGTGGACAGCCATTTATGCTGCGGCACCCGGGGAGCAGTTGGGTGTTCGGTGCCGTGGTTGGGTGTTCATTGGTTGTGGTATTGCTGGCCCGAGACTTGAACCCACAACCCTAGGGTTAGTTGTCAAACTCTCTAACCACTAGGCCACGACTTCCCCGCATTAAGTCTTATGGGCTTGGAACTACATGAAGGTGAGTAATTAATAAGCGAACTACCCCTGTAAATCTGATTCAGAATCATGTAAAGGGTAAATGTATCTTAAAATCAATCTCTTGATAAATGTTTGGTCAGACGTTTAAAAAATTGAAGAGGTTTACCTGTAGAAAAATATTTCCAGTCTTTTGCAGCTCACTTGTACCAACAGTAACTGAAAAAGAAAAATTGATTTTAATTACTCTTATATTATTTAATCACACTATTTATATTTTTATTTGCACTGTAGGTAATATAGATTTACATACTAATGTTTATCCATTGCTTACCACCAAATTTCCACTCCATGTCAACAAGCTGGTTGACCATTAGTGTCTGTCCCACGGCCAGTCTGGACAAAACAGGGTAGTGGATTCTCCACTGAAATAAATAGAAGATGCAGACATACTGAATCTTACAGTCATACCCATCCACAAACACACGGAAACAACTAAAACACCAAAATAACTGTTAAGACAAACCTGGTCAGAGAAATGACGGGCCTTGTCTTCATTTAATCCTGTATTTAAGCAGTAGATCACACTGTTAAATATTGACTTGTGACAAATATAATCAAATAAGTACAGATGATGGGTATGAAGAAACATAGTACCTAATGACAGCAAGTCTGCCTTCACCTGTTCAGCTGTTAGGTTTCTTTTTAAAGCACCTGAGAAGGAAAGAAGACATTTAAATTGCTTCTGTATGCACATTATATCTCTGTTCCAAAGCCTAGTGAACTAAATAGGCAGCATTCTAACTGATATGGAACCCTGATAATGTACCAATTAAATAGGGGTCAAACAATACATTTATAAGGATTGATGCATTATATGGATCGTTCAAACAACTAACCATATGATGTATTAATGCAAAACATAAAAAAATATATTTTTTATACCTTTTGAAACAGTCTTTACATAGAGAACACTTGTGCTACCTACGTAGGCAGCTCACTAGGTTTTGAAATACAGCCTATAAATTTTTTACATCTCTGTCTGATTTCTCAGATACATATTATTCTACACCACCACTTTTTTCCCCATCATTTTGTCCCATCAGTATGATTAGTAATTTGATACATTCCTCTTCATTCTAATGTCTAAAAGCACAGGCAGCAGGATAGTCATTGCATGCAAATGTAGCAGCATACTAATGCATACTGAGTGGTAGGGTCAACCAGTTTACATGTGACATTAGGTCCAGATTCCCCGGGGCAATTTGCCACAAGGGCTATTTGCATATGTTAGGATCCTCTAGACGCATAATGCAGCAATTTGGTGTAAAATAAACTGAACAATCACTCAGTGAGATTAGGATCATAGCATGTTTTGATCAGTGCTGGGGTCAGGCTAAACGACTACATTTGATGTTATCACCAGGGGAAGACTGCATTATTCATTTGTGAAATTTCAGATAAAGGTGCACGATTTGTTCAAGATGAGGGTCCTGAAGGATTTACCATGAGGTAGGAGGAGGACACTCTTCATCAGAGCCCTCAGTGGTCCTGCACTCATCCCATTCTCTCCAGCAAACTCTGTCAGCTGACGCAAGAACCGCTCTGACTGATGAGGAAGAAGCACAATATGTAACTTTTATTTGTGTTTGTGAATCCTGTTAACTACATATTTTCACAATTTTACAAGTTATCACAATAAACATTCACATAATCAGACTTTCTTTACTGGTTTGTCTGTACCTGATTAAGACAAGACAACTTTTTCAGTGGAGTAAGCAATATTATGGATACAGGATTTGTATTTTAGTTAAAATGTCTAAATGATGGATTTGTTTCTTACACACATTTGTTTTCTTGCAGAGCTGTTCACTTCACAAGACATGAATTGATGGACTGGAGTGCTGTGGATTTCTATGATGTTTTTATCAACTGTTTGGACTCTTATTTTGACGGCACCCATTCACTGCAGAGGATCCATTGGTGAACAAGTGATATAATGCTAAATTTATCAAAATCTGTTCTGATGAAAAGACAAACTCATCTACGACTTGGATGGCCTAAGTGTCACTAAATTTTCAGTTTTGGGTGAGCCGTTCCTTTAACTCTTTTTTTGGTTCATGCATTTGCAGACACTTTTATACAAAACAAATTATATTGCATATAAAGCTGGCAATGATATAATAACACAGAACTGGCTTCACAGAGATGTAATCTCAGAGCATTGACTCACCTCTTTGGGTTCTAGAAGGAACTGGTATAAGATCTCTGTCAGCCTCACAAACTGCTGCAATGGGGGGAAAAATAAAGTTGAGTAACTGGCATTGAATGAAGGTTGCATATGTGCACTATCTAGGTGAAAAGCAGATAATATATTATATGTATATTAATGTATATTAATACAGACCCCTTTTAAGTAGTGGAGAAACACAGAGATAATTGCACACATCGCTATTTCCATATTTTATAATACCAGTCCACAAAATTATGAAAAAAAGGAATGGAAGTATGGACAAATTATGTAGCCACATCAACATTAAATAAATCAAAGCTACAGTATATATTTTAAGTTCTACAAATTTCCACCGAGCAACTTTATGAGGTACATCTTGGGATGCTTTTAAACAGTTTCGAATGAGTTCCCAAGGACTCAAAGGTCTTGTTGGCTGCACTACCCTGAAATTTTATTTAAAAATCTCATTATAACATAGAAAAAAATATTTAATGTGGTTAAGCAGTTTTTGCCTCAGATGTTTAAATTATACAATCAAATTGAAATAAAAAAAAACTACTCATGCTACATGTGTGTAGCATCCTGGAGGCCACAGTTTAGCTCAATCCCCAATCAAACATACCTGAAAAACCTAACCAAAGTCTAAAGGATTGCTTGAAAATTACAGGTGTGTGTAATTAGGGATGGAGAAAAAATTCTGCAGGACAGTGGCCCTCCAGGACTGGGGTTGCCCATCCCTGCCCTAGAGGCACACAGGTCCTTTTAATTGTTTTTAAATTTAATGTTTACACAATTTTCTCATTACACATATATATATGTGTGTGTGTGTGTGTATGTTTGAGGAAACAGATTTTTCTATAAAAATTATTGACTTAATCAAGGAACACACACACACACACACACACACACTGTGTGTGTGTATGTTTGAGGAAACAGATTTTTCTATAGTGTGTGTGCATGTTGAGGAGGAAACAGATTTTTCTATAAAAATAATTGACTTAATCAAGGAACACACACACACACACACACACACACACACACACACATATATATATGTGTGTGTGTGTGTGTGTGTGTGTGTGTGTGTGTGTGTGTGTATGTTTGAGGAAACAGATTTTTCTATAAAAATAATTGACTTAATCAAGGAACACACACACACACACACACACACATATAGGTGTGTGTGTGTGGGTTCCTTGATTAAGTCAATTATATTTATAGAAAAAAAATCAAACTGTTTCCTCAAACATTCACTGCAAACCAATCCGAGTGCCTTTTATCAATTTCCTGCTGGAGATGGAAGGCTGAAGTAAAAACACTTTATATAAAGGATTAAACTGCATGATATGATTTTATGACGTGTCAAAATGCAGTAAATATAAGTTTATCGTGGTCGCGTTTGGTCTCTACATCACTAAATAAGGCCATGTTAGTCGTGCTAATGCTAAGTGTTATGGTAATCTCACGTGACTAAACGTTACAGACACTTAGCGACACATCAGGCGACTTTTTTTTCTGAAGGCCAGATAATCGACAGCCCCGTTTATTTACATCTAATTAAAATATACAGAAAATCTGATCACAAATACTCGTAACTCATTCATTAGTATCATAATTCCCACGTTCCGCTCGCAGCATACTGCATTCCTACCTGTTCACTGAGTTTATTCAGATTCTGAAAGTCAGTGCTGACATTGTCGGGTAATGTATCATTCGTGAAATGTAACTGCAACATTGTTTCTCTGCAGCTCCGCTGTTGACACCCTGAACTGCTGTCACATCTGCTTCCACACTTCCGCTGCCCAACGATTCCACGATCAGCACTTTCGTCATTCTCTTTCTTGAGAGTCCTGAGCACGTGATCATGAAATTGTGTAGTGCAGTGATAATCTGGATGTTTGTATGCATTAATTAAACTATCATAGAAGACAAGATAAGTAAATATTATTTGCCTTGCAAAAAGTAGATGATTCATTTCGTTTTATTCAGGCTACATCAAATCTGTGCCGATGAACTTCCATGACATTAACTCTTAAATAGGCAGAAAATAAAAATACCTCAGAAAATTAATTTAATGTTATTTTCCAAAACATCAGGAGTCAAATAACACAAATAATTTTTTGTGTGTTTTTATTCAAAAAGGTGCTTATAGTTGTCCAATTTGTATCTACCATATGACCCTGGACCACAAAACCAGTCATAAAGGTAATAATAATAAAAAAAAAAGAGATTTGTACATCATCTGAAAACTGAATAAATAAACTTTGATGTATGGTTTGTTAGGATAGGACAATAAAAATTAAAAATCTAAATATTTTAGAAAATTGCCTTTAAAGTTGTCCAAATGAAGTTCTTAGCAATGCATATTACTAGTCAAAAATTAAGTTTAAATATATTTACGGTAGGAAATTTACATCATGGAACATGATCTTTACTCATTTTTGGCATAAAAAATAAATCAATCAATAATTTTGACCCATACAATGCATTGTTGGCTGTTGCTACAAAAACCCGTGCTACTTATGACTGGTTTTGTGGTCCAGGGTCACATATAAAAGATAACAACATTAATCTGACAAATCCTAATGCAATGCTATAAACTGTGTTTTTTAGTTTGCTTAAGGACATGGTTTTTACAGGGATCAATTTTTTAAATGCCTCCCTCATAAATTGGGCACATTCATTGTCGGTCACTCCCTCATTCTGTAAAATGTCTGTATGACGACATTCAATATTGTATAGCCTACAAAATTATATTAAAGGTGGTACAACATACTAAGTATCATTATAGATAGCCTATAGAAAACTGTGTGACAAGCAATCCAGTAAACATAAAAAAAATACTTCTGTAATATATTCTGTTCTGTATTTTATGGCAAAAATAGAATCTCACAGAACATGTGCATGGCATATACCCATCTCATCCCGAGAAAGGGTTAACAGAAGGAGGTAAAAGTAGCTTTTATTCAGTGGGAGTGCGATTCGAGACCCGGGAAAAGTCACGCCTGAGTGTAGAGGCGAAAGACCGAGCGGTCCTTGTGAACGAGACTCCATTTACATATTCACCCTAAGGGTTTAAAGGCGTGTGTACCAGCAGAGATTAGTGGGACATACCTCCACACTTTGGCAGTGGGCTACTCTAACGGCACCCTCAGTCTCTGAGTTTTTGTAATAACACTACTTCTCCAGAGACAGGTAAGTTTCATACCTCTTCTGCATGGAGCACTAGTGCGCGTTCTCGGGGAGAGTTCAAGTGTAGCATGACCGCACATGTCTGATGATATAGACTACTTGCTCAAACTTAGTTTTATTTTAGTAACTTTAACCTGTAGATTCTATAGGTAACTGGAATGTATTTAATTTCGGGTTGTTAAAGCGTGAAATAGTGTGTGGTTATCGAGCGCGCATGGCTGAGGCGTGCGGAAAGCTTACAGCTCATTATGTAAGCGTGGGGAAGTGTGTGAGATCTATTCCTCATTTTCCTGCATTACCTGTCTGAGTTCTTTAGTGTTTTGTGCACATCTTCGAACGAATTTCGTTCGACTAAAAAAAATCGATTATTCCGAGATTTCCATGTTCTCATGAAAATCCAGTCTGAGTTCTTTAGTGTTTTGTGCACATCTTCGAACGAATTTCCAGATGTTTGGCGAAGATACAGCGTAAAAGTAACTGAAACCAATATTTTAAATTTTGTGGTTAAAAAGCTTTTTTTTCATAAAGAAGCGAACTTTCCGAAAGTGAAGTAAATTAATTATTATTAAAACCGGTTTATTTCGTTGACGTCATAGAAGTGTTAGAACGCGCGTCACGCGGATTAAAGTTTTTACTGTTCTGACAACGTCTTACTTTTGCAACATAATTAATTATGGAGACATCTCATTAATATTTCTGCGCTTTTCACTTAAGCGTATTGCCATGCATGTATAGTTCACCGAAAATGAAAGTTCTGTCATTGTTTGACTTACTCATCCCAAAAAGTATGACTCTCTTTCTTCCGTGGAACCCAAAATGAGATGTTATTCAGAAAGTGAGGGATTGACGACCTCGGTCAGCGTTCACTTTCCTTGCATCTGTAAGGATACGTAAATAATAAATGAGGGTGTCATTCTGCCTAATCGCTCATTTTGTGTTGCAATGAAGAAAGATAGCCTAATCACACAGGTTTGGTCCATCGTGAGGTCGAGTATATGATGACTCTGGACTTTCATTTTCGAGTGAGCCATCCCTTTAAAACAATAGAAATGTGAGCGCGTGTGATAAATAAGGGGGCGCTGAGTGCAGGTGAATTCCGCGGCGGGGTGAATGTGAGTTGAGTTGAGTCGAGCGTGCATCTGAGCGGGGGTAACGTGCTAATTGGCGTTGGTAGACTGTGCGGCGTGCCCGCGGGGCCTCTCGGAGGAATGCCGCGCCGTCACTTTGGCTTTGCGCTGCTGCATAGAAATGACTCAGACTTCAATCAGATCTCTAGTAACAATGAGACTGCACATTGAAGTTAGAACGATACGGCCAGCTCGACCTTCTCTCGGCTTTTACTAGCTACTAGGCTATCTGAGAGTTTAACCAAAACCGTTAAATCGTTCTTTTAATAACAAGCCTTATTTTTCTGTCAGGTCACATCTGTATTCACGGGGAACGTAGATTAAGAAGCTATTGATGTTCTATTCGTTTACGAACTGTTGACAAGTTTAAAACTTGTCCTTTAACTTTGGCATGAAATGAAAATTCACTCTATAAATTTTTCTAAATGCATGCTATACCATGTATGTTTTCAAAATGTATTTTGACCTTTCATTTTTAACTAAAAGTCATAACTGGACCAGTGTTACCAACTCATTTTCAGGGGAAGTTGCTAAAGGAAGGAGCAATTTGTTGCTAAATTAGGTTGTGATGTCATTGCACAATGATATCATTACATAGTTATGACAAGGTGTATCATAAATTAACAATTATTCAATTATTATTAAATTGAGCAATTGCTAATAGCAGCAAAACTTAATTTGTGTGATGTGTGTACTGCTAGGCATCTTTGGTTTCCTCTTTTCGTGTAATTTAGATGGAAAATGTGTGCCTTTTTATCGTTTGAGTCACTTCTCAAAAGTTGCTAAAAGTTGCCAAATACATTTTTAAAACAGCTAAATTTGTTGCTAGGTGCTTTTGAAAGAGAAAAAGTTGCTGGGGTAGTGTGAAAAGTTGCTAAATTTAGCAACAAAATTGCTGAGTTAGCAACACTGAACTGGACAACAGACTTCTGTCTGGTGACACGTGCAGGACTTATGCAGTCACGTGATCTACCTAAACCCCGCCCCCTGCAACTCAAATTTACCCAAAGTCCCTTTCAAGGAAAGTCTGTTCACTTGGTGGCCATATTTCCAACGCCTCCAGGCAGCTATTTCGGGCACCCAAGACCAAGTCCTGTTTACTTGAATGGGAAAATCCTGAAATCAACAACAAAATCTGACATGAATGGTTCCATAAATGTTGTTTTTTTATGCTCAAATAGCATAGAAAAATCCTATATTTCAGGCTGAACCAGCAAATGCTCATGTGCAGTCCTAATCGCACGTTTCAGAACACTCACTGTTTCTTTGGCCCTTTCCCAAATGGCACTCTTCATGTGTACTTGCAGCGTTGAAGGTTTACAATGGCAACCACAAGCATCTGTCCGTTAGGTCCATAAGTGCATAGTGTGTCCAATTTGTAATTGAATGTTTGTTTGTTTACAATGGCAACCACAAGCATCTGTCCGTTAGGTCCATAAGTGCATAGTGTCTGCTGAGCCCATACTGAGACAAGCTCCAGAGCAGACTTACTGCATTACATCAAGAAAATCTGTGTACACGAAAGTGTGAATCGAAAGTGTGAATTGTGATTTGGGGCGGGGGGTTTTGGGGTTTGAACTTCTAACAGCCATGGCAGTGACGCAATGACTCGCAATTGTTTCTTTTATGTAGAAGACAGGACTTATTCCACCATATCATGTGTTGGTATATCCGTCTTGGTATTTCTAAAGTATTCGGCTCATTTGGCTCCACTTTTAAGTGCAACACCCACATCTACAAATCTAATCAACAACCAATGTACAGAACCAAGTCCCCACTCACCATTTTTATCTTTTGATAATCTGTTACACTTAATGTTATTGTACAATTTCAACAGTATAATAATTCATTTTGCAGCACATTCTTAAATGGAGTAAAAAACATTATAAAATCAGACCTGATGCACATTCTTTATCATTTATCATAATTTTTTATTTGCATGTTTTTCCAAATCGTAAATACGAATGAAGAGGACTTGAACGCACCATTTGTAACTACCTTACTTTTCTACACTTACAGTACTTGAGGAAGCATGTTTTGTGTTATTCATTATAGAATTTGATAATGATCTTAATCTCTTTTTATGTGAAACTTAATATAGGTTTTGTGATCATTGTGGCAGATTCAAACACACACATACACACTCAAAAGTGCATTAATACAGAAACCTTCCTCACATTAGGTTCAGTCGACAATCTCTGTCATTCATACAGACCTTTGATGTGGCCTCTTATTGTATTCCCTCTTATTCACTTCTCAGTTCTCCCACTGGGCTGTGGAGAGAGCATGTGTGTTTATAGGACCCATAAGGAAAATTTACGCATTGTCACTTAGATAATGGACTTGAAATGAGATCCTTAGAAGTTAAGAAGTAAGTGCCTTTTTTGTGTGTACTTGCACGTTCTGTCTGCAGACTTAAGCACAATGTCTTTTAGCCATTTCTTGTAGGATGCACCTGGAGGCCTTGCCTGTGTCCTGTATGCATAATGTGGTTTGACACTCTCCCCAGTTTCTCTATTTCCCCAAAAGTAATGTGCATGTCAGACATAGACTGTTATATTTACTATAACTGCCTTCCAAAGCGATGTGAAAAGGTCATTATGAGTTATAATGACACAGAAATGCATTCGCCACCCTCGGGGTGTAACGTGAACAACAGCTGTGATCTGAAAGTATGAATGACTGATGTTGTTGCGTTGTTATGTTGACATGCTAAATGTTTCTACCTCGTGGTATTTTCAAACTACAGTTGAACATGAACTCTATATAATGATATTAAACATGGTAGTATTAAAGTCAGTTCACACAAATATGAAACATTTGTCATCATTTACTCACCATAATATCATTCCAAAAATGACTTTCTCTCTTCTGTTGGATTAAAAAAATAATTAGAAATTCATTAAAAAACTGAATGTAAATCTTTTTGGCTCAATTATCAAATAAGATTGATTGGGTTTTCTTGTGACAATAAGATCAGAATTCTGACCTTTAAGAAAAATAGTGCCCAGAGTACCATGTTAATATGAAGGAATTTTGTATTTTAGGAATTTTAGGAGGTTTAAAGGAACACAGCTGCTTTTCTCATAGTGTAAACAATTAGTTTCTTGTTTACACCAGATTTGAGTTTCTTATTCTTTTAAGCAAATTGCATGTGTTTTGGCCCATTTGCAAATCAGTAAGTAAAATTGTCTACAGTTAACACAATAACTAAATGCACATGGCTTGCTGATCAAAACGGATGAGTTGATTCTCAGTGAAATTGTCACACTCTTCACAACTTTTAAACAATCGATTATCGTGCAAGCTATCAATGATCCAAAATGATCCATTCAATTATCAAAATCTGTCAGACCAATTACTGACACAATTACCAAGTTTTGAAGCATGAATTAAATGTTTTGGTTGAGTTACTACATTTTATAGACATGCTAATGGAGTTGTGATGCTCCATAAAGAAGTTGTGACAATAACACTTACAGAGCAATACTGAGACTGTTGCAAAAAAGTCGGGGCCACACGAAACCAGCAGTTCAATTACAGGCTGCAGCAAAGTCAGATTGTGCAGAGGACTCAACTGTTTCCTGTGGTCTTGTCCCGGAGGTCGTCTGAGACAGGGTCTTTACAGGGGATCTCTATCTGGGGCTCATCTAGTTGTCCTGGTCTCTGCTGACATTCAGGGCTCTAGAGGTCCTTTCTAGGTGCTGATCCACCAACTGCAACCGATTTTGAGTAGATACAGATCGATAGTGTTCTGGATCTGTCTGAAGAATCTGTGTCATTGCTTGTGTAATGACTTTTATATAAAGTCATTATTATTATTTGGCCTTGAAAAACTGCTGACTACTTTGGTCTAACTCTGGTTCGGATTCATTGAATGGCTACAGGATGTCCGGTCTGAACATTAGGTCTCACACCAGGAATGTACTTCAGATGTGTGTGGTTTTACTATTAGTTGCACGCACACATATATCAACACAATCCTTAAACGGGGCACTTCTAACTAACTAAACTTATTACCTATTGGCTATTAACACATATACACATCCAGCCTCAATACTGTCTTGGTTCCACTCTGCGGAAAGTTTTGGAACAGTCCAAATCACAAACAGAGGTGGTAGGGTTTGAGTTCACTTTCGAGGGGTGGCCTTTCTTACAGGCCTATAATTCTATTTGTTGTTCTCGAAGGATATTTTAGGGTTTCCTATGGTCAAATACTGTATGATCACATATTTAGTTGAGACAGAGGTCAATGTGATCTATAACACTTATCCATTAATTATTTCTCAGTGATCCATTATGTTTTTTTGAAGTCATATTTGCCACTTTTTGCCATTTAACCAGGTCTAATGTTTCTTTTTTGACAGGACTGAGAGGAAGAAATAAAAAAGACTACTGAAATAGTGATGCCATCCAACAAGTACTCCTCCGCTATCATGGCGGAAAGTGACAAGATGACTGCCACGGTAAGATAAAGAAAGAGCGTTGGGATATCAATAGGTTCTGTCATGATTTGCCATCCCTTTACTCTTTTTTTCTTGGAACACAGAAGGGAACATTTTGAAAAACATTTTGGTTGCTCTTCATGCAATTACAATGAATGGTGATTTCTTCATGCATTTTTCCTTTTTTTTTTTGAGTTTTTAATTTATTAATTTTTATTATTTTGAATTGGTTTTGACAATTTTTAATCCAGCATCCACCCTGACACACTGTTCCAGTGTCTGCAACACTTTAATGATATCAGCCTTACTTTGTCTCCTACATGCACACAAAGCATGTGTGGAGGTGTGGAGTGGTGTGGGTGTCTCACTCGTCTATGGTGTTTTGGGTTCAGAATGAGGCCAAAGGTGCAGTGGAATTTATGGGATTAGAGAAAGGGGAGAGAGAGGGGAAAATGGCAGTGTCTGGTTCTCTTGGTGGAAGAGCTGCTCTAACAGGTTTTTCTTTATGGCAGCCTTATTCAACTTTTTCCAGATTTTTTTTTTTTTTTTTTACGTTCTAACAGATTTTTCTCCATATTCTTTGTGACTGTAAATGAGGCAAGACTGCTTCATTACTTTCTTCTGATCCTGCACTCCATAGAGCGAAAAGAGAGAGAGATAAAGAGAGAGCAGGCTCTTTGAACGCTGCACCTGGCCGAGGAAGTGCTCTGGATCCCAGAGACCAGCTGCTTGGCCGGGGAGGAGAGAGAAGCACACTGGCCATTCAGATGCCCAGGAACACGTCCCATGTCAATTTGAGCTCAACTGAACCTAGTCTGTACTAAGAAATCTGTTTTATGAGACGTCTTAAAAGGTTCTGACCTCCTTTTACTCTGTTGCAGCATGTCAGTGTTCTGAACATCATTATTTCTTTTTAACTTAAAGGAATGTTTGGGTTAAATACAGGTTAAGCTACTGACACAATTTTTCTTATGCTGTCAGTAACCACAGAGAGGAATTTTAACTCGCCTTAGTTTGAAAAGAAAAATGTGCTGACAGAAATGGAAGTCTGTGGTGTAGGGTTGTCACGATACCATTATTTCTTTCTGAAATCCTGGAAGTATGGTTATAGTCTTGCCATATTTATGACTTGAATGAAGATGAATTAATCCTGGCACCCTTTCCATTTACAGTGCATGCTATAAGTCAAAGCTTTTGAATAATACCTCAGTTTTGAGGCATTGTTAGTATTTATTTATTTGTTTATTTATTTTTGTGGAAATATCAAGTGAATATGGCTTTAAAAATGGATCAGAATTGCTAATCAAACTGATAGACAAAAGATTTAATAATCAATAAGGTAATTGGGCTGTTCATAAAGAACAGTAGTTCTCTATAAAAGTACTTTCTATAAAAAAGGCACATTGATTATTATTCTTATTATTTTTATATGGTGATATTCTTATAATGCAAGCATTTTTATTTTCCAAAGCCGTCCAAAATCAATTGAGGGAATAAATCGTTAAGCATCGATTACATCACACTGTGTACATGTACACATCATTAAGATTAGGTCATTTTGGATCATTAGGCTTTAAATGGACACAAATTTAATGAAAAAATTACTTTTATTTTGTAACCTCTATATTTTAGACTACAATGAAGTATATATTGTATAAACTTACAGTACATATACATTATATAAACACACTGAACAACATGTGTAATGTTGATTTAATTGATTAATGAAGAAATTATTGACAGATTAATTTATTATCAAAATTCAGTCATTTGTTGCATCCCAAGTGTTTTGAGTTTAAAGTGATAGTTCACCCAAAAATGAAAACTCTGTCATAATTTACTCTCACTTCAAACCTGTATGACTTTCTTTTTTTTGTGGAACAAAAATGAAGATACTTAGAGAAAGGTTTTTTTTACCCACACATTGGAAGTCAGTGGTCACCAAAACTGTGTGGTTACCATCATCCTTCAAAATGTAATTCTTACGTTCCACATAAAGTCAAACAGGTTTGGAACGACATGAGGATAAAGGACTCTGATGGCAAAATTTTCCTTTTTGGGTGAACTATCCCTTTAAGGCTGGAAACTGTATGGTTTGTGTTGTCATTCTGAGTTTCATTCGTGGATTAATTGTGTGACAACAGGCTTTACTGGCTAAAACAAGTTGTCTTACAGATTTGAGGACATGACATGTGCTTCCACATTTTGCATCTTGTCTGGAATTGTCTGGATATGTATGTCTGCTTTAACATAACTGTTATCTGATGAGCCTCGCCACTCATCAGTGTTGTCTATAATGTGTTTGTTTTTGTTTGGTTGGTTGGCAAGCATGGCAGCAGACACACAGAACTCTGGGAAATAACAGTGAGTTTTCACACATTGCTATTCCTTGGTGTGTGTGTAGTATTATGTGGTATAAAAGGGATCTGAGCCACCTGGTTTGATCCGCTGACTTTCTTTGGCCTTTCAAAAGCTTGAGGATGGGGCCAGGGGCCCCTTTAGGCAAAACCAGTGTAGGGGGTGTCATTAGGAGCCAGCAGAAAGATAAACTGAATGACTAAAGGAGCCCATAAACCCTTTCACCTCTCCAGCCTCTACTTGCCTCCTTAAACTGAATACATGGTTTAGTTTTATGTCAGCTTATTCATGTGTGTTCATGCTAAGGTGATTTGAGCAGCTTTTGCTTTGATCTTTAAAGAGATATTTTGGTCATGCGGTGCTCCTCTGCATCGTGCTGATGACATTAGCAATAATTCATGTTTCAGGATTGTCATTCCTGTGCGAGTCATTGTTCAAATCATTGAATTATTATAAAACACATGCTTAAAGTGATAGTTCAACCAAAAACGAAAATCCTGTCATCATTTCCAGACTCATGAAACTGATTTTATCCAAGTCTTGTGAAGAGATAGGATGGCTTTATGTAATGTACTGATTTAAATAAGGCTTTTAGTCGCTTATAAACACACATACATGTAGTGCATCACATGTGGTAAACATGGAAGCATCACGGAAGCATCACATGACGCATTATTTTAGCGCAATAATCAGATCCAAAACATATGTTTTTTAGCAGGTACGATCAATAATGGTGGAGCTCTATTCTGGAAAAGCAGCTTATTTGCATTTAAAGAGACATGCTCTAATACAGCGTGTTTCTGCTTCCACTCAAAATAAGCATTTTCAAAATTAAATAATAAAATATCTGTGGGGTATTTTGAGCTGAGACTTCACAGATACATTCTGGGGACACCAGAGACTTATATTACATATTTTAAGAAGGTGCATAATTTGTCTCCTTTAAAATATCTTCATTTGTGCTTTGAAGATTAACCAAAGTCTTATGGGTTTGAAATGGCATGAGGGTGAGTGAATGATGGTGTGATTTTCATTTTTGCGTGAACTATCCATTCAAGACTCTAAAGTCTGCTTGGATGAGCTGTGTTCAGAGCTGTTGTTAAATTACTACAAACACACATCTGAGACTGCACAGGCGCATTGAGCAAATTGGTTTTTAGAAGTTTGAGTTGAAAATATGCATGAAGAACATTTGCATGCACAAACAATTTTTTATTTAGAACTTATAAAAGCTAACCACTTACACATGCAGCGTGGTTGTTGTGGTTGGTGGGAGTGAGTGTGCTGTGCATGTTGGCAAGACCTCTGATCCTCTGCAGCACAGCTGTGGTATAAAAGATGTCTAGCATTCCAGTGGACAGTTCCAGAAATGCGACAGCAGCCTGAATTGTTCCTACATCCATGAACGCACAATCTTTAGCCTGTCTGCTTTACTCTGTGCCTGTACTTATAGAAAACAGTGTTATCTCTGGTTCTTTATAGTTTTCAGTTTTCATATGCATGTTCACATACAGAAACACTAATTCACTTGTTCAAATGTTCAAATGAGGGCTGGGTTATAAAGCTGTAAAAGTGTCATATCTGAATATTTTTCACCTGTATGATAATTATGTACATTTCGATATTTATGTCTTTACTTCAAAGTTTCGGTAACACTTTAGTATTAACTAGTTGCTTATAAGCATGCCTATTAATAACATTGACTGTTAGTACTTAAATTATAAAGCACATATTCTGCATGACCATATTCTACATCCCTAATCCTACCCAATACCTAAATTTAATAACTACCTTACTATTAAAAAGCAGCAAATTAGGAGTTTATTAAGGCAAAGCCATAGTTAATGGTTTGCTAATAGTGAGATTTGGGTCTTAAAATAAAGTGTGACCAAAGTTTTTTTTTTTTTTTCAGAGGCACCATAAACTAAATATTAGGGATAAACTCAGTATCTTTACAATTATTGAGTTAAATTACAAAGACTGCAAAATTATTTAATATTATTTCATGAAATTGAATTTTAATTTCAGTGCATCCCTACTAAATATAACATTTTAATAGACTATGTTTACAGTAAAATGCGAAGCAGGATTTTTTTATGAGGGTAAAATATTTGATTCATAGAAAAGGACTGTGATCTGATTCATTAAAATGATTTGGGCTTATCATATAATCACACATGCTAGAAAAGTTAAAACACTATTAAAACATATTTGTCTTAAATAGTCTAATAGCGCAGCCAACATTAAAAAAACTGAAATATTGTGAAATATTATTATTATTATTTAAATAACTGTTTTCTATTTGAATGTATGTTAAAATGTAATTTATTCCTGTGATGCAAAGCTGAATTTTCAGCATCATTACTCCAGTCTTCAGTGTCACATGATCCTTCAGACATCATTCTAATGTGCTGATTTGCAGCTCAAGAAACATTTCTTATTGTTAGCATTTTTGAAAACAGCATTTTTGAAAACAGCTTTATATTTTTGTGGAAATCATGCAACAGCATACCTCCAAAAGAAAAACATTAATGTATCCAAGAAGCATCAAAGCAGGCACTTAAAAAGTCATCAATCGCTCAGAGATGTCAGCTTATCCGCAAGCAACAGAGGCATGACCAAACACATACTGTAGATACATTCATTCTCAGAGCACAGCCATGTATTGGTTGTGTATGTTGTGTTGCCACTTTGCTCTGTCAGTGGACTGATCTTCTCAAGGCCTCAAACAGTCTCTTCTTCATGTCACAACACAACCGCTTCTGGCACGACAAAAGAAACCTGATGAGAAATTAAATTGAAAGGATTAAAGGTAGAGCAGCCAAGACCGGCAGGGTTTTTTTTATTCTGTACATCATCAAAACAAATCAGAGAAAAGAGCCTTCTATTATTTTATATTGTTGTGTATGTAATAGATTTCCAGAACAGGTGATAGATATTTGATGACTAGTAGCCCAGGGGTTTTGAACCTTGTGCCGCCCAAGTTTAATTTCACTGGTTTAACACATTTACCAAATTTGATTTAATCAATGTAAATCATGAGATTATATACATATGTATGCATTTTTCTCTTTGAGGCGTTTCAAGAAAAGAAGTGAGATTTGTTTTTATTCTTTTCTATGAGGCGTTTTCTTTTGATCACTAGATGTTTTAAGACGGTACTTGATGGAATTAAAAGTGTTTCTCTTCAGGTGTATACGTCTAGTTTCCTCTAATATATATTATTATTATATATAGGTACAAATATTTAGTGCAAAAGAAAGGGTCAAGGGGTCGAGGTTTGGCTGGTTAGCATGATCCAGACTCTGGTGCTAAATGTCAGCATTGATTGATAACCATAATGGGCACTGTGATAGAGACAGTGATGTTGTAGAGATGTTTGGGCCTGCCCACCATTAGTATCTTTTTTATGAATGGGAATAGCGAACACCTGTATTATATACATATGTATGCATTTTTCTCTTTGAGGCGTTTCAAGAAAAGAAGTGAGATCACACCCACTATATTGAAGACTGTGAGTTGTCCAAATGTTTTAAACAGAGTGTCATTTTTTTTCAGGCTGCTGTGAATGGTGACATGTCAGTAGGAGAGGGATTGTCAGAAAACGACAGCGGTCTGGAGATGACCAATGAGAACAGCCCGCTGACTGCGGCAGAGCCACCTTCACCTTTCTGCCCCAAACAGAACGGAGGCGCAGCCTCACCTGCTGGTACACAGACCCCATTTAATACGCTGACTGTTTCCGGACTATAAGTCGCACTTTTTTTCATAGTTTGGCTGGTCCTGGGACTTATAGTCAGGTGCGACTTTTTTATCAAAATTAATTTGACATGAACCAAGAGAAAACATTACCATCTACAGCTGCGAGAGGGCGCACTATGCTGCTCAGTGCTCCTGTAGCATACCCCTGAAAACATTAAAGGGTAACTAAACCCCTGGTCAGAGCCTGACTCCACCCACTGGCAATATCTGAAAAATGCTGAAAAGTAGGCAGAGCACAGCGGCGATAGAGGGGATGAACCGAGGGCGGGGCTGAGCGGGTGGGGCGTGAACCTGAGACCCGCAGTAACGGATTAATTGACAGCTGCTGTCAGAGTCGCTAAAATGGAGAGTGACTGTAGTGACGCAAGTAGTTTTGCAACAGAGCGTTCATTTGAAGTAGAGGACTTTTCTCCCCCACCTTCACCTGAAGTTGAGGATGTCGAGGTGTCTGTGGACACAGGGCCAGGGCCTGAGCCATATGTTGAGGATGTCGAGGTGTCTGTGGACACAGGGCCAGGGCCTGAGCCATTTCGCATTTCGATCGGCATCTGACGATGCTAGTGAAGCAGCCGATACAGTGATTTTGACGGAACAAGATGGTTTTATACTGCCAAGGGGGCGTGGTAGCTGCTTACGTCACCTGCCACCGCTTACGTCACGCACCACTGCAAACATCCAATAGGAAAAATCAACTGCAGTAGCCACCCGTTCAACCTGAAGAGGGCAGAACTCAGACGTTTTTACACCATGTATTGTAGAATTAAAACACTTTATACTCAAATGTCAAAAAAGAGACTCGAATCAATGAACAGCACTAATAAAAGCCCCCATTCTTAAAGATCATTAACTAAAAAAAGTTGGTTTAGGGTTTAGTTACTCTTTATCTGAAAACAACTGAAAACTGTTAACTGAAATATTAACTTAAAGACAACTGAGAAAGACTGAATTCAAACAAAATTCCCCCCAAAAGAAAATCCTATTCTGCAGATTACAAACTGCAGGTAGTAAAATATGCAGCCGATCTGATAGGTTACAGGAGCACTGAGAGACTGAATGCAAACAAAATGCCCCCAAAAAGAAAATCCTATTTCTCTTTGTTCTTGGTTCTAAATAAATGCGACTTATAGTCAAGTGCAACTTATGTATGTTTTTTTCCCTCATCATGACGTATTTTTGGTTTTTTGTTATTTATAATTGCGACTTATAGTCCAGTGCAACTTATATATGTTTTTTTCCTGCTGGTACACAGACCCCATTTAATACATTTTCATTTTATCACTAGTACTAGATGTAATTCCTGTAAAATTTAAACCTGTTTTTACATGTGTTTGATATTGGATTTAACTTTAGCAATTCTGTCACACTAGTCTTATTTTAGCACGAATGTGAACGTACCTTGGAGTAGGGATGCACCGATTATCGGTATTGGCTCCGATATTGGCATTTTGTGCCAGATCGGGTATCAGTCAGACGAGACCATGAAAGGCAAAAAAAAAATCATTATAAAGCACCATAAAGTTCTCGTGCAAGTGTTCTGAAGGTACAGATGAATATTTAAGTCCGTAAATTCAAGTTCATGTAAACTCTTCTCTCCGCTGCGGCTGTCTGTCATCCTCCATTCAGCATTTAAACTGTGTGTCGGATGAATATTTAAGTCCGTAAATTCAAGTTCATGTAAACTCTTCTCTCCGTGAAGTTTAAAAGTTTTTAAAAGAAAAGGCTCAATAAACTATCGCACACATGTAATACACTACGCATCAGTATCTCTCCATTTTGTGCTCAAGATGATGTGGAGCACTACGCGCTGTGACTCCTTATTGCTTCAAGCGCATCATTCTGTGCACAGGATGCACATAAGCGCTTTGTGCCACTCTGTATTGAGCCTTCATATTATAATACTTTTGCACAATGAAAGATTATTAATAACATTTCTTGTTCTGTCTATCTATCATATATTGCTGCCTCCGTTACTGTGTTATACATTTAAAAGAAATGTCTTTTGATTTATAGTATATATTTATATGTAAGGGATAATGTACATCCAGCTGGTTTATAATACTTTTGCACAATGAAAGATTATTAATAACATTTCTTGTTCTGTCTATGTTTTATATTTTGCTGCTTGTTTTACTGCTAAAAAGATGTTTTTACCATATATGTTGAAATTAACGCTAAAGTCTTCCATTGTAACTCTCTGTGGTTAAGTGTTTTTAGTCACAAGATGGCACCAGACAGTTAACGATGGCGGAGTGACTCGTTAAGCATATAAGTAGTACCAGTCAAGATAACTTTAATTTTTTTTAGTTTACCTCGGAATAACATACCGCTGGATGGCGCGATTGACCAATCAGAATAAAGTATTCCACAGAGCCATGTAATAAATATATATATTTACTTGTTTTTTATTATGAATGTATTTTACAACAATACAAAGAGCAATGTAACATTTTACCAGACTTATTCACTTATATTTGATCCCCACTAAATAATGTTATTTTACTGTTTAGATTTCACAATGTTTAGATTGTATAAAATTGTTGTGCAGTCATGATTTATCTAGAATAATTTTTGCTGCTGAATTATGTACCCACCTAGTTTATAATATGGGGCAGTCATGGCCTAATGGTAAGAGAGTCGGACTTGTAACCCAAAGGATGTGGGTTTCTGGCAGGGGTTGTAGGTGGGGGAGGGAATGACCAGCGTTCTCCTTCACCCTCAATACCACGACTGAGATGAGACCCCTGAGCAAGGCACCGAGCCCCCAACTGTTCCCTGGGTGCCGCAGCAAAAATAGCTGAACACTGCTCCGGGTGTGTGTTCACAGTGTGTGTGTTCTTTACTCACTGCTGTGTGTGTGCACGTGGATGGGTTAAATGCAGAGCATTTTCATTTGTTATTTTTCTTTAAAATAAAGTTGTCTATATTTAGTAGATTGTGTGTAACACACAAAACACTGATGATCAGGTCAACACAGATAGAAATTCTACATTGATTAAAAAAAAAAAACTGTGGTGTTATTAGATTGAATCTGTATCGGACGATATTTTCAGTATCAGATTAATTATATCAGTGCATCCCATCTTTGGAGCAGTGTGTTATAATGTTTATCCTGTTGAAATACCTTAACTTTTTTGTTTGTATTTTCAGTGGAAGTCAACAGTGTTACAGACAGTGTCAAAATGTGTTTTATTATTAAGTAATATTAATATTATTCATGGAATTTATTATCTTTTTTTGGTCGCTCAAAGTTTTGTAGATTTATGTCACTACTTATGTTATATAACTACTACTACAAATACTACATACTGTTATTTAGTTGAATACAGTATATGAAATGAAATGATCACTCTGGTGTTTAAATTTCAGAACCAGGTAGGCCTAGGATGAAGTATTATGCAGAATGTCTGAAATTTCTTATAACCTCTTATTCTTCCAGATGAGAGCGAGAACAGCATCAGAAGAAAGAGATCTCGTAAGCGCTCCGATACAGAGGAAGACAGCGCCTGGGATTCCTCCTACAGTGAGGTGAGAATTGATGTACTACACATCTGATCTTATCGCACATTGACAGAACAGTTCACATTCCAAAGTTCATTTTCACATAGCTGAAAAACAGTCAAAACACAATTGCTTCACTACAGGAAATATTATTATTTTTTTAAACCATTGGCAGTTTTGTTAAATAATTGAGGTGAACGCACAACAAAATTAGTGGTGTAATCATATATGAATCCATTCATTCACCACAATTCATGTTCATAAACAAACATCATGAAACATGCAGGAAAACACATAGAAACCTGAGTTCGGTATCACTTTAGTGGTCCTCTGTGCATTATCAGCATGATGAAATAAGACATGCAGAAGATCACATTGTGTGGCATTCCTGCCCCCCCTTTAAACAAACACTGCCATACACATGCGCACTAGCTGCAAACTGAGTGCATGTGTATGCATGTCTATGTGTGTGTTGTTGTGATACATATCTGTACCATCAACACATTTCACCCTTCAAGGTGATAAGAGCTATTCATTCTCTACTGTAAAAACTCCTTACAATCAGATACATCATGATAAGCAGAATTGACTATTTTATATCTGTTCTGTAGTGTTTATGCTTGTCTGCGGTTTTACTCTGTATTGATAAAACTTGTGCATCCAGTGCAAAGAGAAAAAAAATGTAGAGGATATGAGTCAGATTATGGGCATTTATACAGTTTACAGAATGAACAGGTGCTGTAATGTGCATAACAGTTTGCTTTTACCTTTTTAGGTAAAATTATTAAATACATGGAATTTGTTTGTGAAATATTGAGAAAGTTGAGTCGAGCTCATTACTTGACAATTCCTGTCTATAAAAGTGTAAATGTGCAGCAAACAACATGTGAATTTAGAAAAAAATTATTCATAATAAATAACAATTTTCAATTAATTTCAGCTATAATATAATATAATATAACATAACAGTTAACATTAGTTAACATGAACTCATGAATACTTCTACTGCTTTTATTAATCTTAGCTTATGTTAACATTAAAGGCACAAGATCTTCATCATAAAATATCCAAAAATGACTTGCACGGTGTGATGTATTTCATGCAGCTGTGTACTTATGTTATCTCAAAAGTTCCCAAGGATTTGTAAATCCTGAGAAATTCCAATTTTAAATAATGGCTCGTTCCTGGTCATTGTCGCCTTTCAGTGACATAATATCCACGCTATCCTCAGTTTCTGCTTGTAGAAACTATGGCAACAGACAGACACAAATGCTGCTGTACAGTTAAACTAAATTTATTACGGCTGTTGCGAATAAAAGATTTTGAGAAAAAAGCCAAGATAAAATGTTGAGAATAAAGTCATTAAATTACGAGGGAAAAAGTTGTTAAATTTCACTTAGTGTAAATGTCTATTGAAATGTAGTGAAGTTTTACAGTGTCAACACAAGCGCAGCTCAAAGTCACTGACAGGTCTTGATCAGGTAACCACTAAACAGAGCTTTAAGAAGTGTTCGAGTTTGAAGCAGAGCTTTCCGATACAAACCACAGACTCCACGGTGATTTAAACATATTTAAAAGCAGATAAAACAGCGCTGCCATTCTCAACAACACTGACAAAACAGGAGAAACACTGCAACAACAATCCAATTAGATTACTTTTCAATCCACAAATCAGTATTTACAATGGATTTACTGTAGTAACACTTAACCTGCCTATTTAATACATTATTATTAAATACTCGTTAAGCAATTGATTTCCACTTTTCCAATGTGAAAAGTGACGAGAAAAGGCAAAAAAGTGAGTTCGGCTAAAGACGTTTTTTTTTTTTGAACCCTAGTCGATCGCATTACACGCTTCGTCCCTGCGCATTACTCTCCAACCTACACCACTGCAGACGCTATTTGACTCTGTCCAACGAGATGAAATGAATGACATGAGTGTGTTTATTCTCGACTTTTTTCTGGAAATTTAATAACTTTTTTTCTCGTAATTTAATGACTTTATTCTCGTAATTTGAGTTTATTCTCAACATTTTATCTCAACTTTTTTCTTAAAATTTAACGAGTTTAATCTCGTATTATGACTTTAATCTCAAAATTGTTTTATTTTATTCTTATTATTGCTTGGCCCTAATCCTATTCCGTACATGTACATGTATATATATATGTGTGTGTGTGTGTGTGTGTGTGTGTGTAATAAAAAGTATTAATCAACATCAATGATCAGTTATTAAAAAAAAATAAGCCACCGTACACTGTAGTGATAGTGGTTATTGAAAAACCCAGAAAAGTCTAACGACTAATTATTACTTGCTCTACCTATGCATCAGCTAACTGTCACAGTATTATCATTTCAGGAAAAGGCTGAGGTCGGGTCTGGTTGTGAGACGGGTCTGCGGCAAAGGCCTCGTCCAAGGACTATTTTTCAGGCAGGACTGACAGCTCACAGTAAACCTCACAACAGAGAGAGGGGACATAGCAAACAGGATCACGACAACCTGGTAATGCTCACATTCACACACACAAAGCCTTTTTATTCTATAAGTGAATTTCTGTCCGTCAGATACACTGAAATCAGGGCCGACATACAGAGATCACCCTCGCGGTAGATTAAAGCTGTCATGCCACTGTCAGCTCCTCACACTTTACTCAACACCTTTAAGTCGAGCTGTTGATCACTGGGTCTTTATGTTGTCAGACATCTGAAGTTGCCTGTACCCCAGCCAATTAAAAACAGAGGTCTTGGAAATTCAAGTAGGGAAAATCAGCCCCTCCCCCCTTCTTTTCAATATGTTATGACTTTTTTCCATAGTTGTTTTATCTGTGTTGTGGTGAGATGAGCAAAGACAGACAAAGTGTGTATGACATTATGGTTTGGAGAGAATTTGCAAAACAATTTCATATATAAAAAAATTTAAAATATATACAGTAGTGTATAGGGCTGGGCATAGGCGCTGATCCCAAAATGATCAAGCACCCATGGAAAAACAACAAGATAGTCTCCGTTCATTTTAACCAATAAGAAATGTATTACAGCATGTACGACTTGCGCACTGACTGAATTCTAACTCGCAAATTCTCTCATCATAAACAATAAAGTGCAGATGTACCTGCGATGTAAGTATAAGAGATTTATTCATCATACAGTGTAGATTCACTGACGTGTGGTTAGAAGCATACAGTAGCTTCTCGTTAGACTGACGTGGACTAAAGATTATGCACTTATGCAAAATAAGCAAGCTAACATGGAGTGCAGGCTATAATATAGACTATAAAAACAGGTCATGACCGACTAAAACCAGCTACCATGTTCCACAGTGCAACTTTTAAGCTACATTGACGTCACAGTGGCATGCCATCCCATACCACAAAAACTAATTTTGACTTGTCTCAAAGTTTGTTAAAAAAAACACATAAACCATGTTGACAGAAATGTTGTTGCATTGGAAATCTGCGAGAGCAGCAGCTACACATTTGCCCCCTAGACAATTTAACTTTTGTTTTTGTTTTTTTGTAATGCTTTATTTTGTATTTTGTCTTTTATTTTGGGGTTGGGTTTGTTTTGTTTTATTTTTTAGTTATGTATTTATTTATTTCTATTTATTTTATTTTTGTTTATGTTTTGGGGTGGTTTGTTTTGTTTTATTTTTTAGTTATGTATTTATTTATTTCTATTTATTTTATTTTTGTTTATGTTTTGGGGTGGTTTGTTTTGTTAGTTTTGATTTTTCGTTTTATTTTGTGTTTTGTTTTGGGGTTTTGTTTACATTTGCCCCATAGAATTTCAATGTAACTATCATTGTTACTATTTTGATTTTTTTTTTTTTTTTTTGTGGTTTATTTTGCTTAGCTTTATTTAAACTTGTAATTGTGTGTGTTTGTAGGTTTCTAGTGTTCCTGAGGGTCCCACACTAGAACTCATGGAACAGGACTCTAAAGACTCTGCACAAAGCAGCACCACATCCATCTCGACAACTGACACAGTCAGCCAACCTGAGTACAAGGTACCAGGACATCTCTCACACACACACACACACACACACACACACACACACCTATCCACCTATCCTGTCTTGTCCCGTTCCTTTTTATGCTCATGCACAAACAACACATGAGTATCTATATTTGTCCACCTGCCTTTGACATGTAACAGTAGCCTCACAGAACTACTCTGTTTGAATGTAAAGATAACAGCCTTTGTTCTCACGGTGTATCCTCTCCTTTGCGTGTCACTAAGCCAGGCAGCTGCGCATTTAGAGAGCATTTATGACCAAGACAAAGAGACCGTGGAGGTCTTGAAAGGGGGTTTTGTGGGTTGTAGCGTCTGGGTAAGTCACTGTTGACCACAGACTCATAAATACTCACACACACATGCACAGGTGAGGAAACAACAGGGCTGTTGAAATGATCCTGATTGATTGAGAGTCATGCTCAGACAAGCTCAGTGTCAGAGGTTTCACTTGTGTCTCAGTCCAGCTCTCTAAGTGCTACAGAGCATGCGTTTGTCCTTTTTTTTGTAACAGGATCAAATAAATCTGTGCAGTGATCATGTTAATTGTCCGTCATTAAAAGGGATCGTTCACTAATAAATTAAAATCTGCGAGTTGAAACCTGTATGATTTTTCTTTCTCTGTGGAACACAAAGAAATTATTTAGCAGAATGTCCAGGCTGAAAAGGAACAAAAAGGACTGAAAAGCACCATAAAACTAGTAATGAAGAAGCCATATTTTCAGATAGCTATGTGTAAGGAACAGAAATCTCATATGCCATTTTTAACTGAAATTTGTGACTCCTTCCTGTTCAAATCTGGTACAGGTTTCAATGAACAATGAACTCATGGTGAACTGTTTCATTTACATTTGTGCTCCTCAGGATAATAAAGGCTTTGGTATTGGAGAGTTAGTCTGGGGCAAGATAAAGGGCTTTTCTTGGTGGCCAGGGATGGTGGTGACCTGGAGAGCAACAGGGAAGAGGCAGGCCTCCCACGGCATGCGCTGGCTACAGTGGTTTGGCGATGGGAAATTCTCAGAGGTAACAAACAAAACAAAGGGTTTTAGAATACCAGAAAACTGCAGTACTTGATACTAATAGCAGTTAGGGCTGTGCAAATAATCGAATGCATTGATCATGCGCATCTCAACAGTAAAGCCGGTTCTGTGATTAGTAGTAAATCTCCATAGCTGCTTTCAAATGGAGAAGCATTTACTACACAGAGCCGTAGTTCACTTGACAAGCTACGCAATATCACGTTCATTATTGCTGATGTATCGCCTGCGATAATGAACGCGATATTCAAAACACACTAGAGCTAAAACACACTAGTGCATGCTAATCTTGGTAGCAGCATGGTAGCAACATGCCAACAGCATGTTAATCATGTTAGAAACATGACTAGCAACATGCAAATCATGCTGAAAACATCTTAGCGACACATTAATCATGCTAGAAACATGCTAGCAATATGTTAATCATGTTAGCAACGTGATAACGACATGTAGCAACATGTTAACAACATGCTAATCATGCTAACAATGTGCTAAAACACACTAACAACATGTTAGTCATGATAGCAACATGCAAACTTGATAATTATGTTAGAACCATTCTGGCAACATGCTAATCAAGCTAACAACATGCTAGTATCATGCTAATCATGTTAGAAACATGTTAAAAACATGCAAATCATGTTGTTAAAATGATGTTTTATTTTTTTTAATTTTTAAATGTTTTGAAATTTTAGATTTTTTATTGTTTTGTGTAGGTTTTCTTTATCCAACCTAATGTTTGTCATGGCTTTTTTATCTAGTTGAAGTTATTATTTGATCCTGAGGTATCTCTGACATTACTGGTTTGAACCACAACTCTGCTGTTATGTGAATTTTTAAACAAATGTGCCTGAAATTTACAGTTTCCCTCTGAAGCTAATTACTTGAATGTAATAAATTAATTAACATAAATTCACAGCAAAATTGCTTATTGTTATGATGTATAAAATTAAATTAAAAATAAAGTCATATTTTCTGTTGTTGTACATCGTGTATATTGTGTGTATACTGTGTAAATTACATACAGTCAAACCCAAAATTATTATTTTCTGTTGTTGTACATCGTGTTTTTTTTTTGTGTTGTGTGTAGGTTACATTAGTCCATGTATGTAAGTGAAGATAGCTAAATAAAGTAAACTACGACATGTTATACCCAAAAAATTTCATATAGTGGACTACCAGTAAAATTTATAAAAATTTGTGACCAAAAATTTTTCAGACACTTTAATCTGACCATGTTTTGCATAAGTGTTTTTTCTTTAATTGCTAATGCAACTTTTATACACCACAGACTGAACAGAATTAAACATTCCTTAGTAATTGTTTGACCTAAATTGGTATTATCTAATTGTGTACTTAAATTTAACAGCTGACAGCTATTCAATCAAATTCATTACATACCTTTCTATCAAAGTCATCTGATGTTATCAAGATGAATTTGTTCTGACGCAGTTTAACTCTGAGTTCCTGTCATATTTTATTACCATTTTCTAAACTATAGCAAATAAACTGATAATGTGAGAAATATTGAAGGTGTCTAAATAAATTTTGGGTTTACTGTATACACATAAATATATAGAGAGAGTAAATTTTTTTTACCATTTTCTAAACTATAGCAAATAATATATATATATATAGTTTTTTATTATGTTATATGTATATTTTTAATTTTATGTCAATGTTTTAAAATTCAAGCATTCTTGCCTTGAACCCCGGTTCCTTTCTGACCCTGGTGTCATGTGTATCTTGCAGGTGTCTGCTGACAAACTCGACTCCATCACAGCCTTCCCAAAGTTTTTCAACCAGTCATCCTACACTAAGCTGGCCTCCTACCGCAGAGCGATCTTCCAGGCCCTGGAGGTGAGAACAGATATCAATCTATGTTCATTTTTTTATAACACTAAAAGACAATTGTACCCTATGGGCAGTTAGACACAACAATGCAGTTTACAACATCTTTAGTACATTTAATAGAGGATAATTATACAAATTTGCACCTGCTGTTCCGAAAACTTGGAGCATGAGCTTTACTTGTACATTCTGAGGTGTGTATGTGTTTTTGTGTGAGATAAACGGGAAACTGGGCAAAAACTCATCTGGAAAGTCTGGAATTCCCCAGAGGTTCCTTAATTATCTCTCTGTGAATCGTATCTCCTAACAAACTTAACAAAAGCATCCAAGTCCAGACATGCACCAGAACAACAGGACTGGCTGTGCTTTACTTTCTCTCCCTCTCTCTCTCTCTCTCTCTCTCTCTCTCACTATCTGCCCCTGCTTCGCAGTCTATACAGCATGATTAATATCTGCAATTTATCTCCATTTTATTTTAGACACAGTACACATAGTTGATTTTATTCCACTTGAGACTTACATGGATGGCTTCTGTTTTCTTACACTTACTCTGACCTACTGTTCTCCCGCTGTCCGTGTGTCCTCAGGTGGCTAGTATACGAGCAGAGAAGACTTTTCCTCCAAGTGAGTCAGACAGTCTTGAAGAACAGATAAAGCCCATGCTCGACTGGGCTCATAACGGCTTTCTGCCCAAAGGTCAGGAGGGCCTGAAACCCAGAGAGAACGCAGGTGAGCACTCGTCATATGACTCTCTTTTAGAACTCACACCCGATCCTTTGTAAAAAAAACTACTTGAGTAAAAAGGTTCAACTTGGGGTCAAATATAACACAGTCAAAGGCTTATGACAATGGCTTATGTTTATCATGAGGACTGTTTAAATGCCAGTGCATTGTATTACAAAATATTGATCCATGTAGAATTTATTTTAACCTACCCAAGAACATATGCTACAGTTTTGATTCACAAGTAAGGCAATTCTGGCTGATCATTTTTTTTGTGTTTTGGCCAATAACTGATAGATGGACAGTATTAAAATTCTGTACTGTTTTGTATAAATACAATTATAATAAAACACTAAAGACTAAATCCGACATGAATTTAGGCATCACAGCATTATGATGTACAGCATGAAAATGCATACTCATTTTAAGATTTGATAAAGATTTAACAATATTATAGAATTTTTTGTGCTTTTAAAGATTAACTTTGGGTGAACATTAGATGAAGGCAAAAGTAATCTACATGTAAAAATTCAGAAAATGAGAAATATTTAAAATAAATATATGCCAAAAAATGTATGCTTTTCTAATATTGGCCAGCAACCAATGTAGTATTGATATATCATGCCTTGAGATGAGTTAGTTAAAAGCAAAAATGGATTCGAAAAGTGAAGTTAGCTCTGAGAAAAGCTCTAGCATCAGATGCCACTTAGTTTGTTATTTTGCTATTAATGCAATGACATTCAGACAAATGCTCTTTTTATGGTTACTGAATACACAAACTATCAAAATAAAAGACAAAATATCAAAATAAAAGGGTAATGTGAACCAACATGACACGTGAACAGACAAACCCATAAAAACACACTTAAACCGTTAAAGTGGTTTCTGCTGGCAGAATTTCAAGCATTGCCAACTTGTTAAGTCATATGAAGTGTTAGCAACAGGAAAATAATGTAACTTGTTGGTCAAGTTTTTCTCCAGTTATCAAATTGGGAATGTTATGAATTCATTTGTAGTCTCACTGTAGTTGAGCTCCAAGACTGTGGCCTATTTTTTTAAGATTACATTTAACAGTGTTATTAAAATATTTGTGTTTTTTAATAGTTGAGCTCCAAGACTGTGGCCTATTTTTTTAAGATTACATTTAACATATATTCAATATCAACAGATACCAATCCATTAAATTCTAAATAAAAGGGTAACATGAATCAACACAAGACATAATTTATATATAAATACATATGGGGTATATATATATATATATATATATATATATATATATATATATATATATATATATATATATATATATATATATATATATATATAATATGTGGAACCTTGTGAAGAAAAGGTGTTTATGTTTTGTGGAACTCTATGGCTGTCAAGTCTTTGTGGTATTGCCTCAGGCAATAGGGTTCAGTCAGGTACTGGCAGCTTACTCTCTCACACTCACCGACTCAGTGTGTCTGATTATAAACCTCTGTTGGGATTCATTCAAGCTGGTTCATCATAATTAAATGTTTATACCTTGAGTTTTTAGGAGAACACTTCAGGATGGACTGCACAATGGCTTCAGAGCCTTCAGTGTTTTAAGCTGAAACCTCTTATCATTCAAACACACAGAAACCAAAACTAAACACTCGCATATGTATTTTTGTGTATTTCCTGAATGTTTCTGGGAGATATCAGGGCATTTCTAAGAAATTTAGTTCTCAGCTTCTTAGAAATTTGAAGAACATTATCTCTTTCCCTTTCTTCTGGGAAAAAACTGTGAGTAATATATCAGTTCAGTGACCCTTTTACATGCCAAACGTATTAATATAGGCAGTCATGTTTTCTATTCATTTTATATGACAGTGAAATTTGTGTTATTTAGGAGTACTTAACGATAAAGAATCTTAATTAGTGGAAACTTCATACTTTATTACTTATTGACATGATATTAACTTGAGGCAATATTCACAAGCTGAGCTGGTGCACACATTTGTCAGCAAGGTTTGCGGCGTTTCATCTCATTTAAAACTTTCTGGTTGAAACTTATCTATCAGCTATTTCTTTTTTTGAAAATCGTGCCAAGAGTAAATGCTTACATGAAGTGGATACTTAAAAAACCTAGGGCTATTTAGAGATGTTTCAGTTTAGCATCAAGACACTGAAAATAATCACTGCGGATGAGAAATGCTTACATGAAGTGGATACTTAAAAAACCTAGGGCTATTTAGAGATGTTGGAAATAGCATATCTAATTACTTTATAACTTCATAGATCCCTGGCTTTTTCCCACAATGATTACAGATGTGCTTTGTCTAACAGCTGCCTGTCTGCTTATTCATGAGCTGTATTTGTCTTGGATAGTTTCTCGATGTCAGGGTCATAATTTGCCACAAAAAAAAAAAAAAAAAATGAAATAAAAAAAATGAAATTGTATTTTAAGGGTGTTTTAGGGTGTGTTTTGTTTTGTTTTGTTTAATTGAACTCAAGTTCGTTTCCCCTCTTGGTGCAGATCTTTTTGGCAGTTGTGACCAAACAACCGCACCGAGACCCAGCTGAAGAGGTGGTCTCAGTGCGCTTACAAATGAACTACGGTATAATTCATGTGAATATGACCCGACCTCGATCCGACCCAATTGCAGAAATCATGCTCAGAAACAGACAGCTCACGCTTATTGTGCTGTTGTTTGCATTTCAATGACTTAAATCACTTGTTTTTAAACCACAATGCTTAAAAAGACATGTAACTGATGAGTTTTTGTGACCATGGCGCACAGCAGTGTTGCGTGAGCATGATAAATAGGCTTTCTAAATAGTTTGCGGCAAAAATGCGGACCATGTTGGGGAAAATATTAAGGAGATATTTGAATTATTTATTAATAAATAAAGTGTTTTAAGAGTCAGTGTCACAAAGATCATCTCATCATTGGACACACCTTTAGAAAGAAATGCATCTTTACGGATTACATAATAATAAGAGTTTTTGATTTAGATTGGAATTATTTCGTTTTGTAGTCATTTATAGCTTTCTGTAGATATATTCATCATTATCTGTGAGGAAAATATTTGCTGAGTTTTCGTGCATTGTTTTTAAGTGCTCCTGTTCAAGACCAAGATGGCAAGCGCATCCTATTTGTTTTCTTTATTTTACAAAAGCACAAAGTTTTCTTGATATTGTGAGTGCACACAAATAAAAATAGACCCTTTACAGTTCCGAATTATGTTTTATTCTTACCTTTATGAGCAAAAATGACGGCGTATTTAATTTGTTTCCACTGATGTCCTGAAGCGCGCTTCAGCTTCCACTCTCAGCACAAATGATTGGATATGCGCCTAATAGCGCACATTTATCTAGGTTAAATGTTTAAACTAACATTGTGATGTTAAAAAATGCTTTAAGTATTTTATATCTGTAGATTTTATTTTCAGCAAGTCGTAATTACAACATCGTATGACATTGTCACATATGATGCTCATAAGTTTCTTCATATTGCGTTAGTATCTGATAACACCAAATCATTAAAAGAATAAAATTTGCACTATGAAAGATCTCCATGATTAGTCTATATTTGCACTTCCTGTTTTCCCTGCTTGATCATTTCTGTCCAATGAATGGATGACCTTAGCACACATGTGGTTTTGTCTACAGTTTCTGGTTCACTTGCAAAAAAGGGCAGTGTAAAAGCGAACCGCACCAAACAACAACAAAAAAAATCAACATTGTATTTGGTCCGGACCAAAGAAAGTGAACTAGCGGACTTTCCTGGTGCGAATACACCCTTATCTTATTTTGAGATTATTACGATTTTTTTGTAATTTGGCTTTATTTTCACAGCGCCACATTTCCCCCCAAATTTGTATTACTGTAATTGTTAAAAAAATAATAATTAAATGAACCTGTCTGAACACGACATTACCATGAGGTAAATTTGCATTAATATTAATAATATAAAATAAATAATTGAATATATATATTCATTATAAATAGAACGAGGCATCAGTTTACTGTCGGGGATTTGTCGTACTGTGCTGTACTCGTATTTTGAATGTAAAATTATTGCAATATGAAAGTATATTTAAAAACTTTAATGTTAGGTGGGATTAATTGCGATTAATTTCGGAAAAAAATAGTGTGATTAATTAGTTAAGTATATTTAAAAACATTAATGTTAGGTCAGATAAAGAAGAAAAAAAAAAAAAAAAAAAAAAAAAATATATATAAATAGCAACACAAATCATTTTAAAATTACAGTACAGAAATGGGCGTTTAATCATCATAATGTTAGGTGGGATTAATCGCAATAAATCATAATGGTCTTTGTTCTTTGTTTTCTTCATGCAAAATATATATTATTTTTTTCTTCTAGAAAATAAGTTTAAAAGTCACTGTGACCAAAGTATCTATTTTTTACATGTTTTCTCATTTATTTATAACATGTTTTCTCATTTATTTTATGTAGTAATGCTATAGGGATTAGCCAGCTGCTGAAGTAGTTCTCACAATACAGTTGCTTTTTTATCTAAGTACCTGATCTATGAAATGTAAATGTCATTATTTACAGTTCATGTGTGAGCATGTTTGATTGTAACAGTGAGTAATATAAGTCTACTTGTGTCTCTTCCAGCTGAGTATTGTGTTTTTCCTCTGGCCTCAGAGAGCTCAGCGCTGCTGGACTCCAGCCCTCCGGAGTTCCCCCCCTCTGCCAAGAGACCTCGTCTCAGCCTCTGTAAGGCCAAACCTGGCACTGAGGACGTCTACAGCAGAGGTTAGAGCTCACACATGTGCTGTTCACGTGTGACTGCTGCACACCAAATGTGATGTTAAAGGATTAGTTCACCCAAAAGTGAAAATTTACTCACCCCATAAGACTTTTCGTCTTCAGAACCCAAATTAAGATATTTTTAATTAAACCAGACATATTTCTGTCCATCCATTTAAAGTCTAGGAGTAGGTAATAAAATGATATAGCTTTTGAGTTTCGTGAAGTAAGTAAATGACAACAGAATTTTTTTGTTTTTGAATGAACTAGCCCTTTAAATGACACATGTGAATGCAAATGATTAATTGATGTCTAAATGGCCAAATTCCTGTATGAAATCATGTGGTTTTTTTTTTGTTTTTTTTGCAATTCTGAACAATTAATTCAGCCATACAAACCTTTTCAGACAATATTTGCAATATACTTTTGTTTAATTGAATAGCATTGGACTTCATTGAGCTTTAACTCTCTTGTGTTCCTCATGACTGGCAATTCATCTACTTTTCAGAACAAATGGTCCATGAAGTTTTGAAGAATCACAGAAGTATAGAAGGTATGTAATGTTGCTACCTGTTACAGGTACTGCCTTCACCCATTAAAAAAAACACATTAGGAGCTATTCGCACAGAACTTTGGCATAAAAAAACCTGAGGTGTTGTGCAGTGGAATGAAAAATGGCAAGGTCTTAAGAAAGGTTTTTTATAAGTTGAACTAGCCTACATTTATTTAATGGTTTATATAATTTGGACAAGGTTACATGAATTGTTTTTTATTGTTTGATATAGCATGTTTTTATTTGATGTCAAAATAAATGTATATCCTAAGCAGTGCGGTTGAATGGAAAAACATGCTCCGTCATAATGCATTGGCACCTCAGGTGATCCAAGTTTGAGTCCTGGCTCCAGGCCCCTTCTCTTTACTGTTCTCCTCTGTCTTCTCCTGTTATTTCTGGCTCCTATACTTATCAGCTACCATCCAAAACATGAAAATAATTACCATCTTACTTGTATCAGCCAGAATATTGGTACATCTCTATTTTCATATTTTCTATCCAAAAAAGCACTAATATTAAAATTAGCACTAATATCTGGAAAATATACAACTATTATGTAACTCGATCATAGCTATATTCAAAGACATACTTTTGTTGTAAAGTGATGGTGTAGAGTATACTTTTATGTACTGAACACAAGCTTTTATCCAAATCAATATGTAATGTTCGTAAGATTTTATACAATATTTGTAATATGTGATTTCAGTTTTATTAGACAACTAGATCAGAAAGCAAGCTGGAGAAAAGGAGAAATGCAGAGAAGATATTAATTAATAAATTTTTTGCAAAACACTTCTCATTGGTTTATTATTTTTTAGCCCATTCTTATGGATGGTTGCAAGAACAAGTTACTCTTATATTTTGACCTAGCCATCTGTCAATATGCTTGATTTTCTCTTGTTTCAGAGTTCTGCCTCTCTTGTGGAAAGACGAGAGTGGCGACCTTCCACCCGCTGTTTGAAGGAGGCCTTTGCCTAACATGCAAGGTAAGAGTTGACATTATCCTCCAGATTCTCAAAACACAACTCGAGAGTCTGGGAACGTGGATCTCTAACACGCGCTGACATGATTGCTCATAAAAGTGTCAAACAACAGCACTCAATCCTTACACCTGGACACCAGTATTGTATCTATTGATTACCTTAAGGGGACAAAGGAAGTGCCATGCATGTATAGATTTCACTATAGATCATTTCCATCAACGCTGCATTATCCTGTTACACCCTGTTTGCAGCAACACGATACACTGCTTTGGGATTCTGGTTGGTAGGACACTTAGCTAAGCCAGTTATTTACACGTGTTTTTATCTTTGCATGTGTCAGGATGTTTATTTGGAAATCTCCTACATGTATGATGATGATGGCTACCAGTCGTACTGCACCGTGTGCTGTGGCGGCAGAGAGGTGCTGCTCTGTGGAAACGCCAACTGCTGCAGGTACGAAACTGAATGCATGCTTCTCACAAACTCGTTCTTGTCCCACAATCTCTTACTCAATCTCGCTTTTCATTTCACTAGCGGCTTGGCATTTCGTCACACTTCACTTCCATAACGGCCCAACCATAAACCAATCCCCCACCCCCCGCTATCTCTGAGCCGTTCAGATATTTCTCTTCCTCAGCATTGACATATTGGTTTTCTTTAAAGGCAGAGTGTGTAATTTATTTACCATTAGCCACAAACTGCTGCCAATCTGCCAATTTTCTGACAAATTAGAATAGTGGCATTATCAAATTTCGCCCTTTAGTTATTTCAGTGGAGGGCTGCCAGTTTTGATGAATCAATTAAACTTGTTACACTGATAATAACATTATAAGCAGTTGTTGCGTGTTAGAATAATGCAGTTTTATTCTAACTCCATTTTTCAAACCTAATGCAGTTGCAGGTACAGTGATATATTTACTCTTTTATTTGGGCTATCAATCAATGAAACATTTCAATCATATAAATGACATAGTATGCTGATTATTTGAAAATAATCATTCACCGTTGTTCAAAAGTTTGGGCCCAGTAAGATTTTGTAATGTTTTTGAAAGTAGTTGCTGATTTTATTTGATTATGTATTTTTTTGTATTATTACAATTTAAATGACCATTTTTCTATTGTAATGTATTTTACTACATAATTTGTTCCTGTGGCAGCAAAACTGATTTTTCAGCTGCTCTCATGAAAAGAAAGTTTAAAATTTATTTAAAACAAAAATCTTTCATAACATTTTAAATGTTCTTGCTGAGATATTAAAACTTTAAAAAGAGATTAAAAAGTTTTTTGTTTTTTTTTCTAGTTTGAAGCTTTGGCTTTTCAGACTCAGAAACAAAATCTATTGTTTTAATAGTGTTACCCCATAATTTTACCTTACAAATGGCTTACACATCAAACTCAAATAGTAAAAAATATTTGAAAAAAGTACTCTTCACCTTTAACACCATCCGTTTCATTTGCCTTTTTAAAGGCTATCTTTGATCAGTGTCTGTGCTCGCAGGTGTTTCTGTGTGGACTGTCTGGATATATTAGTGGGAGCAGGAGCGGCCAACAGCGCTCGTGATCTGGACCCATGGCGCTGCTACATGTGTCAGCCTCTGCAGCAGTACGGCGTGTTAAAGAAACGCCACGACTGGAGCCTGAAACTCCAAGAGTTCTTCGTCAATGACAATGGACAGGAGTTTGTGAGTCTCACGTTAACCTTTATACAGAGGGAAATACTCTGCTTGCAAAACTGTAGGTTTTTAGTTATACATTATATTAACTTTCATTTTCTTTCAGGAAAGTCCAAAGATTTACCCTGCAGTCCCAGCAGAGCAGAGACGTCCAATCAGAGTCCTTTCACTGTTTGATGGCATTGCCACAGGTTAATATGATATCTCTTTGGATTCTATATACTGTAATTACCTTTTCTGGGTAGATTATCAAAATTAGTGATTCACAGATGTCAGTCATATATATATATATATATATATATATATATATACATATATATATATATAATGTGTGACTTTATATTATATGATAGGATATGAAAACAGAAAAATGCTGATTTATAAAATGTAAAAAAAAAAAAAAAAAAGTATAAAAATTAGTTTCTCTCAAATTACATGAATAAATAAGTCTATAAATAATACTTTAAAAGATTATTTTTCTTTAAAGAAAAAGGGGGTGATTTCAATACTTTTAATTTTTATTTTTGTTTTTAGTTATATGGGGTGATTTCTGATGGTTTATATTTTGGGGAAGTTTGCTGAGGCCCCCTAGTGGGCCCCAGACCCCCATTGCACCATTGGTATTATATATATATATATATATATATATATATATATATATATATATATATATATATATTAGTGCTGTCAAAATTAGCGTGTTAATGCATGCAATTAATTTTTCCAGTATAACAGCGTTTAACATATTTAACCAGGGCTAGGGTTGGCCACCCTACTCACAACTGCTGCTTCTGTCTCTTTTTTTTCTTGACAAAAATTGTGTTTATTTAGACGTGCAGAATGTCTTTATGAAAGCATCAAACAGGAGACTTATCAGGCGTGCACTCCAATTTGTCTCAGTGCCTGACGCGAGTCAAAAGAGCATGACAAACGGTAGAACATCAGTGAACTGCGGTTAGATGAGATGTTGTCAGGCCATACTGTGCTTGTAATGTGCTCTTCAACTGCACACACAAATGCACCGACGTGCTGTATATCATTTCATATTAAAGCGCAATTATATATAAAATGTTGTGAAAAAACACAATGCGTCAGATCTGTCACGTTTAGCAGCGGCAGCTCTTAAAGAAATAGCAGCCAAAAACCTAATAACCCAGCTGCTGTGATGTCTGTTAACCAAATAACAAAAGAAAAAAGTGAAATCAATCAAACTTTTATAGTTTCAAGGATTCATCTATATTTAATTTAGAATTTAGTGTTGGATAAACTTTATTCAATTTCTGTATATTTACTACTTGCTGAAGAGCACAGCTAGCTAAATATGACATTTATTATAATGCGTTTTATGAGGATTGTTTTAAGTTAAATTAAAAGTTATTTTTTAAATTCTAAAAAATGGTAAAATTGATAGCTCTCATTTATACTGTAATGTTGATTGCATATAATCAAATGTCAGTTTCATAGATACATCAGCATTGGTATCAGTAGCTGCGTTTTCATTACCCTTCAAATTGCGTAAATTGAAATTGCAAATTAAAAATACGCCTAATAGAAACGCGTCAATTTCGCAAAAACTCCCATATATCACAAAAAAGTTTTTATGCTCACTTGAAGTGGTTTTTCAGGTAATTCGAAAAATAAATATTTAGCAAAATTGCAATGGAAAGTTTTTTTTTTTTCATTTACAGGTAACATGGCGTATGGAAAAAGTCATATGATCATTCTTCAATGTACTCTAACCTCCATGAAAAGATGCTTAGACAATTTACAATGCACACATCAGGGGTGCATTACGGCTCCAACACAGCCACCGGAGTTGATCTCGGCCACTCTAGTCAGTGCTTGCGTTTATACAAGCTGCACCATGCACGTTTCTGAAGCAGCTCTCCTTCGATTAAATATAGACAAAATCTGTCAAAATCCATTGCCATGACTTATCGTGAGAGGAAAAATTAGGTTTTAGTCACATAACATTGGTTAATGGAAATATCGTCATTTCACAATACTTTTTTTATTGACATTTATAAAATATCGCCAAAGTTTTGCACAAATCTGTATTGGAAACAGATGAAAAAGATGCCACTAAACAAATATGAAAATATATTTCTTTATGTTGTTTGTATATTGAATATATATATATATATATATATATATATATATATATAGGGCACTAGTGATTTTGAATGCTAATCAATCAGATTTTCTTAATTTTTATTTATTTTTTTATAGACTTGGGCTTTAAGGTTGATGTGTACATTGCATCAGAAGTATGTGAGGACTCCATTTCTGTGGGAGTTGTCCGGCATGAAGGAAAAATCCAGTATGTGCACGACGTACGCAACATCTCCAGAAAAAATGTGAGTTAACAGTTATCTGTTTCTGGCTGCTCCACCAGTTCATCTCTGATATAGATATTAAAATGTAAAGTTGTGTTGTGCAATATTTAGAGTCTTTAAAATATTTCAGCAGTTTGAGCTCTTTATTTATTGTTTTGTCTTAAAACTCAACAAAACCCTTTTCGGTGCCACTCTCTATTTGATGTTTTCACTGAAGACTATTTAATGATTGTTCAGGTCTGTGAGGTCAGAGTTACTGCTGTTTTTACATAATCAGGGTTTATATTAACCGAGAAAGCCCCAGACCTCAAGAAGACTGAGAGAGACTGATTGGCGCCGTCACCTCACAGGCCACACACACCTGGCCCAAAGTTATTTGTTTAGTAGTGCATTGCTTGTCCCAACAGCGCTTGATAAGGCTAATGGCCTCACCTGAGTCTGGTCTTTGTCGTCACACCTCCAAGTTTCTGTTTGGCTTCCATTATCTCTCCAGCTCACATTCAAACGCTCAGACATACAAAGGGAGCAGCAAGTTGTCTTAAGCCTTAGTGACGGAACACAAAAGCGCTTTCTCCCTTCCTAAATCCCCTCTCCTCAACTCATCCATTCACCGCCTCACCCTCCCATTCAATCACTCATTCACTCACCCATTGTTGTTGCCAAGCTGGATTGGGCGGGAGCGCAGAGAGGGAACGCATGAAAGGACTCTTGTCGTGGAAGAAAAGAGAGAAGGGATATATTGGAGGGGGTTTTTGGGGCCCTGGGTTGGGTTATTTATGAAACACTGAAAGAATGAGAAGGCCTGAAAAGAGTCCAGCTGCAGACACGCTCTCGCACTGGCACACACAGATGTGCCAAGGGTAAAGATGTACACAGGCCATTCCCGAAGGTGTCTGAAGCATGGGTTTCCTTCAGCAGAACAAAAAAAAAAAGTCTAATTAAATGCCACCTTTGAACTGATAGTGACTGATAGTTACACCAAATTACTTAGATCTGTTCTGGGAGTTTCCTTATCAAGTAACTCAAGGAACAGTATCGGCCAGGAAAGGTTGCACTTCACTTTGGAACCTTAAATGTTTTCAGAAAAGTAGGAATTCAAAATAGAGTGCAGTAGTTGCATTCTGAAAGTTAAAATACCATTCATTTTCGCCATGGGGGATTTATTATTAATAACTTATAAACCATTAAAGAAAGACATACGGTGATCTACAGGGTTGGTAATGGATGATATATGGTCATGCTGAACCCATCAGCCTGCATTTTTCAACTTTTTATTTTAAATAATCATATTCAACAATGGAATTCCTGGTGAAAAACTACATTACCCATGATTCTGTGAAGAAATCTCCTCCAATCAGAGAATCATGACAAGCTAATCATGCTAAAACAGCTCTCAGCGACTTCCAATTCCCACTAGACATGCGAATCTCCCTATTCTCTCATAGTGCTTAAACATTTTTGTGAGAGTGTGTGTGTGTGTGTATATATATATATATATATATATATATATATACACACTACTGTGCAAAAGTCATAGGCATGTTAGTATTTTCACCCCAAAAATGGTGTTCAGACAGTTATTTATATGTTTTGTTGTAGTGTGTCAGTAGAAAATATCAGTTTAAATGTCCAAACATTCATTTTGCCATTAATTTTAATAATAATCTAGTGAGATTTTTGAATGCACAAGCAGTCTGACAACAGCCGGCGCTCCACATAGAAAACTGATCTCACCATCATCGAATCTGTCTGTGATTACATGAAGAAACTGATGAAACTGAGACTAACTAAATCCAGAAGAAGTGTGGTCGTATCTCCAAGACGCTTGAAGAAACCTACCTGAAAAACAATGTGCAAGTGTACCTGTACAAAAGCTGTTTTAAATGCAAAGGTTGGTCACGCCAAATATTGATTTGATTTAGTTAATAGAAGTTAATTGATAAATAAAATCCATTTATGACAATATTATTGAAAGCATCCTTACTTTACAGCATATTAACACAAGTGCCTAAAACTTCTCACAGTACTGTAGCTTTGGAGGCAGGTTTCTTAAAATGTCTTGAAGACATTGCTACAGTTCTTCTGGATTTAGTTAGTCTCAGTTTCATCAGTTTCTTCATGTAATCACAGACAGATTCGATGATGGTGAGATCAGATCTCCATGTGGAGCGCCGGCTGTTGACAGATTGCTTGTGCATTCAAAAATCTCACTAGATTATTATTAAAATTAATGGCAAAATGAATGTTTGGAAATGTAAACTGATAATTTCTACTGACACACTACAGCGAAAGATAGAAATAACTGGCCGAACACCATTCTTTGGGGTGAAAATACTAAGACTTTTGCAAAGTACTGTATATGAATATATATATCTAAAAATATATACATCTAAAAATATCTCGTTTCTATATATATAATCAAGATCTTTAATCCATTTCTCTGATGTTATGTCATTGTCATTAGCAGTGCTTCATGGGATTGTAATTTTTTCATCATTAAAGCCATTACGTACACAGTCTTAACTGAGTCTTTACAATCTTTCTGTACCTACCTGTAATCTTTTTGATTTTCAAATACGTTTTTGCTTTAAATCAAAGGTTTGTAATGTGATCCATCTCGTAGATGGTCCGTTTGGTTCATGGATCGTAATTGTTAATGAATACTTTTCAAAAGGCCTTATCGGAAAAATAAATCCTTTATTGGAAAAACAGTTTTGGGAAAAATACTTCCAGGCAGCTGAAAAAGTGGGTGGTCACTGCTGCACTCTGTAATAAAACGTTGGGAAAAGAACTGATGGATTTTGGTGAGGTGAATGTGTGGTGCAGCTGTGCTAACACTAGATGGTGCTGTTGTGTTGCTCAGATTGCTGAATGGGGGCCTTTTGACTTGGTGATTGGTGGAAGTCCCTGTAATGACCTTTCGATTGTCAACCCTGCCAGGAAAGGCCTGTACGGTAAGACATTATAGCTCTTATGAATCTTATTAAGGGAATCTTTCATTTTCCTACACAAACCCCTTGTAGATTCTATCATTTGTTATAATTATTACATGCTGTTTCATAACACATGAATTATTATGGTGATGTGTTTACAAAATTTTATTTAGAGTTATCCATTCATCCATCCATTTTCCAAAACTGCTTATCCTCTGTAGGGTTGCATGACGGACATGTAGTTTTGTAGCTTCTTAAGTGGATTTGTGCCATCAGACATATAATGTTAGTTTCAGTTTTAATTACTAAGACAGTAAGTAAGGCTTTACTTCTAAAGCAAATAGTAAAACAATGTTTACAAAGTGCTTTACAGCAGTGGTTCTGAACCAGGGGGTCAGGTCCCACTAGGGGACCTCAAAGCAAACTTTCAAGGGGCCACAGGATGACTTAAATTAGTAATATGTAATTATTAATAAAATGTATATTAATATATAGAAATCACAAAATGCATTGTGGCTAATTTAAATATCAAAAAATCAATTGGTGTTTTCATAAAGACAGCAGAAATAACGGAAGAGATCTCTTACCATTTATTGGGGGCCTTTGAGTCAAAAAGGCTGAGAACCACTGATTCACAGAAACAAAAATGAATGTTTTGGAAAATTTAAACAATAAAAAAACATAAAATAATTGAATAGAACTAAAGGAATAATTTATTAGCAGAATAAAAGAAAAATATAGATTTCACTTATACATTTTAGAATTTTCATATTTGCTTTGTCTCATCTTTATTTATTTGCACTAATTATATTGAACCCAAACCATATCTAAGGACCATAATCCCCCAGAAAACCCTAGCAACCACATAACAAGATGCTAACAACCAGTCAGAGTCCTTTAGCAACCACTTGGAATATAAAACATATCAAAATATGCACCATTTTGTGTTTAGAGGGGACTGGGCGCTTGTTTTTTGAGTTCTACCGCCTCTTGAGTGAAGCCAAACCGAAAGAAGGGGAAGACCGACCTTTCTTCTGGATGTTTGAGAATGTGGTCGCCATGAGCGTCAATGATAAGAGAGACATCTCACGATTCCTGGAGGTTTGAGTTTTATCAGTGGTTGCTGTTGTTAGAGATGGATTGATCTGGTCGATTCTGATTTCAGTGTGTTTTTGCGTATCTCTAGTGTAATCCAGTCATGATTGATGCCATTGAGGTATCAGCTGCACACAGGGCACGTTATTTCTGGGGAAACCTGCCAGGAATGAAGAGGTATTTGCCATCTCATCTTCCCCAGTTCCTCTTAAAGGCAGGGCACGTTATTTATGTGTTTGAATGTTTTGGATGAGGATGTATTTGAAAATGAAAACATGATATGTACTTTATGCAAGTTTGAAATGAATCTGCTTTCTTTCAGACCGCTGTGTGCGTCTGGGATGGATAAATTAGAGCTTCAGGACTGTTTGGAACATGGCCGTGTCGCTAAGGTATGTTAAGTGTAAAGCCAACAGGCCTCTGTTTATTCCGTTCATGACCTTGAGCAGGCTGTACCAGGAGAAAAACTTTCAATCTATCTCTGTGTCTTTAGTTTGGTAAGGTACGCACCATCACAACACGATCCAACTCCATCAAACAGGGCAAAGACCAACACTTCCCTGTCATGATGAACGGCAAAGAGGACATCCTGTGGTGCACTGAGCTCGAGAGGTGAGTTCGCAACAACAACAACAAATGGAGTTTTTGGAGTTTTTGTTTATATTTAGAGTTCTTGTGTTTTTTTGTTGTGTTTTGTTTTGTTTTTGTTTTGAATTTAATTTATTTTTTTTTTAAAAGTTAAGTTAAATTAATTTAATATTGTCAGGTGGTGTAACCAGCAAGTAAAATGTAACATATTCAAATTTCAAGGTACAATAGTTTTTAAACAAATAATATATTATTAATTATCATACTTTTCTTTGTACCATATGACATTTTACAACTAACCTTGTCATGTCATAAAAATGTCAAATTATCTACAAATCTACAAACAGTCATGAAGATCTGCAGTGGTTATTTCTGATACAATTTCCTGTTTTGGGTTTCACTTGAGTTGGACAACGGTTTTTAAAAATCATTTTAATATTTACCGAACTGTTTGAGTAGCCTATTTAATAAAGTTTATTTTCAAGGATTTCTTTCATTTAATGAGTCGTTTCCATTAATCATGATATCAGGAAAGTTTTTATCACCCTGATTTTTGACTTTATGCCTTTTAAAAGTCAAAATGAATTTTAAATTCATTTAAAATTTCATTCTAATAAATAATTTAATTATTCAAGTCACTGTGTATTGAAGTCCATTCATATTCATAAATTGCATTTTTTAGTATTGTTAATTGAATTATTAATAGATTAAGAAATATGCGTCACATAATTAACCAAAAACTCTTATTTTCTCCTTCTCAGGATTTTTGGCTTTCCTGTCCATTACACTGATGTGTCCAACATGGGCCGTGGCGCCAGGCAGAAGCTACTGGGACGGTCCTGGAGTGTTCCTGTAATCCGGCACCTGTTCGCCCCATTGAAGGACTACTTTGCCTGTGAATAACACATGTAGTCCGTGATCAGTTAGTCCAAAGTCACACAACAAACACCGTAAAGTACAAAACCAAATGTCCTCAATAAGGAGCTCTTGGAGACTAGCTAACCTCCACATTTACAAGACGATCTCAGCTTTGCAAAGACGAGCTGAGACGTTGAGCTGACTTGAGGACGTGGGTAGTCTTGACCAAACTCAAGGTAGACACTGTGTTGTGATGCTTAGAGTGTCACTTAGTAGAAACACGTTAGCTTTTGTACTAGCCATTTTTAAATTGATGTGCCTGTCAAGATCTTTGAAACTGTCAGGGTTCATCTCGACACATGCAGGTAGATGTTGTCCTTTATTATCATGAGAAAAAACTAATTACATTGACCATGTTGCCTTAAAATCTTTAAAAAAAAAAAGATAAAAAAGTTCTAACATTTTACAGCTGATCTGGCAAAGGAATGTACAAATCTACGATTTTTTTATTATGTAAAAGAATCAGTGTACTTGCATGTGACGCATTTCCATGGTATTGTTGGTGTGAGAAAAATACTTGAAATCTAGCAATGCAAACGTACAAACACCAAGCTGTGAGCCCTTAGAAAATGCATTTCAAAAGATGCGTGAAAAGAATCGATGCCCCGTTCGTGTTTCACACAGCCTACATTACCTAACGTTGCACAATAACAGTATAACCAGAAGGTGTTTATTAGCAGAACTCGAGGGCATTAGCCTGCTAAACATTACACGATTGTTTTCTTGACAAGTAATTTGTGTCAAATAACTACTCAAGATAGAGATCAGTGTACTGTATTTTAACCTTGAAATTAATGTTTACACTTTAAACTTTAACACATTTCAACATGTTTTTAAAGCTTTCTTATTATACCTTGAATTTTGTTTTAGCTTGACCTCTATGAAGAGGGACTGGTGTAAATGTAACATGTTAGCTCTATATGGGTTTCTCTCAGAGAGAGGCTTTCATTTGTCTTTGAAACTGTTGTTTTTAAAATTTGCTGTTGCTACACACAATAAGAAACGCATTGTAGCTTAAAAGTGATGCCTCATCTGTCTAAAACACTTCATGTGTGGTGCCTTTTGAAGAGAACAGATACAGCCTGCCATACGGGGGGTTGCGAAGAAACTTTCTGCTTTTGTTTGATAGACCTAATGCTGTAACACAAACTGTTTTATACGTCTAATTGTATGCTTAATGTAAACTACTGTCCAAACTTAAAGCTTGAAGACCATAAAGTAACCTTAATTCTTAATTAATAAGACATTGAACAGAAAAATAGTTGGATACTGCATGTAAATTACACTCATTTGTCCTGTACACATCTTGACAGGCAAAAATGTATGTAAAAACAGTGCAAAGATGTGCTTACTGTCATTTTATTTTCTTAAAGGTTTTTTCTTGTAGTGTAAACAATTTTGATATCATAGCCTTAATATTTTGCTTGTAGATCTTTAAATTTTATATATTAAGCTGTCTTTTTACTTGTTTATTTGGTAACAATGAACATGTTTATCTATACCTTTGAACATTAACAGTGCTTTTATACAGTCCATTAATATTTACTTTATTTTTATACTTTTGTTTTCTTTTAGTTTTTTTTTTGTATACATTTAATTTTTCTTTTGGGACTTATGGTATAAAACTCAAACAATAACCAAAAAAAAAAAATAAATGTTAGTTTCCTGAGCAAAACCAATAAAGACAGACTCCAAAGCTGTTTGTGCTTGTGTTTTGTGTTCGGTGTCTGCTTTTAATTGTGTGGTTATGACTGGGGATCATATCTACTGATTTGAAATTAATTTAATCATAAAGGTTATGTTTTTAGAAGGAGCTTTATAAAACTGGCTAAATTCACTTTTATCAGATGTATTTAAATGCATCTAAATGCCTTTACATCTTTAAATGTCCAGGAAAATATATATATATATATTTTGTCCAATTAAATGCTCTCTAAAACTAAAAGGTCCAATACCACCTGCACATCATGAATCATTATAAAACAGGTGATTAAGTGATTAAATCAAGAGAATTTAAATCAAAATGTTCCAAATTATATATATATATATAAAGTGAAAACATCTTGTGGTCAACATTCCAAATGATTTTTCTTGCGTATCCTCCTTATGCTGCAATACTTACTTTCTCCTGCTCTCATAAATCTCATTGACATAATGCAACATCATTAAACTTACATTGTGCATTTTCAGATTTTAAAAAGCTCCACCGCAATGACACTTCTGCTGGCAGCAAGCATTACAAAATGTATATATTTATTTACAACCAAAATCTCTGATAAGACTGCAGAGATAACTGGTTCATTCTTGGTATTTGATGCCTTTTGGACACCATGAAATATAGAAAATCAAAAACAGATTTTAAAATCTGCTTTATTAAATTTGTGTAATCATGATAGGGATATTAAAAAAAAAACATCTGAAAAATTATTTTGGTAAGTTCAGGGAAAAATAAATAAATAAAGAATAAAACTGAAGACCAAAAATGTCCACCCTGTTAGGGACAAATGAACAACAGTTTAAAAGACTTGATTTTGTATGGGCATTGTGGACATTATAGGCTATCTTTAAAAAAATAATAATAATAACCTCATGTCCCTTTGTCAATTTAAAAAAGAATCAGATAAATTAGCATACTTAATGTGTTAGACTTATTGTACATTACTTATCGTACACATAAATTGTACATCATTTTACATTTTTGTTTTCAGGTAGGCTGAAAATGCATGTTTTTGTTTTGTTCTCTGCTCTGCACATTTCGTAGGCTCCGTCTCTCTTATTTAAAGCACTTGATTCAGATCACCAGCTCGTGAGGAGAGATCCATGAACTAAACTGAACTGAACTGAACTAGTGTCAGATAAGAGACGAGCAAAGTCCCGAGGACTGGAGTTCAACCACAGGCCTACATTCGCCATTGAATTTTCATTGACACTGATTTATGCGTTTTCTCTCTCTCTCTGAATTATGCGTTTATTTTCTATCATGCTCTATTTTTAATAGCAAGGGAAATAAAACAACGCTTGGTATTTTAATGTGGCACAAGAAAATACTTCAGTCCGCCAGCTTGTTCTGTTCCTCCTGAGTGTTTTCTTTGTGTTTCACTGTATTAATATCAAAACCACTGCGTGGTTGTGGTGCTCTTCTGTTTTATCTCCAAATCTCACTCCACGTCGCCGGTTTTTCCTCACAGTGCTTTAAATTGTCTCCCCCTTTTCACTTCTGATTCCTATCAGCGGTGTTCACTGTAACATTTCTCAAGCTAGGAAATACAACATTTATCTGTAAAAATGAAGAAAGCCGTTTGAAATGTCCATCAGTGTTCTTATGAGGAAAAGTTTTGATTAACGCAACACAAAGGTATGTGAATAACAGACCAACATTAGGCTCATATACAGGATTATTTAACACGCACATACACTGATACTGTAAAAAAAAACTTACTCATTTGATCTTTTGGGATTATTCTGATAGTAATTTATAATTTTAATAATTTTATTTGATTTTTTTGTTTTTGGTGTTTTGAGGATTGAGGTGAATTCATTGTGCAGTTTTTGCAAATTAATATCAGTGCATTCTTTAAATAAAAGTTTTTGTCACTCGCTGATCTTTTAGTTTGGTGCAATGCATCATGGGGCTTTGAGAGTTAGTTAACTAGAAGAATAAAAAAATCCATAATTGTAAAACGATTTGCGCTACAAACCATATTTATTATTGAAATAAATATCAGTTTGCAATATGAAGCAGCATAACGAGCTGTTTTGTACAGCTAAAAATAACTGGAATCGCGCGCTTGTTCTTGTGGTTAAAAATAAGGTTGGTAGAATAAAGGAGATGCTGTAGTCAAATGAGCTTGTTAACGTTTAATGTTTGCCTCTCCAAAGGGCATTTTGATTTGTCTCGGTCAACCTTAAAGTCACATTCTGATAAGCATTAAAATTCTTTAAAACAGTTGCGTTAATGACCAAAGGAATATATCACTTCCGGTTCATGCATTTCTAGCCACCATTACAAAAAAAGCCATGTTAAGTCGAAAATATTGCGGTCTAACGCTACAGTATCCCACGAACTGTTGTACCGTGTTTGCAGAAACAGTAGGCCAGCTCAGCACTGTACTGTAAACGCTGCAACAATTCTATCGTAAAATGTAGTTCGAACATATTATATATATCTGCTTCGTCTTACGTTTTTAACCATTTATTCATAAATACATAAAGATTAGTTGCTATATGGAATCGTAAGATCTTTTTCATTCGTATGCTAAATTCAGAATGGACTTTAAACTACTATTGCTATATAAAGAAATCTAGTATAGAAGGAGCATGTTATTCCGAAGTCAAACTGTTTTTCGTTCCCTTTCGCCTCTTTTGAACCGCTTTTCTGCTTTTAAAGAGTGATTTCATGCGGGTTGTAGAAAGCATTTGATTGGTTGTACTCGTGAAGGAACCCGCCCCATCCCCAGACGAGTCATTGTTTTGAATCTGGAGGAGTCCGAACAAAGATCTCCGAGCGGCACGTCGCGTGATTTAGTAAGCATCGTTCACGACAACACAACGGAAGAGGGAGAGTTGAAGAGTTGAGAAAACGCATATGATTCTCAAACTTTTTTTCCAAGATCTGTCAGTATATTTGCAGACATACGACTATAACGGAAAATTACGTTTCGGTTGCGAATGACTCGTTTTTTAGCGATTCGGTTGAGTAAATTGAAGACTCAACTTATAATACGCAAAGGACGCGCACTGGTCGCCATCTACTGGAGTAACGACGCAATTTACAGAAATCCGCGAACAAATCTTTTTGTGATTCAAAAGATTCGATTTGCTAGGTTGAATCCAATTTCGCACCATTGACCTAAAGCGTTTCCACGTTGCAAAACAGTTGGATTCAAACGCGATCGACTCCCCTAAATTACGCCAAACCGACCAATCTGACGAGCCACTGAATTCGCGGCATCGCCGGAGGGAGGTCCGATTAGCGATTAAAACACCGAACGGGACAGAGCGGGGGTAAGTAACGTTAGCATTAAATGTAATGGATGTTACTCTCTGGACATCCGAATAGCTGGTGTAAATGCGGAAATAGCTGCGCGCGAGGTCTGGAATTCTGGGTATCGCTAAAGATGGTTCTGGATGTTTATATTGTATATTTTAAAATCGTTTGCAGTTATTAGCCTGTAACGTTAGTTGCTTCACTTGATAGATTTTTTAAAGAACAAAAACAAGGCTTCAATAGGACAAACACATGAACCCAAGTGCCTAGTGAAGTTTTATATATACGTTAGGTTAGGTTAAAAGGTTGCAAGCGTCATTCGCATTATTTTTTTTAAATACATTTATCACGTTACATTTGCAAATACACGTACCGTTGTCGTTATAGTCTTGTTTTTGCCAAAGTGTGTAGCTCACGTAATAAACACAATAAATGTTTACATATTACACATGGAAAAACTGTAACTATATTATTTCGTCTAAGAAATATATCGTACTTAAAAATTGATTTCTAACTGCCTTAACGCAGTGTTTGAACGTATAACACGATAAATAAACAATTGTTTACATACAGCAGGCATTTTAGCAGAACGATTTATCGCCGAACAGTAACATGTTTGTTAAGACGTGCTTTTCCGCCTCTTTGTTTCCCATGCAGTCCGTGTCCCACCGTGCAGTGTGGAGGCCGCTCGCGCTTCATTGGCTCCTGCAGCTGTTTCCTCCCTTTAGGATTTCGCGGCAAATAGAGAGGTCCGGATATGTTCTATGAGCGATCCTGAGAGTTCTTATATTTCAAAACGTCACTTAACTTTAGATTTAATAAGTCGTCTTCATCTGGGAGGATTTTCTGTCAAGGAGAAAATATGTTTTGTCTGTGCCTCGTCCTTTTAAACTGACCAAAGCCACATTTAGCGCATATAGTGGTGTGCGGGTACATTAAAATGTTACTTATTACTATGTGGAATCAAAAGTTATATTAATGATGTTGACGTTATTGCGTATTTAATACTGTCTCTATGTGTGTATCGTTGTTAGGGTACTTATCTGTAAACAATTATATTGTCAACGTTTTCAGACTACAGTGTCTCCACAGGTTTTCAGATTACAATGTCTCCATAGGTTATGAAAAAATGGTGGTGAAAGTGAAGATTGGAGATGAGAAACACAATCTCAGTGAGCTGCTGGACTGGCTCAATGACATACTGCAAGCCTCTTTCAGCCAAGTGGAGCACTCCTGCTCAGGTATTTTTGTTACCGGGTTAATTGAAAATGTTGAATGTTAGATATTTTTCGCTAACACTTTTATGGCGTGTTTTTCCAGGTGCCGCCTTTTGTCGGTTGATGGACATCATTCACCCTGGATCTGTTGACATAAATAAAGTGAAGTTCACAGCAAAAGAGAATGCTGACATCTTGGATAATTACAAACTGCTACAGGACGCTTTCAACAAGGCACAAATCAAGAAAGTGAGCAATTTAATATCAAAATCACTTTGGAAATGTTTGAAGCAATTAAATTAAAATTCAGATTATGTTGGAAAATTAATGCATCATATAAAATGTTTTATTTAAAGGGATATGCAGTGATCTACATGCAGTATTGTTAACAATGCATGTTTTTTCCCCCTCTCTTTTTATAGGAACTAGAGTTGAAATTGTTGGTGAATGGAGACACCCTGAAAATATTGGATTTGCTTTCATGGTTCAAAGATCTTTATGATCACAATGTTGCACAGCAGAAGTATGATACTCAGGAGGGTTTTGTTGTACAGGAAGTGGTGTCATTGAGCTCAAGAAGAGAATTTGAAATCTGTAGGTGTTTACGCTTTTAGTTTTTATTATTGATATTGTGATTTTTATGTAATTTTTATGATTTCCCCCCTTCTTTTTATTGATAGCTAAGAAGGAAAAACAATCTTCAAGACTCTACAGTCCTGTACAGACAAAGTATCCTAACCAGAAAATGCTACATTTTAAGAAGGGATCACATGAGTCTTTCTTCCGAAATCCGGCCACAATGTCATTCATCAGAAAGTATGGCTCATCTACCTCACCAGATGCTGGATCAAACTTTGCCAGTAGCAAGGATAGTCTTGTATTAGGCCAGAAACATCAGGAAGACATTACAGCCGCCTTCATTCAGACTCCATACTGCCTTTATTTATTCCATGGAGTGGAGCTTGAGGACAAGAACAAGGCCATTGTGCTACTTTTGGGCTTTTTTGACAAAGCTACTGGGGAAAACAAATTCAGATTGCTTGATGTTCTTCATCCAGAGGAAGAGACTGCTGATGCCATCTGTACCTGCATCGTGGAGATGCTGAAGAAGTTTAGAATACCTCTAATGAACATGGCAATATTTTATTCAAATTTCCCAGATCACGAAGATCTTCACTCAGGTCTGAAGTTGCTGAAACCAGAGATTGTGTCTTTATGTGGACTTACAGATATGGCAGGACGAGTGTGTCACAGTGGAGTTGAGAAAATGGAGATTTCTGGCCCGATTGTGAATCTCATCACAGAGATCTACAAGCACTTTCCATCTTTTCCAGATTCTCTACAAACTTTGCTTGAAGATGTTGATTGTTCGAGCTTCAGTAATATCCTGACGTCCCAATGCTCTCTCTTCTGGAGAATCATCCAGAAAATGACTTTAGCTTGGTCAGACCTTGAGAAATACTTTGGATCTCTGGATGCAGATGAAAAAGTGATCTGTCGTCTTCTTAGTGATCCCAAAATAAGACTCAACGTCCTCTTTCTTAGCCACACTCTGCAACCGCTTTGTGATTTTCAGGAGAATGTTGACCGAGGTGTCAGCGTGACACAGCTCCTCCAAGATGCTTCTCAATTAGTGAGATTCTACACAGCGAGTTTTCTCAGACCTAAAGCAGCAGAGTTTTTTCTCAGAAGAGGGAAGACCTCGCTTATACAGGAAACAGTGGGACATTTACCTAGAGGAGAGGTTGAAGTTGGCAAACAGGTTGCTGATTTTCTCCTGCATCGCTCTGAAGAGTTGACGGACTATTTGGAGACATTCCACAGTTCCGTCATCTCCTTCTACACGACTGTGACTGTTAATATTGTTGAAGGTTTACCCTTCTCAGATGCCACCATGAGAGACTTGTCATTAGTGTTGAGTCCAGGAAAAAAGCTTGAAGTGACTGGCAAAATAGTTCAAGATTTAGGTGTCTGTTTTGGGGTTTGCTCAAGCCCTGAGAATGTCAGCTTACTCACAGATGAGTTTTTGGAGTATCAGTTCCTTGATGGAGGTGACACACACCCAGCCGACCAGTCAATGGAGGAGTACTGGAAGACTGAGCTGAGGATTATGGGAAGGACATCAGTTTTTGGGAAATTAATTGTTAGCTTGTTAGCTTTGCCCAGAACATTGAAAAAAGAGATCATTTTCGAACAGGTGAGTCACTAAAGTATGAAACTTGAGAAACCAAAATTTCATGTATCTATGACAAAATATAATTTCTGTCAACCGCCTAGAACATCCTAACATGACAGCAAGTTGTAACAAGCAAACATCTAAAGGTTGGGCTTGTATTTGTGTGTGGTTGTCTGTATGCCAGATGTTTCAACAAACTGACTATCTCAAGGAGATGAAAATGGACTTTGAGGAGAAGGACATGGCTGAGGATGATGTAACAGACAGCAGCTCATATAAAAGTGCTCCATCACATCTCAGCCCAGAGACTCAAGGGAGCATCACATCTGGTAATGAGACATGCATATACTCCATGAGGTGCATGACATATTGAGGATCCAATCTGTACTTACTTTGCATCATGAATGGATTTGAATTTCAGATATTATTGACTTAACGGAAATGGATGATATGGCGCCAATATACGTGGAGGACATTGCACCAATGGAAGTGGATGATATTGTGCCAATCTCTTCTGATTCAGACACAGAAAGCCAAAATAACACAGAAGGTTTCAGACCCTGTTCAGATAGACCAACTATTGGTATTTTCTTCTACAATTCTGCAGCATTGAGACAGGTCTAAGTAAAACTTACTTTGCCCTTCATTTTGCCAGGGAATCTTCCATATGTGTCTGTAATCTTGGATGATGATGATGATGATGATGATGAAATCACTGATGATGATGACGATTACAACTGCGATGCTAATGATGTCACATGGAATTATGCGGTAAATGTCTGCTCATTGGTTCAGTTCAGTTCTGGATATTTTGATTAAAGATTTTGCTTTCTCTGCCGGAAAAGAAAAGAAAATACATCTTCTACATGAAACTAATACCTTTTTATGATACTTCTATGCATGTAATCAAAGCTGAAGTGTGAAATGTATGTGTTTTTTAACTATTTATTTATAGATGGAACAGGATAAAAGTATTTTAACATCAGAAAATGTAGAGTAAGACTTTAGACTCTCCAGCCAATGAGTGCTGCGTTTCTCTTTTTAGGATGTTTACACAGTGGGTGAGATGGTTTGGGGGCCAATCGAGGGTTTTGGTCTTTGGCCTGGACTGGTTCAGAGCTGGGACAGCAAGAAGCCTTGTGGTTCCATGCGTAAAGTGGTTTTCTTTGGGAACAAGATGCAATCAGAGGTACAAAAAAGACCATGCAAAGTTCAAGCTTTGGGGTATTCTTATACTTAAATATGTGTATATAACAAATGGTCTATTGCAGGTCCAAGCAGATGACCTCCTGCCCTTCTTTTCATTTGCCAAATGCTTCTGTTCGAATTCCTTCGCTACAGTAATGGTGTATAAAGATGCCATTTTCAGTTCTCTGCAGGTAAGACAAATTTTGTTATTAGTGCTCTATAGTCCATGTACTAGCATGCAGTTTGTAATTTACTCTGATATTACAGCCTGGAAAAACAGTTTTGGAAATCTAAGCCCAATTTCTAAATCTAAATTTAGAAAAATAGAACTTCCAAATATTAGTACAGAAACATCTTTGCCTCATGTGTCTCTAGGTGGCTTCCAGACGCAGCAGAATGTTTTTTTCTCCTGAGACGGACTCTAAGGATGAACTTCTTAGAGTCATGTTGGACTGGGCTTTTGGAGGCTTTGAACCATTGGGTCCAGATGGACTTCAACCTCAGCCAGAATCCAATAGTATGCAGCAAGCACCGGAGGATGCTCTTTGACTAGTTCTATATTCGAATGTGTAGTATGTAGTATTGTATGCTGTATTCATTTACTATATATTTTTTTCTTCCTTAGACAAGAATTATATGCCTCGATCCTTGAATAGGAGCATGGAAAACCACAAAGACACTGCAGGAAGGTTATTTAAATTAAATGTGTCTCTCAGCAAACTCCCTGAATCCCTGGATCTCCAAAATGGCTCGATGGACCTTGGGACAACAGATGTTTATAGGAAACGCATGTTTTCAAAATGGAATCAGAGATCCTGGCAGACTGTGAAGACCTGTAGAAAACAAAAATACACACAGCGGAATAAGCATCAAAATATTACCCCAAGCGTTCATATCGAGTCAAGACAGAACAGCCAAAAAAGACGTATGTACATCATTAATATGTATTGTTGCTGTTAAAATTGTGATGGCAAAGCAAGAAAACAATCTGGTGTTTATTGAAATGTTTTGACAGATCAAATGGTGCATGAATTTCTGGAAAACAAGAGAAACATAGAAGGTGAGAAACCCTTTCATAAACATGGCAGTAACTGTTGATAATGAGTGAAGTTCATCCTAGCTATATTTCTCCTCCATCTCAGAGTTCTGCTTATCGTGTGGGAGTACACCTGTAGAAATCATCCACCCACTTTTTGAAGGAAGGCTGTGTTCAAACTGCAAGGTACTGATTATAGTTACACAACTGTTGCATAAAATCATGTATACAGTCATACAGTACAATACAATCCTTCAGTGATGTGTCTGTTTATCACATGTAGTATAATTTCACGGAGACGCTGTACAGATATGATGAAGACGGCTATCAGTCGTACTGCACCGTTTGCTGTTCAGGCATGGAGGTCATTCTATGTGGTCATGAAAGCTGTTGTCGGTTAGTGTTTATGATATTGGTGATAAAAGGTCATGGGTTTGATTCCCAGGGGAAGCAAAATCTGATAAAATGTGTAGCTTGAATGCAATGTAAGTGTAGTATTTTCACTGACTTATGAACCCCACTCTGTATAGTTAAATTTGGTTGTCTTCACTTCTCTAGATCCTACTGTGTGGACTGTCTGGATATCCTAATGGGTGAGGGGACATTTAACAAGCTGAAAAATGTGGACCCATGGACCTGTTACCTGTGTGCACCTGAGAGCAGCTCTGGAGCTTTGAAGCCCAGGCATGACTGGAGCATCCGAGTGCAGGAATTCTTTGCCAACAACAGCGCCATGGAGTTTGTTAGTGCTTGTTTCATGTAGTTCATTTCATCATCTTGATAAAAATATTGGATGATCTTCCTGATTTTTATTTGTATTGGTTCCAACACTGACCTTTGTCCTCCTCAGGAGCCCCACCGTGTTTACCCCTCAATCCCTGCTAACCAGCGACGTCCAATCAGAGTGCTTTCCTTATTTGATGGGATAGCCACAGGTAAAACTGCCTGTATTCTTCACCACTTGTACTGTAATGCATGCTTATCATAGTCTGTTCTTCTTCTGGATATGTGGCTTATTTACATAATTTTTTATGTTTCAGGATACCTTGTTCTGAGGGATCTTGGCTTTAAAGTGGAAAAATATGTGGCCTCAGAAATTGATGAAGAATCCATCACCGTTTCTTTGGTTAACCATGATGGAAAAATCACTCATGTTGATGATGTTAAGAACATCACGAAAAAGCATGTATGGTTACAAAATAATTTCTCATCTTCTTCATTTTTTTTTTTTCTTGTCTTTAAAGTGTTAGTTTACCCCAAAATGAAAATTCTGTCATTTACTTACCCTCATGTCATTCCAAAACCACAAGACTTTTGGTAATAAAATATGTTTTTATGAAATCTGAGCGATTTCTGTTCCTCCACTGACTCTGTGTCTCTTCACCCAAAATTCTAATGCTTCAAAATGTTCATAAAGATATCAGAAATAAAACAGATTTCATTTTGCCCTTTATTTACATATAAGCGTTGATCAGTGAACGTAAATAGAAGCTGAACTATTCCTGCTTGACTAATGAGACCAAACCTCATTGGTTCTTGTGGAAGTTCAAACATGTTGACAGGACCTGCAAGAAAGAACCTCATTTGATTTGAATGCTGTAAACATTCATATGGATTTATTTTTTGATCTGTTTGTGAGCATTTGGAAGCGTCAGAGTTTTGGGTGAATAGACTTTTAGTAGAGGGACAGAAATCTCTGAGATTTGATTAAAATGTTTCAAATGTTAAAAACCTCTCTCTATAGCTACTTATTGAGATTTAATTACACATCTGAAGAAGACTCCTCAGCAGTCTGCCCATTGAATTTATTCTCTTTCATTGTTCAGATTGACAAATGGGGCCCATTTGATCTTCTCATTGGTGGAAGTCCTTGTAATGACCTGTCCATAGTCAATCCTGCTCGGAAAGGCTTGTATGGTAGGTCAAGATTTAAAGTTTTGTTAAACCTGCTACTGGTGATCAGGCTCAGTGCTTGGTCTCATGTCAAAACAGGTAACAGTTAGCATCATTCATTGCATCTGAGATCCTCTTTACTCTCTGCAGAGGGTACCGGGCGGCTCTTTTTTGAATTTTATCGGCTTCTGAATGTTATGAAACCGAAGGAAGATGACCCTCAACCGTTCTTCTGGCTGTTTGAGAATGTGGTGTTCATGCAAACCCATGTTAAAGCTGACATTTGCCGCTTTCTGGAAGTAAGTGTTCTAATTGTTGGATAGAAGTTTCATAAATACTGTAAGCAGTTTATTGTAAATTTAAAAAGCTCTTATTTTGTTAAATTTTTCTTGAATCATAGCTTCACATTTTAAAGGGGTCATGAACTGCCTTTTGTTTTTTTTGTACTGTTCTCTCAGATCCACTTTAACATAAAAAAATAATTTAGAATGAACAGGCTTTTATCTGATCAGAACACTCTGTTTGAATAGGTGTGGCAGATTATAGGCTCGGAAGTAAACACCCACTGCTATAACTGGCTATAAGAGTTGTGTGTGTTTGATAGCATACATTCATTCCTCACAGATGGATGCTGCTGTGATTTAGGTCAAAAATGCATAAATAATACATATCAAACAATCTGTTTAACAGACAAAGCAATAATGACCACTTAATGAAAACAGTTACTCACAAGTTTTTAACAGATGGATCAATAATGTGCGTCCTCTAGGGGTCGCTATGGGGGACACCTCGTCATGACCCGTGTCTGAAGCATACAAATGAAAAAAACACCAACGAGTTGGCCGGCGACAGCCTCTGACGTCACTACCGGTGCGACTATAAAACAGGCACCGGGAAACACGTCATTCCTCTTCTTCGTCTCTATTGACTGTTTTGTTTGAAGCGTGCATCTGAACGACCACGGTAAGAGCGATCTTTCTCTGTAATTATCATGGCATCCACTAGCAAGGCATTTAGACAGTGTGTACATCCGTGTCGGCATTATTTGACACCCGATGACACGCACAGTCTTTGCGTCATTTGTTTGGGCGAAGAGCACGCACGCAATGTCCATGAGGGGGCAATTTGCGTGCATTGCGAGCGGTTTTCTATGAAAAAGCTCCGCTCTCGTCTGTCTCTCTTTTCGAGAAAAGAGGGACAGCCATCTGCTTCCCGCGGTTCAGGACCTGCCGCTGCTGAGGCACGGAGGAGAATGAGCTCGTGGGGATCGCAGGTGGATCTCGCTGAGGAGTTTAGAGAGGGACTTTCCCTTTCACGCTCTTCGGCGGCAGACGAGAGTGAACTTCAGGAAGAAGATGTGTTGTCATTAACACTTTCTGATACTGAAGTTAGTGCTCTGCTGGGTTCTGCCCAGGAAGAGCAGGAGATGTCTGAGGGTTAAGAAGCTGAGGTTGAGCCTTCTCAATCTTCCTGCCCTGCGTATGCGGAGCTGTTAGAGGTTATGGAGCGCGCCACGGCAAAGTTGGACTTGCCATGGAAGCGTGCCAGCAAAGTCACGCCGCGTGGTCGCCTCGACGAGCGTTATTTGTCTGACCATAGCCCTCCAGCCCAGGTGAGCCTTCCATTTTTGCCTGATTTACACACAGAAATCGAAAAGGAACGGAAGAGGCTGTTTTCTTCATGCATCCATCGGTTCCAACATACAAGTTATGCCAACATCGAGGGGATGCGCGAAAGCAGCTATGGGAAGATGCCCCCTGTAGAAGAGACACTGGGTAGCTATCTCTCTGTGAGAAACATCCTCTCTTAAACCTCCCTCTTTGCCATCTAAGTCCCTACAGGATACATCCCGCTTAAATGGCAGAGCATACGCAGCAGCAGGTCAGGCTGTGGCTTCGTTGCACACAATGGCAGTGCTTCAGGCTTATCAGGCTGATCTGCTGAAGGACCTGGATAAAGGCGAGGGCCTTTCAGCTGACCAGGTAGCCGAGCTGCGCCGCACCACAGACCTCTCTCTCCGTGCTACCAAGCAGGCCGCCTCCGCCATGGGTAGGTCTATGGCAGCCATGGTGGTAACGGAGAGACATCTGTGGGTGAACCTGGCAGACATCGGGAGGAAGGAAAGGGGCTTTCTTCTCGATGCTCCGGTCTCGCCTTCTGAACTTTTCGGTACCTCCATCGAGACGGTGGTCGAGAAGTTCAGGGAGGCAAGGACGCGCTCGGCTGCCTTTAAATCCTTCAGTCCACGAAGGTCCAGGTCGGAGCCCGAACAACATAGGGGTCCTGGCCCGTCTCGGTCTGAGGATCAAAGACGGGCGCAGAAGGCTAGTGTCGCGGCTCGCGCTCCTCCCCAGCCTGCGGGTAGGGGTAAGAGGAATCGTGGGTCACGAGGACATAAGCAGGACCTGAGGGATGTGATTCAGACGAGGCAGCGTACTCGTCCGAATCAGAGCGATACCTAGGTAGCTACTCATTCCCTTTGGGTGGTCATTTCTGTTTTTATCCTCCCCTGCCTAATTCCCCTGTAACCACCAGCTCTCCACCTGATCGAGGTTAGGTGGAAAATTCTCGAACATAACAGTCTCCTATGCTGGACCTATGATGTTTTTGGCTGGTTCTATGTTCATAGTAACCACCTTACTGATGGTCCGGACTAAAGGAGGCTCCCCTTGAGCGGGGCTCCAGTACAGCAGGGTGGGTGAGTATGTACCCTTCTGTATATGTTTATGAAAATTGCTGGTGGTTATGTCTCTACTAATAAACTCTGTGAGTTTCCTTTACAGTGCTAAGCAGTTACGGCGTGTACTAAACACTCGTCAGCACCGGCCGTCCGGCCTTGTGCTCTGGTTTAGGCGACCGAGATCACAGGTTTCTGCGGGAGCCTCGCTGATCATCAGACAGCACTGCAGGGAATTTCATGGATGTCCAGCCAGGTCACCCTGAGGGGCCTCCTGGCTGTTTAATGGTGCTATCGCATCCAGCGGGAAGTGGAGGTGGTAGTTACAGAAGACTTCCTGTATACACTGCCTCAGGTGATGCTCCCCTCGCCAGAGGTGTACAAGATTAACGAGCTTGCCTCGCCTGTGCGGTTCAGCGCCTTTGCGATGCTTAGGAACCTATAAGTACACACGCTAAGCTCTGTGTACTTTCTGGAGACCACATGGTGGTCAGTGTGCACGTGAACACTTTGCGCACTTTCTAAATCCACGTAAGTGGTAAGTGTGCACGCAAGACTATGGGCACTTTCTAAAAATCCTGTACGGTAAGGGTTACGCGCTCCGCCTCGTTCCCTTTCTTGAGATGATTAGACCTTGGTTCCTTGGGCTCCATTCAGCCAGTGTGTATTTGTTTATACACTTCAAGCATCGCTCCCCTCAATATGAGGGGCTATTTGGGCGATTCTCGTGGTAGTTTAGCAGCGCTCCCCTGTTACAAAAAGGGTCGCCTATGAGCGCGCTACTCTGAATTCGGAGTTCTCTTCTCATATGAGATTGAGTTCGCTGTTTTTCCCCAGAGCGCTCCAGATGTATTTGAAATGCGAAACCATTTCATCTATGAGCTGCTCTATCAGAGTGCCACGAGAGCCCCTCCTTAGAACAGTATTTGAAAATCCATGCTATGGTAAGTGTGCACGTGAAGTCTTTGCACACTTTCTGAAATCCACACTGTGGTAAGTTGGCATGCTAGTGCTCTGCGTTCTTTCTAAAATCCTATATGGTGAGGGCTTCGCGCGGTTGCTTCGTGCCCTTTCTTGAGTTGGTAAAAGCCCCGTTCATCTTGGGCGCCACTCCACCCATGTATCCTCGGATACCTATCTAAACAGGGTGTTGCTACTGGAGATCTGTTGAGACAGCTCCTTCAGCAAGCTTTTGAGGAAGCAAGCTGTAGCCCCTGTGTGACAGGCAAGACTTAGTATAAAGTGCTAGGTTCCTAGCCGTATCCCTTTAAAGGAATCTTTCCTGATTCCAAGCCTTTAGCTCTACCATCGGGCTGAGGCCCTAACAATTATGTTGGGTATGTAGCTTAGGCCTTTGACCGTAAGGGGTATTGTCACAGACAGCCGTCTAAACGTCCCGGGGGCAACTCCCATTGAAATGGTAGAGTTGGTACTTAGTGTTCGCCATGATTCTGGCCTGCACTCCCCTCAGCATGACGGCGTGGGTATACTGTTCCCCATAGCGACCCCCTAGAGGACGCAGTTTGAAGTTCCCTTGAAAGGGAACGTCTCTGGTTACGAATGTAACCATGGTTCCCTGAGTAGGGAACGAGACACTGCGTCCTCTAGCTCCCTGCCATGCTTCGGACGCAAGCTTCAGACGAAGAAGTGAATGACGTGTTTTTCCCGGTGCCTGTTTTATAGTCGCACCGGTAGTGACGTCAGAGGCTGTCGCCGGCCAACTCGTGGGTTTTTTTCATTTGTATGCTTCAGACACGGGTCACGACGAGGTGTTCCCCATAGCGACCCCTAGAGGACGCAGTGTCTCGTTCCCTACTCAGGGAACCATGGTTACATTCGTAACCTGAGACGTTTTTATGAAAACAGTTACTCACAAGTTTTTAAAATAAAGTTCATTCACTCTTTCCTAATGCTGACATCAGAAGGATGGCAACGCAAACAACTTTTTTTTTTTTTCCCACAGCTTGGCACTGCACAGCATTTTGTTGTCTTCAGAGTAGAGCCCTGCATTTCAGCCCCTGGCCTGACAGGCCCTGACTTTTTTTACGCCCCTCAGGCAGGGCTTCAGGCCAATTTTCAAGTCATAGTTCCGACACGGGCCAGGCCTCGGGCCGGTTTTAGGTTTCCCCTTATTTTTATATTTTAGACATCCATCAATTAGTGATGAAAAAAATTGCTGCGCAAGAGTGGCTCGACGGTGTTTAGTGTCCAGCAGCAGCAGCATGCATGCCGTCATCGCAGCTGAAGAGTTCTGTGTTCAAATGCACGCTATAGGCTTAAGTTTGCCGCAAAGCATTGCCAAAGGTATTTACTGTAAATGTGTAGAAGAGGAAGGTGATATTTGAACTATTTACTAATAAATAGGTTTTTCTGAGTCTGTCGCAAGGTCTCGCCACCTCTTCATTAGACGCGCCTTTAGAGAGAAGTGCATCTTTATGGATTATGATTATAATGAAATAATTTAAAAATATTTCCTTTAGTAGTAATTTAAAGCTTTCTATAGAGTTTCGGTTCATTTTTGTGAAGCCCTACTGTTCAAGACAAGACGACAGAAAGCATGTTTGTTTTCTTTATTTTATAAAAACACAACGTTTTGTTGGTATTGTGAGTGCACACAAATGAAAGTAGACATTTTTGCTCATAAAGGTAAGAGTAGTACATCATTAGTAACTGTAAATGTACAGTTATGAATGATGTACTACTCTTACCTTTATGAGCAAAAATGATGGCATATTCACTGAAAAAAGTGATCGCACTGGTGCCTCCATATCCTGAAAGTGTGCTTCATTTATCTAGGTTTAATGTTTGAACATTGTTATATGCTTGAACTGTTTTATGTCTATAGATTTTATTTTAGGCAAGTAGTGATGATTTGAAAAGGCTAAATTGATCAAACAAAGGCTCACTGTCTGCCGCTGGCCCCTTGGTCATTACTTTGAAAAACAAAAACTTATAGGCTATTTAACAAACAAAAAATGCTCCAAATGTTTTTCTAAATTAACTTAAAAAACTAATCAAAATATATTCACTTTGTCATTACATACAAAACTAAACTATTTTAATAGCTGGAAAGTAGTATAAGCTGTTTTGGGAGAAGGGGGGAAAAAGACGGACTCGGGTCGGACTTGGGCCAATAATTCTGATAAGCTGTCGGACACGGGCCGGGCTCGGGACTGAATTTAGGATGTATTTATAATACAATGACATCTTATATGTCAAAGGATCAAGAGAATTTTGGTTTCTCAGTTCATGACCCCTTTAAAAGAATACTTAGTCTCCTGGTGTAGTAAGTAAGTAAGTGTGTTTTTATTTTTTTTAGTGTAACCCTGTGCTTGTTGATGCTGTGAAAGTGAGTCCAGCTAACAGAGCAAGATACTTTTGGGGGAACATACCTGGCATGAACAGGTGCGTCAGTTACGTTTATATGAATAACACCCACTTTTTTTTTTACCTGTAAAATACACTGAACTGTGTAAAATAAAGTAAATAAATATACTATACATCATCCATTTCATTCTGTTTTCACCAGACCAATCATAGCATCTCAGAATGATAAACTCACTCTTCAGGAATGTCTGGAGCCTGGCCGCACTGCAAAGGTGTGTCATGAGCTTCTAACCAAAGATATGCAGTGTATAGTTATTGTAATGATATCACTAGTGATGAGTTCTGAAACTGTTGTGTACTGTTTTGCAGTATGAAAAAGTTCGCACCATCACCACACGGCCAAACTCACTGAAGCAGGGCACCAATGACGCTCATTTCCCCATCACCATGAATGGAAAAGACGACAATATATGGATCACAGAAATGGAGAAGTAAGTTTTAGTTCTACAGTTAGCTATAAATAAAAACGTAAATACAAATATGTATTTTATTTATGCTGATTCTGACACTTTCACAGAATATTTGGATTTCCGAAGCATTACACAGATGTGAAAAATCTGGGGCGTATGCAGAGGCAGAGAGTATTGGGGAAGTCCTGGAGTGTCCCTGTCATAAGACATCTTCTAGCACCTCTGAAGGATTACTTTGCTTGTGATGAGGTCCCCTTGAAATAAACTGACATCAATGATTTTAATCTTTTTCACTCAGTGTGAAAAGACCCAGGGACATGAGAATTTGTTGCTTTTAATTGTTTTACCTTTTTTAAAACTAAAATGGTATGACTAGCTGAGGAATTGTTTAGAAAAATGGATGCTGGGAAACTGAAGAAGATCGATCCCATTTTATTGAATGTTGCATCAAATCACGTCACTTTTAAAAAAAGTAATTTTCTCAATTTGCAATCATGTTTAGCTACAAATGGAGTAACAAATGTGATGTGGGTTTATCAAAATGAATAAACGTGATGAGCAAAATGAATAAATGTGTGCAGTGCTCTGTGAATTACCAAGATTACTTTGGTGTCTAAAATAAAGAAAATCATCAAATGTTACAAAGACAGTAATTCACCACAAGACACCTTTGCCCCTGCATTTTTAATTATCTTCTTCTTTTAGTTTTCTGTTGGTTACAGGCCAACGTTAAGGTGCATACCGCCACCTACTATATTGGAGTGTGTAACATCCTGACTTCATTGTGATCTTAAATTCTTCTAACTAAACCGCTTTCTTGCAAAAAATTCGTTATTGCCCTGGTAACTTCGGTCTGATCATTTTCTGTTCCTAAAACACCTCTAATATCCCACTCCCTTCCAAATTTATAATGCATTGTTTAAGTTTTTCTCTTTCTTCTCTGAATTTCCTGCATTTAATTAATATGTGCTCTACATTTTCTTTGCAATTACAAACCTCACATTTGTTTGTTTATTTTATTCATAAAAAATAATGCCAGGTAGTCATTTTTATTATTATTATTTTTTTTTTTTATTAAAAAATGTACTTCATTTTTTACAAGTTTAGAGCCTTTTTTTGCTAATTTATCAGCTTCTTCATTGCCTACTATACCTATGTGTGCTGGTATCCAAAATAATAATAATAATATCTACTCACAGTTTTTCCAAATTTGACAACGCTGTATATATTTCTATTAAAATGTCATCTCTGGTTGATTCACTAGTAATAATACTCTTCAGTGCTGCTGCTGAGTCTGATCAGAACACCTCTCTGTCAGGTTTGACTTCCTCCACAGTTTAATGTCATCTCTGGTTGATTCTTTTTTTTTAGTTTTGTTTTTGTATATTGTTTTTCTGTGTTTTTTTTTTTACTTTGTTGTATATTTTTTTTCTGTATTGTATTTTGAATCATTACTTGGATCTTTAGAACCACAGACATAATAAATACTAGTATGCATTTATAAGTATTTTAATTATCTGAAGCTTCTTCTTCTTTTATGTTTGATGGTGGTTGGCAAACCAGCTTAAGGTGCATTTCCGCCGCCTACTGGGATGGAGTGGGAGGCCTCGATGAATTATATACTATAATAAACAAATAAACTAAATTCTTTTAATCAAGTCTGTATCTCTCAAATATTTTAGAAGAAAATACTAAACCCTTAACTGTTTCTGTGCATTCTGAAATATATTCTTAACTGAAATGTCGTTGATTTCCATATCGCTATATATAGTGTCATTTCTGTCCTGAACCCTGGTAATTTTTTACCCTGATAATTATTATTATACAATGCAATAACTAAAGTTTTTAATCTAAGTTACATTTACTATAAGAAGTTGTTATTATTTAGATATTCTGATATTTTTAGTGTTTAAAAGCTACTAAACGAGTTACTAACTGGTACCAAATTAAAACGACTTTTATTTTGAAACGCAAAGACAGACGGGTATTTTGGATGGACAGTCGCGGCAAAGTCTTCCAGTGTGTATGTAGACCTTTAGTCCTATTTCACAACATTAAGAAGAGAAGTAAGGAATAGCAGTATGTGTTAAGTGTTAACATAAGTGTCGTGTGTGGAGGAATGGCCGCTTTGAGAAGGCCGCTTTCGCTTCGTTTACAGCAGCATCCGTTTCCTCTGTTTCAAGTTTTCGCGGTAAATTGCTGAGGAGCTGATGCGCACACTAACGCATTCTCAAAATAGTCTTATCTTCCAAGTGTCACTGTTGAATTGTAGACATACCTGATGTAAAGACGTCTTCATTTGAGAGGCCGTCGTTCAAATAGAGAACATCTTTTCGGTTTGTTACTTTTCCTTTCAGCGTTTGTTGTGGTCTGCGGGTTAACATTTTCATAATTCCCACACACGACACACTGATTTACAATAACGTTAGCTATACAGCGCTAATTAATGTAAGGTCAAAGTGCAAAAGCGTGATCTGAACAGATGTCCAACGTTATATCTTAGCTGAACGTTAGTGAGAAGCACAACAATCAAAATGCGTGCTGTTTTAACGATCTGACATCATCCCGCGCTTTCTCCTGTCATCCAGAGAATACTCATAATTTAAAAAATAATGGTTACGTTAATCTTTAATTTAAAATTAAAAAATTAAATTTAAAATTACTCTTAACCGGCTTACTAACATTAGTTTATCGATGTCGTTATTAAATAACCACTTAAATAGATGGGATTAAATATGTGTTTGTGATTTCAGGGAGATTTTACACGTCTTCGTTTTAGAAAACAGATCATATTTTGCAGACTAACATTTCATACAATTTCTCTGCAGGCTATGGAAAAATGTTGGTGGATGTAAATATTGGAGAATCTCAGTGAGCTGCTGGATTGTCTTGGTGACGTACAGTCAAGTGGAGCTCACCTGCTCAGGTATTTTTATTTCCCAGCCAGTCAAAACACTTTGAATTGGTTATACCGGTCGTGTTGTCACCGATGTCAGATTATTTGTGTGAAGTTGGTTATGAAAGTTAAAACATGAAACGTGTCTCTTTTTTTAATCTTTAATATAAAAGTCTACATGGTGTGTTTTTCCAGGTTCAGTCTGATGTGATTCCCCTTTGAATGTGTTTATATAATTAAGACACTTTTGATTTATATTTTTATTATATTATTGATTTATAATGCAGTGTTTTGTAATGCAGTGATCGGTATAATTTTTTAACCCCTGTATTTGTACCTCTTTTTATAGGAACTGGAACAGACATTGTTGGTGAATGGTGACATCCTGAAAACATTAGATTTGTGTGTGTTCGCAGAGCTTGAAATGCGTAGGTGTTTACTTTGATTGTATTTGTTGATTAAGCATATTGATGTGTGTGTTCGCAGAGCTTGAAATGCGTAGGTAAACAATTGATTAAGCATATTGAAAAATGAAATATGGTCGCTGGTCTTGTAAACTTAATGCTATTTTTATGACTGTTTGTCATTCTTTTAATTATAGCTAAGAAGAGGAGACGTTCATCGAGGCTCAAACAGCCAAAGTTTTCAAACCAGAACATGAAAAATACTAAAAAGAAATCGGATCATTCTTTCTCCTGCAATCCAGCCACAATGTGTTTCATCAGAAAGTATGGCTCACCTGATGCTGGACCAAGCTTTGCCAGTGGCAAGGATAGTCTGGTATTAGGACAGAAATACTGGGAAGACATTGCAGCTTTCTGCAGTCAGACTCCATACTGCCTTTATTTATACCATGGAGTGGAGCTTGCGGACAAGGAGGCCAGTGTGGTCTTGTTGGGCTTTTTTGACAAAGTTGCTGGAGAAACCAAGATCAGATTGCTTGATGTTCTTCATCCAGAGGAAGAGACTGCTGATGCCATCTGTACCTGCATCGTGGAGATGCTGAAGAAGTTTAGAATACCTCTAATGAACATGGCAATATTTTATTCAAATTTCCCAGATCATGAAGGTCTTCACTCAGGTCTGAAGTTGCTGAAACCAGAGATCGTGTCTTTATGTGGACTTACGGATATGGCAGGACGAGTGTGTCACAGTGGAGTTGAGAAAATGGAGATTTCTGGCCCGATTGTGAACCTTATCACAGAGATCTACAAGCACTTTCCATCTTTTCCAGATTCTCTACAAACTTTGCTTGAAGATGTCGATTGTTCGAGCTTCAGTAATATCCTGACGTCCCAATGCTCTCTCTTCTGGAGAATCATCCAGAAAATGACTTTAGCTTGGTCAGACCTTCTGAAATACTTTGGATCTCTGGATGCAGATGAAAAAGTGATCTGCTGTCTTCTTAGTGATCCCAAAATAAGACTCAACGTCCTCTTTCTTAGCCACACTCTGCAACCGCTTTGTGATTTTCAGGAGAATGTTGACCGAGGTGTCAGCGTGACACAGCTCCTCCAAGATGCTTCTCAATTAGTGAGATTCTACACAGCATGTTTCCTCAGACCTAAAACAGCAGAACTTTTCCATAGGAGAGGGAAGACCTCGCTTATACAGGAAACAGTGGGACATTTACCTAGAGGAGAGGTTGAAGTTGGCAAACAGGTTGCTGATTTTCTTCTGCAGCGCTCTGAAGAGTTGACGGACTATTTGGAGACATTCCACAGTTCAATCATCTCCTTCTACACGACTGTGACTGTTAAGATTGTTGAAGGTTTACCCTTCTCAGATGCCACCATGAGAGACTTGTCATTAGTGTTGAGTCCAGGAAAAAAGCTTGAAGTGACTGGCAAAATAGTTCAAGATTTAGGTGTCTGTTTTGGGGTTTGCTCAAGCCCTGAGAATGTCAGCTTACTCACAGATGAGTTTTTGGAGTATCAGTTCCTTGATGGAGGTGACACACACCCAGCCGACCAGTCAATGGAGGAGTACTGGAAGACTGAGCTGAGGATTATGGGAAGGACATCAAGTTTTGGGAAATTAATCGTTAGCTTGTTGGCTTTGCCCAGGACATTGAAAAAAGAGATCAATTTTGAACAGGTGAGTCACTGAAGTATGAAGCTTGAGAAACCAAAATATAATTTATCAGATATCTGTGTGACAAATTTTGATTTCTCCAACCACTTTTAATGTAAAGAGTTTATGAAAACGTATTTAGTTTTATTAGTTTTGGGGAATGTGATGTTATGTGTAGTGTGTTATAGAACTTTTTTTTGTGAGAATATGTTTTTGTTTTTTTTAATGCTTGTAAAATTAACTTCTTCAGAACCTTTAATTCAAGTACATTCAGTTGTGTTTGCAGAGGCAAGAATTTTCTCTGGCTTACAAAAATGAGTGGATAAAAAAAGCCTACTTATGAAAGTATGCAAATTCATATCTGTGTACCAGAATATTGTGAGCTTGAGCTATTTTGACATGGACCAGTAAGGAACTAAGTAGCAGTGACCTAGCAAATGGATAGCAGCATGCTATCAATCACCCAGACCACGTTACCTACATAGTAATGAACAAGCTTTACATAAACAAACATCTAAAAGTTTGGTTTTTGTATTTGTGTGTGGCGGTCTGTATCTCAGGTGTTCCCACAAACTGATTTGGATCTCAGTGAGAGGAAAATGGAGGACTTGGAGGAGAAGGACATGGCTAAGGATGATGTCACAGACAGCAGCTCATATAAAAGTGCTCCATCACATCTCAGCCCAGAGACTCAAGGGAGCATCACATGTGGTAATGACGCACAGGTTGTTGTAGCGACCTTTAAAGCTGAAAGACATGTTAGATCTTTGGAACTTGACAACAAGGTTGTTAAAATGCTATCGAGGAACTGATCTCTATCAAATACGTTTGATTCTCAGATGGCATTGCCTTATGGGACGTGGAAAACATTGTGGCAATGGAAGTGGAGGATACTGTGCCAATCTCTTCTGATTCAGACCCAGAAAGTCAAAATGACACAAAAGGTTTTGTGCCCTGCTCAAATATACCAGCTAGTGGGATTTTATCTTTTCTGAAACTATGGGACGTGACATGTCTTTACCCGGTCTTTGTTACCAGGACATCAACCAAATGTGTCCATTGATGATGATGATGACGACAAATACAGCAGCAGTGATGACGATTGCAGCAGTAGTGACGATGATGTCATATGGACTGAGGTATATATGTAATTTTTATTAGCAGAAAAGGGTGTTGTATTGTTTCTGGATATCATGATTGACCACACACACGTTTTTCTCTACCAGAAAAGAAAAGGAATTATCTCGCATAACAAAGAGAAAAAAAACAATCCATACCAGGTAACGTTAACATTTTATAAAATTAAAGATGGTTTTTATTAGATTTGTGCATTGTAGTAAAATATTTCTGCACCTTAAATATCATGGTTAAAAAAAACAGACTGTGTCTAACAACAACTGTTTTTAGAGGGGTTACACAGTGGGTGAGATGGTTTGGGGGCCCATTGAGGGTTTTGGTCTTTGGCCTGGACTGGTTCAGAGCTGGGACAGCAAGACGCCTTGTGGCTCCATGTGTAAAGTGATTTTCTTTGGGAACAGGATGCTGTCAGAGGTACACATATGAGTATGCAGTCTTTTTTGTGAGCTTTTAGGTTTTGCTTTTATTTACTCAATAATAAAATCATGTGATGAATATTTTTCTGTTGTAGATCCAAGTAGATGACCTCCTGCCCTTTTATTCCTTTGCCAAGTGCTTCTGTTCTAATTCCTTCGCTACTGTAGCGACATATAAAGATGCAATCTTCAATTCTCTGCAGGTAATGCAAATTGTGTTTTGCTAGTACCATGTTTTTACCATCTTGGTGCAATTTAGTGTGACAGTGTTACAGTCTAGAAAACCAGATCTTGGAAGCAGTCCCAGCATTTTGCTGTAATTTCACAGATAAAATGTTTTTTGTTTACTCTTTCAAAAATTTTAGTTCCTAAAACCACTGAGACCTAATCATTTTCCATGCAGTTGCCTCACTAAGAAATGTTTTATACGTGTTATGGTCTAGGTGGCTTCCAGACGCAGTAGAATGTTTTTTTCTCCTGAGGCGGACTCTTTGGATGAGTTGTTCAGAGTCATGCTGGACTGGGCTTTTGGAGGTTTTAAGCCATCAGGTCCAGATGGACTTCGACCTCAATCAGAATACAATGGTATGCAACAGATTAGCAATGAAAGACACTCTTTGACCACAGTGCTGTATTTCAGTGCAAGGACTGTAGGATTAAACTTTTATGGTGTTTATCTTTTTTCCTTCCTTAGAACAGGCTTTTATGCCACGATCAGTGAATGGGAATGTTGGATCCTCTCCAAACTACAAAGACCATCGAGAAAAATTATTTAACTTAACTGTATCTCTGAATAAGCTCCCTGAATCCCTGGACCTGCACAAAGGCTCAATAAACCTTGGGAAAAAAGATGTTTACAGAAAATTCATGCATCCAAAATGGAATCAGAGATCTTCGCAGACTGTAAGGACTTGTCGAGAACAGAAACATACTTACAGGAATAAGCTTCTAACTCACTGTGAAAGTATGCAGGTTGAGTCCAGACAGAACAGCCAAAAAAGATGTATGTGCACCATTGATATTTATTAATGCATTGTTATGTAAATTTAAAAAACAACAGTTAACCTGCTGTTTATTTGAATGTTTTCACAGATCAAATGGTGCATACATTTCTGGAAAACAAGACAGACATTGAAGGTAAGAAGCCCTTTCATAAACATTGCAGTATCTATTGATAATGAGTGAAGTTCATCATAATTTCATTTCTCCTCACCTTCAGAGTTCTGCTTATCATGTGGAAGTACATTTGTTGACACCATCCACCCACTCTTCGAAGGCAGCCTGTGCTTAAAATGCAAGGTACAGTGAAATCGCACTGTTGTAGTTTCCAGTGATCCAGTCAGTGAATGTAGGATTGTCAAGTTTCTTACCTCCAAACAGACACCTGCTCTTGTTTAAAGGGTTAGGCACTTTCAGCTAGTAACAGTTGTATAAAACCATACCCAGCACTCTGCATAAAGCTAAAGTCCCTTTTAAGGCAAGTCAGTTCCCTCAGCAAGCTTTTCGGTGTGAGTACAGCTCCTATCTGAATCATAAAGGTCACTACTTTAGCTCAAAAAGCTAGTCAAACTAATGGTTATGTGCATGAATTAAGAGTTAACAAACAGGTGAATGCGTGTATGATTCTGATGTGAATAGCATTAAATAGGCAATAAACAATTGAAGTGGGACTTTACCCACCGCTGTGCTCTACAGTTTCTCCCATTAATTTTTCTTAGATCTCTGACAAAGATTTGTTTGTTCGTCAGTTTAATTTCGCAGAGACGCTGTACAGATATGATGAAGATGGCTATCAGTCGTACTGCACTGTTTGCTGTTCTGGCGTGGAGGTCATTCTGTGCGGCCATGACAGTTGTTGTCGGTGAGTTTGTTTGTGTTGATCACATAACAGTCTACAAAATAAATAAAAGGACTTGTTTTTGGTTTTTAAAACAAAGAATTATTATATATTTGAGATTTTGCACTATTTCTCTGCTCCTAATCAGATAAGTAAATTGAATCACGTTTATGCATGTTAAATGGTGCTGTGATGCAGGATAATTGCCAAATGGACTCAAGCCATAATAAAATTTGCAAGGGAAAAATATTAAATTAGAAATGCACAAAGTATAATCATTTTCACAAGTTTTGACCCCAATCTAATTTGGTCTCATTCTCTAGCTGCTACTGTGTGGACTGTCTGGATATCCTAGTGGGTAAAGGGACATTTAACAAGCTGAAAAATGTGGACCCATGGACCTGTTACCTGTGTGCACCTGAGAGCAGCTCTGGAGCTTTGAAGCCTAGGCATGACTGGAGCATCCGAGTGCAGGAATTCTTTGCCAACAACAGCGCCATGGAGTTTGTTAGTGCCTGTTTCATGTAGTTCATTTCATCATCTTGATAAAAATGTTGGATGATCTTCCTGATTTTTATTTGTATTGGTTCCAACACTGACATTTGTCCTCCTCAGGAGCCCCACCGTGTTTACCCATCAATCCCTGCTAACCAGCGACGTCCAATCAGAGTGCTTTCTTTATTTGATGGGATAGCCACAGGTAAAACTTGCCAAATTACTCATTCACTTGTACTGTAATACACACTTGTAATGTGTTCTTGTACTGGTTACATGGCTCTTACAAATACATTTTTATGTTTCAGGATACCTTGTTCTGAAGGATCTTGGCTTCAAAGTGGCAAAATATGTGTCCTCGGAAGTTGATGAAGAGTCTGTTACCATTTCCATGGTCAACCATGAAGGAAAAATCACTTACGTGAAAGATGTTAAGAACATTACGAAAAAGCATGTACGGTTACAAAATCATTTTTTCATCCTCTTGTTTGTTTTCTGTTATTAAAACATTTCTGTGCACATCACTCTCATTGAGTTTATTCTCTTTCATTGTTCAGATTGACAAATGGGGTCCGTTTGATCTTCTCATTGGAGGAAGTCCTTGTAATGACCTGTGCACGGCCAATCCTCACAGAAAGGGCTTGTTTGGTAAGGCACATCTGATGCATGTTGCACAAAAAAAAAAACACCTCCTTGATCTGGCAAAGTATAATCTGATTGCCTGTCTTTATTGGCAAAAAGGTTGGAAAACCTCATCTTCATGGAGCTGCATAAGCAAAAATTTGAATAATCAAATGAACACACAGCTCACACATCAGATATAAGAATTTTGTTGAATTACTGAGCAGACTCAACACTTGATCTCATGTTAAAACAGATAGCACAGTTTGTTGCATCTGAGATCCTCTTTTCTCTCTACAGAGGGCACAGGGCGACTGTTTTTCGAATATTATCGGCTTCTGAATATTTTGAAACCGAAGGAGGATGACCCTCAACCGTTCTTCTGGCTGTTTGAGAACGTGGTGTTAATGGAAAACAAGGTTAAAGCTGACATTTGCCGCTTTCTGGAAGTAAGTGTTCTTCATTATGTTGGATAAAGACTCAGCAATTCTAATACATTTAAAAAGCTTGTATGTTTAGTCTGTGAGATTTTTCTTGGGATCAGATTTTAAAAGAATGTTTAGCCTCCTGGTGTAGTAAGTGTGTGTGGTTCGTTTTTAGTGTAACCCTGTGCTCATTGACGCTGTGAAAGTGAGTCCAGCTAACAGAGCAAGATACTTCTGGGGGAACATACCTGGCATGAACAGGTGCGTCAGTCATTTCATATGACTGTCACATTGACATGTAAATTAAATCAAAGTGATTTTATGATCTCGTTTTATTCTGTTGTGACCAGACCAATCGTAGCATCTCAGAAAGATAAACTGAGTCTTCAGGAATGTCTGGACCCTGGCCGAACTGCAAAGGTTTTCTCATGAGCTTCTAACCAAAGATATGCAGTATATAATTTCAGTGACATCATTACATTTGATTGTGAGTGTTGACGGCATGTAATTTACCATTTTGCAGTATGAAAAAATTCGCACTATCACCACACGGCCAAACATACTAAAACCAGGCACTGATGACCGGCACTACCCCATCATTATGAATGGAGAAGCTGATAGTCTGTGGATCACTGAACTGGAGAAGTAACTTTTACTTTTTCTGCTATTTCAGTTTTGTCTTATCAGAATTAATTCCCAATTATGTTTGATTTATGCTGACTCTCACACTTGTCTTTGTCAGAATATTTGGATTTCCGAAGCATTACACAGATGTGAAAAATCTGGGGCGTATGCAGAGGCAGAGAGTATTGGGGAAGTCCTGGAGCGTCCCTGTCATAAGACATCTTCTAGCACCTCTGAAGGATTACTTTGCTTGTGACTAGCTCCCCTTGAAATGAACTGAAGTTTGTGCATTTCTGATCTTGTTCTTTATGAGTAAAAAGACAGTTTGTCACTTTTCATTGTTTTAGCTAAAATGAAGAAACCTGGTGAATGTGTGTAGTGCTCTGTGAAGTGCCAAGATAATAAATCCTGTTTAGCTTCGTCTTGATTTAAGAACTAAATTAATGTTGACCAGTGACTGAAATGAAGAGTTTTCATTAATTCAGGCTTTATTTAATTTTTCTTTGTTTGTTTGTTTAAGCTCCCTTGATAAGTTAGTACTTATTTAAAATAAGTGATGTGTCTATTTGTATCAAATGTTAAGAGAATAAAAATGTTCACCGCGGAACGTTTTTTTTTTTTTTTTTTTTTTTTTACTGAAATTTAAATGTCTGCAGCATTTTTGCTCAGAAGTCCTAGTTACTCTCACAATGCTGTTAATTTTATTGAAATCACCATGGGATTAATCATATTTTGGTTATAAAAATATAAAAAATATTTATTTGAGAGTCTTTACTGGGGCTTTAAATGAAACGAGCATGAGGACTTTTATTTTGAAATGTAATTGGTAGAAGCGTGTTCTGGATGGACAAACGCAGCCATGGCACATTCTTTGTTGTAAATAGTTAATTCTAAGTTTACGATGTTTAGAGTAAAAGTTAAAAGTAGTTGTATTTGTGAGCCGTTTACATAGTTAACATTAGACAGTTTATCCTTAAACTTGTTTCGTCAGGCTGTTAAGAAACTAGGTATCTATCATAATGTCCAAATTCGGTCAGTCAACACAATCTGAACACTTGTGTGTTTGTGGTTTGCTTTAAGAGTTCTTATGAAGGCATTTCATTTAGAAATCATGCTTTTGTTTATATTTCATCCCGTAACGTGGGTCATTATCAAAAAAATGTTGGCCTCTCGACATAAAATGTTAATACCAATATTTTAGAATAGAAACTGGTGGTAAGTATTTAACAATCATGGGATTATTACTAATCAAAGGGAAAATACGACTTTTTTTCTTGGTTTTGTTTTGGTTATTTGTATTTATTTCACCAAAAAAATATCATTCTCATAAAATATGCATTTTCTAAGATTATGACAAGCATCTCAAAATAATAATAAACAGGATTTTCAGCCTGTGACCCTTGGGAAAATATTTTTCTGGGAATTATTTATTTAATTTGTGTGTGTTTGGAAAAGTCATGTTTGTCACCATAAAAAAAAAAATTACCTATCAGCCAAAAACACAAGTTAATTTCCATACTAGTATAATTTGTGTACACGAAAAGCATTGTGTAGTTGAATCAATTTACAAGATGTTTACCTTTAAGTATTTTTAGGAAACAAATCCACGTTGAAAAAGGATTCGATCTCGATATTCCCTGAGGTGTTCTTTGCATGTATGCTGCCTAATCCCCACTAAAAACTGAATGGTATTTATTAATAATTATAGATACTTTTATGCCAGATTCTGGGAAACAACTTGTGACAACAGCAATGTCCACAATTAAATGTGTGGTAGTTGGAGATGGAGCCGTGGGTAAAACCTGCCTTTTGGTTTCATTTACAAACAAGTTTCCATCAGAACCAACAGTAAGGATTTTTTTTTAGATGAAGCATGAGTTGTGAGTTATCCCTTCCATGTGATTATATTGATTGGATTAAATATTAAAAAAAAAAAAAAAATCAGTGTAGTGTCAATTCAGTTGCTTTGTTTTACTTATGTTTTACTCTTTTTTTCTTCTTCTTCTTCTTCTTCTATTTCTCTCTCTCTCAGGTGTTTGATAACCAAGCTGTGACTGTAATGGTTGATGGTGAACTGTATATCATCAGATTATTTGATGCTGCAGGTATGATAACTATTCGTAAAGCATTGTCAACTTATCTTAAAAGTGTCTCAACATTTGGCACAAGAACTGATCCTGACAAATCTAAAAATATTTCAATATTTTGTAGGTCAGGATCAATTACGACCCTTATACTATCCCCAAACTGACGTCTTCTTAGTTTGTTCTCTGTCGTCCTTTGAAAATGTAAAAGAAAAGGTGAGTCTTTCAATGATCTTTCAGTCATGTGGAATAATGTGTCTGTTGCTAACAACGGTTTGTTTGTAATGCAGTGGGTGCCTGAGATAACTTATCACTCTCCGAAAAACCCCTTTCTGCTGGTTGGAACTCAGATTGACCTTCGAGATGATCCTATAACTATTGCAAGGCTTGCAAAAATCAAACAAAAGCCAGAAAAACTAGCCAGAGACTTAAAGGCAGTGAAATATTTTGAATGCTCTGCTCTAACGCAGGTGTGTATGCTTGTCACTGTGTTCAGTTTCTAAAGCCAAGTTTTAAATGTTTTTCTTTATTTGTATAACAAAGCAATTCACTTTCCCCCCCTTTGTTACAGAAAGGACTCAAGAATGTATTTGATGAGGCGATATTAGCAGCTCTAGAGCCCCCAGGGTCCCTGAAGACATGCAAATGTGTGGTTTTATGAACTGGACACAGAAGCATCAACAAAGACAAATCTGGTTGTAAATCAATAGGATTGTTTTATTTTTGTACAGGTTTTTATCAGGAAAGTAACAGTAGCTATTGCTCACCAGGTTTTTTTCCCTGTCATTTAACTTGGTACTCTTATGACATGATGAGATGATATTTGTGCAAATTTTACTATAGTGCCTTTAAGAGTTTAATGACACTTCACAACAAAGATATGCAGATATGGTAGGATAGAGCAGGGTATGTTGTGCCACTTTTTATTTAATTTGTTTAATAAGGAAGGAAAATTTTGAAGTAAATACTGTAATTTATGTGTGGATGTCTTTCATCAGCTTAATTTAGAAGACTTTACAGAGCCATATGAATATGTCTTGTCTCATGTTAGGGGTAAGTTGTGTTATGTCAAGTTGAGTCACCGGGAAATATCTGAGATATTTGTATTTCAAATAAAAGTATGACAAAATCTTCCTTTAAAAATATTTATATTATTTCAATGTGGTGATAAAAATACACATGGTTTTATACATTGGCACTTTACCAACAAGTATATACCTTTTTATATACCTAAGTATATAAATTTTTAGACTAGGATAAAGAGTGAAGAAAAATGATACAAATTTTTTTTCTCATGTTATTTCTCTAGTGCGTGCGGCTGAATAAGATCGGCCCAATTTAAATATTTGGTCACATTATGAAAATTAATTCAGGGGGCGATACGTCTTTCCCACTGCTACATTTTAGCTCACACCCCCAATACTTTAGTTTTATGCAATTCTTTCAAACAGTAGCAGTTCCATATAAGCAATTGTACATATTAAAATAAGCATTTAAAAATGATGACAATATGAATAGACATAAATTCATGTTAGAGGAACATGTGGCAGGTTCAACGCAAGTGATAAATGACAAAATTTACATTTTGGGGTGGAGTATCTCTTTAATGATGGCCCTCCTTATTAACACAAAACATGAATGACTCCATTTAAAGGGATAGTTCACCCTAAAAAGAAAATTCTGCCATTAATTACTCACCCTCATCACGTTCCAAAGACCTTTGTTCATCTTCAGAACACAAATAAACATATTTTTGATGAAATCCGAGAGCTTTCTGACCCTTCATAGACAGCAACGCAACTGACATGTTCAAGGCCCAAAAAAGGTAGTAAGGACTAGGGCTGGTCCGAATACCATTTTTTGAGCTTCGAAGCTTCGGTAGTAATCAGCACCGAATATTCGAAGCTTCGGAGGGAGGGGGCTGAACATATTCTTCTCTCTAAAACTGTGTCTACAGCGGACGTGAGCAGCGTGGCGCGACAAAATACAATAGAACCTTTTATGCTGTCTACACTGGATGCGGCGCGCACGGCTGATAAATTCCCGACAGTAAACTGCTGCTGCGTTCTATTCTTGACATACTGACACACATTTTAAATGATTTTCAACGTCTCTTTTGTCGCGTCCAGTGTAGACTAACGTCAGCTGTTGCGGAGTGGCATAACACGACAACTGTCCCATCCGGTGTAGACACGGTGTAATAAAGGCAGGAATCTCTGTGTCTGTCTGTTTGCTTTTTTATTTTGTCGAGAACTGTTCATCCAATCGACCTCACGTGTGGTGGGTGTGTTGCTGCGGACCCAATGGAGTGCAGTGTCGCATTTTGGTGCAATATGGACACGCGACACATTCATAATTAATACACTTTTAATAAAATACAGAACAGCGCGAGCCAGAAGCAAGCAGGGCTTATGCTCCGAGAACGGACACTGCACTAGTGATACAAAACACACAGGTCTGTTAAGAGCAATTCTTTTAATATAGACAAATTATTATTAGGCTGGGCTCTTGTAGGCTACGTTTTTTTTTTTTTTAATGACTGCCGTGTTCGCAAGTATTTTTTTTACACCAATACGCGTCCTACTTACAATTTAACTTGATGTGCTTTTGTGGTAGGCCAGTTTCAAATCGCATATTTGGCACACTGCCTTTGTCTTCTCCTCTTTTCTTTTCTGAGTTTGTATTGTAATTTATTTTTATGTGCTGGGGATGTCAGGTGTTCGAAAAAACAAAAAAGAATATTTGAATCTCAAAATTGAAAATCGAATGCCAACCCACCGAACGAATATTCGAATAATCGAATATTCTGGTCCAGCCCTAGTAAGGACATCATTAAAATAGTCTATGTGACATTAGTCATTCAACCGTAATGTTATGAAGCTATGAGAATACTTTTTGTGTGCAAAGAAAATAAAAATAATGACTTTTTTCAACAATTTAGTTTCTTCCGTGAGACATACACTTTAAACACTGAGATGCACTTATAATTTCCATAAGGCTTTTAAGTTCATGGTTACATATAACAGGATTTCTCATATCAGAAAAAATTCAGACAGTAAAACACTATCTCTCTTCAGCTGGACAGATCTCAACACTACTGTTAGTGACTCGTATCCCAAACCAGCCTGCCCAAAACTGTGTATCCACCCCTCCATGAGTGAAACGGATAAACCGAACCCCAGGTCCATAATCCTTAAAGACGTGTGTCATCTGAAATGAAGCAGAACAAATAAAGAGACAATGAAGTCTAGACTGTTAGTTTGATTGTAGGGGAATAACTTGACTGTCAGTATTATGCTACTTACTTGACACCATGGCTCATCATTCCACTGTTCAAAAAAAACTTTCTCAGGCTGAAAAGTACAGATAGGTTTTTTCCTCTGATCAAGCAACTCTACACAGATCTCATACTGACACCCACAATCAAAGCGTGGTGCATACCTGCAGAGAAGACATCACGTAAATGTGCTTTTTATATTACAACCTGGTTTGTAAGTAACACAAAAGATGATGTTCTGGAAGTCAAAAGGGTCCAAACGACACTGGAGCACATTCTTTATGTTCCAAAGTAGTAGTTTTGGACATGTTTGGATTTTTGTTTTTTACATAAACTTACAATTTATGCAGATTCTTGCAATAATAATAATTAGAATAAAACTATAGCAATAACAAATATTTTAATCTGAATATGATGACCCAGATGGAAGGGTCATCCACAGAAAATGAATTAAATTCATCACCAAAAGAATGAAATTCACCTCCTAAGATATAGAAGCTTGAAATGGGTTTGAGTGAATGCTCACCAGTCTGATATTTTGATATGAGGTTGCAGCTGATCCATGAAAGCATCACTGTAGCCTTCTTTCTTCAAATAAATAAGCTGTTGCTTCAAACATAACCTAAGGACACATTTCTATCAGTGATTCATGTGTGGATTGGCTTGCTGATTGATTGATAATCATATATTATCCAATAAATATGTTCAAAATGTTCTTATGAGATTTAAAAGATCAAATGTACCCATAAGATGTTACATAACATTTTGTGACTGTCTCATCTGGAAATGGTTTCCTATTTTCCTCCGCAACCCAGCAGTCACCTCCATTCTGTACAATCTTCCATCCTTTAAGTTTATCTAATAAGAACATCAGAGAAGAGATATTAACTGTAACAAAAATTCACACGTTAATAAAGACATTACCTTAAATTATATGTATGTCTGCACTATGTTTCTGCTTTCTGTACTAGAAGCTCCTGACACCAAGACAAATTCAATATACTGTAATAACCGTTAAGTGACATAAAATATAATGTAAAAAAAAATATTTTATTTCAACTACTTTCTCATTTTCATTTAGTACTAAAATAACAAACAAAAACTGACATAATAAAAACTGTACAGACATTAGAAAAACTTATAATAATGACAAATCAGAACAGAATTGGTACAACTTCAACTACAATAAAACAAAAACAGTAAATATAAAAATTCAAAACGTTTATAAAAACTACAACAGTATATTAGTGATACTGATGTGAATCACCTTCTGCTCTGGGATTCTTGAGCAAGTTGCGTCGATTCTTAGTTATAAAGTAAAACAAGCGCCAGTCATCTGGTGTTCTGGAAGCATCACAAGGCTGGATCCTCTCTCTGCGACAGCGCTCTCTCCAGTGTGAAGCACTGTCCACCAGCTCCTTCCACTCACGACACACCAGACTACAGACTCGCACCACCTGATGAGCAGGCAGATTCAGGAGGATCTCCTCAACCACAGCCAGAGGAACATCTGCCTGCAGACCTGACCACTGACAGAGGAAGAACGGTTCAGTTCTAATCCAGCTGGGGAACATGGTTGTTAATATTTATCTGGTTATCAACTATAGTATAGTATAGTTTGACCACTAAGCTGGTATGACCAGCTGGTAACTGGTTTATTGCCAGTCTACCAACTTAAACCAGCTACCACGTTCTGCTGAATAAAGCAAAATAATAATAAATACAGCTAAATCCAACATAAACTGATTGGTTGGTCCCCACCTCTATTATCTTAAGATGGACTTTCTACCAAAGTCTGTTTCTGCCGCTGCGTTAATAATGTCTGGGCCAGTTTGATTATTCTCTATGACAGCTGAAACCATAAACAAATTACTGCGTCTAATCTGGGTTTGCTTGAAGGCATATGAATATATCTGCTCTCTGACTGACCCATTCTTGTTTTGTGACGTGTCTTTAATTAGTCATGTTTGCGTGTCTGGACCTACTGGTGCAAACACGGAAGTTACGTTTCATAAATTCATGGTCTGACGAATGATATCACACTAATCCAATTGAAACACAAGGTCTGACGAAGGTCTTTTGGGGCAGTATTATATTATCTAACCGCTTATGGGTATTACAAAGTCAAACAATGCTGTTGTTAATGTGCTAAAACTGAAACACAAACAGAAGTCGCTACTTCGCATTAGTTATATATAAGACTCATGCATCGTTTTTCTGACCAGTGATAACGACTCTTATGCGGCAGCACTTTAATCTGCTTCTGGTAAACCGGGATATGTCTGGCAGTGCGCGTCTTGACGGCTCACGCCAACATTTCCGATATATACATACTTCTTTCCGGTTTAGATATCCCCTTAGCCACACGTACCATGATTCTGGTCAGAATCCGAATATATTCCTTAGGATTCACGTGTTGTTACCAAGATCGCGAATCGAAAGTATGCTACTGATGTAGTGAAAGTACTGACGCTTGTTATTCACGTCACTGCTCCTCCTACAGTAAGAAGGTGTTTATCGCATTTAAAACATTGGTTTGACTATCCATAAATATAATTTCGGATAGTCACAATTGTAATTTGGATAGTCATAATTATAATTCGACTAGTCGCAATGACAATTAGAGATATCTGCAATTATAATTGCACTAGTAAAAAATCGGATTAAAGATATCTCTAAATACTTTATGACTAGTCAAAACTCCATTTACGATATCTGTAATTACTTTATAGATATCTTCAATAGACGCGTCATACATCCGCGAATGTAATTAGAGATATCGCTAATTCAATTTCGACTAGTCACAATTATAGTTTAAGATATCTGAACTGCAATTGCTCCTGGCCGAAATACTGTTGTGTGACGTCAGAATAAATTTACTCAGCTCCTCCCCGCCTACGCTGCAAACTGCTAACAACATAATAAAGGTCTGCTTTTGTTGTCACCGGGAGAAAAGCTACTGGATGAAGTGCTTCATGGATTATTAAATAAATCTGGATGCAGCCTCGTGTGGTAAAAAGTCTCCAGCGTGCATGTGTGTATAATTGAATCATGTTGCAAAATATAACAAATGCAGTGTAATGTTCAATAAAGGCAGAAAATCACAAACTGCACGTCTGAATTAATTTATTATATATTTGACAATGAAAAACAATGTTATTTATTTATTTATTTATTTATTTATTTATTTATTTATTTAAAGAAAGGTCGTGTAATTTGCAGATTTTATCTTAGCCTACCATTCATTCTGACTTTTTTTTTCTCAGAAGTGCGATAGATAGACAGTGCGAGATATAAATGTTATAACTGTGAGATAAAAAGTTGCTGTTTCTTTATTAATTGTGTAATGTTTATTAGCTGTGTAATGTTCAATAAATGCAGAAAACCGCAAACTGCTCATCTGAAATTATTACATATTTAGATATAATGAAAAACAATTGAATTATACCAAAAAAAAAAAAAAAGAAAAGAAAATAGTAGCCTACAAATAAATGCATGACGGACAAGAACAATGCCTCATAATCAGATGCAGTCAGTGAAGGCTGATTTTAAGAAGATTACAATTTAATAATTGTAATAAAACTTATAATAAAATTGATCTGGCATTGATGACATTTATTAGTTATGTATGTGTTACGTTGTGTATGAATTCAGGTTCACTTGTGTCATGGCAGCTTGTTTCCACCATGGAATGAAAAGGTAATTTGCAGCTTTTTATCTTACCATTCATTCAGACTTTTTTCTCAGAATTGCGAGATATAAACAATGTGAGATATAAACTGTATAATTGTGAGATAAAAAAAAAAGCTTTTTATTTCTTTATTAATTATTTCTTTATTACTTTATTTAGTGGCAGAAACGAGCTTCCATAGGAAAAGCCCACAAGGTGGCAGTATTATATTGTATTATAGCAAGAGATCCATGATGATGATATTCTGCTGTTTTCAGTGATGAGCGCCAATGTATTCTTTTAGGCAGCGGCTATTTGCACTAAGTGTAAATAGCAATTATATTATATTTACACTAAGTGCAAATAGCATATTTTCTTATTGATAGATGATATTTACACTAAGTGCAAATAGCAATGGATTCTATTTACACTATGTTTAAATAGCAATATGCTATTTATACTACTTATTTCAAATAGTGGCAATTATCTACACCTCAGTATTGTAGTTCATTATAAAACAGTACGCAATAATAACGTTCTGAGTGTGAATTATAATTTTAATTCAACTTTTTAAATGGATGCCACCTTATAAGGAGAATAAAGCCCTATACCTACCCTATCCCTACCCAATATTTTTTTTTTTTTTTTTATTATTTCCTTCATTTTTATTGAAATTAAATGCCTTTCCGATACGATATGAGATTTGAAAAGGGAGAAAAAATATTCGGCAAAAGGCGGATGTGAACTCGGGTCAGTCGTGTCGCTTATTTAGCGTCATTTTTTCAGTCTTGACTGTCCTAATCACACGTTGGTGGGCGGATAGTGTAAATAAGGCGGGCTATTTGCACTTAGTGTAAATAGACACGAGATTCTTTTAACATTATATCAAATGTTGGAATGGCTCACATGAGGCTTATGCATGTGTTCGTTTGTAAATAAAGGCTAACAAAATCCACAGCACACACGTCTCAACATTACGATATAAAACAGGACAAAAGCCTATTTAAGTCCTCTCTGTACAGCCTACCACTTTTAAACATGCTCCAGCTACATTTTTATTTCCATACTTTTGAATTACTTCTGTATAAAACAGTTTAAAATCACCCAAAGACACAGGACCTTTATTATACAACTCTTAGACAAAATTGCGGATGACGACAGTTTCCAAGCCAGGATTGGTTAAATATAATGGTTAAGTTGGGGCTCAACAAAGGTGTATTTGCATGCACATTGTAGATATCTACAAACGTATTTTGACTAGTCAAATTGTTAATTCCAGACATCTACATTGCAATTACACCTAGTCACAAAGCTAAATGCAGATATTTCCAAATATAGTTCTTCCTAGTCAAAAATCTGATTGGGATATCCATAATTAAATTGCAGATATCTTTAAATGGGTTTTGAATAGTCATAATTCCAATTCAAGATATCTTTAAATATGATTTGCCTAGTCAAAATTCCAATTCAAGATATCTACAATTGTAATTTGCATATCTTTAAAAATTTTGAATTAAAGATATCTTAAATTGTATTTTGACTAGGCAAATCAAATTTAAAGATATCTTGAATTGGGATTACGACTAGTCAAAACATCTGGTTTACGTGTGGATGTACAACAGTTCTTTTGACAACATGCTATTTAACATGCTATTTTGCAAGTTTCAAATGTTTTATTCAAAAATTTCTAGATTCATTTTAACAGTGTAGTATACAGTGTAGTATATATATATATATATATATATATATATATATATATATATATATATATATATATATATATAGGCCTACACACTCTCTCTCACTCACATAGCTGTCCAAGAGCTGTCTGGAAAAAATATCCAGCCATGTAATATGAAAAATAGAGACATTTAGTCTCCTTCAAAGGTGATTACAGTTTTGGGAAATGCCAGAAGTTGCAGGGCACCAATTCTGGGCTGTAGAGCATGATGCATGATCATGCACATTTGTGATGAAGCTATTAATCACCAGCTCCCCATAGCTGCAGCCGTTTTCGTCATATTGCATCTCTCATCTCGTATTCTTCATAGTACATGGCTGGATACTTTCCAGACAAGACTGTAAAATGTCATTATAATATGTATGCCAAGTTCTGCTATGAAACTCTAGATTGTGCAGGCTGATGGGTTGTTAACACAAACTGATGATATTCACAAGCTGATTGGTTCATGTTGTATTTGTAGCAAATGAGCTTACTGCTACACATTTAAATGGCTAGTCAGCATTCACTTGTGGTGTTCCAAGTGCGCTTTCAGAGTTCCTCTGAAACCCTCCACCTTCTCCAGCTCCACCTGTCTATATGTGCTAGGGGTTATTATATATGCTATTCGTGCAGCAGTATGTCTTAAATACTCACACAGCACTGTATCAGCATATGTACTGGCAGGAGCAAGTTCCTGTACTTGCTTTGCAGCAGCAATAATCTACAACAAAAGCAATGACCAAAAGCAGCAGCAATGCAGCAGCAGCATATTTCAGCAAGACCAAATACATTATCATTGTCATATCCATTACCTTGCTAAAATCTTCAGAGAGTTGTCATGATAGAACTGATATGTACATATATATATATATATATATTTATATATATATATATATATATACATATATATATATATATATATTGACATTTACACAGTCTTAATTATGTGAGTCTTCTTCACCTCTGGGATTCTTAGCAAGTTATGTCTTTTCAGGGTTAAGAAGTAAAACAGGTGCCAGTCTTCTCTAATGGATTTGTAATGGAGTCATTTTGTAAGGTATTGTATTGCCATGCATTTTGGAGAATGCCAAATTTATATAATTTAATTTGCACATTTACTTTATATGACCTTATGCTGTTCTGGTTAAAGTTTTGCAATGAAAAATGCAGTGTATTGATTTATCATTTAATACTTATCGATTAATGCTTCTTATATTAATCCTCATCATGTATTAATATTCAGATATTTACTCATTACTATTATCTTTTATGTTTATCTTTTTTATTTTATTTATGTTCATATGTAGACCTATATTTCTAGCATTTTAAATAAAAAGTCATCAAAACATGAAACAATGCAAATTAAAGTTTATATAGTGACCAAAAAAACGTGGTAATTAAAATCATGGCAAAATGGCCATAATGAAATACATGCTAATTTAAGATATATTGTAATGAACTGTTATCACACCAGAGAATGCAATGCCATGTCATAATGTTAATCTGCTTTCTAAGAAAGAAGATTAAGTTCCTTAGAAAAGAAAATGAAGGTTTAAAACACGTGGCAACATGTCCCAACCTGACATCAGAAATAATAACAATCTCGTTAAGCAGTAAAGTTTTTTTTTTTTTTTTTTTTTTTTTTTTTTTTGTAGAGGAGCTAAAGCCACGCCTACCTGTCAACAGGTAGCTTATAAAAAGAGCCAGAAAAAACGAACGGGCAACTCTTTTCCTCGATAACTGAAAGATGGCCAACAGTAGGAATGTACTGGACAATATGACAGATGGGAACATAGCATGCGCAACAGAAAATGACGACACTCAGTCGGTATGATGTAACATTTCTATTCTTTGTAAACATCAGAGGGATTTTTTTTGATGCTGCAAAAAACAGACATGTTATATTACAGTTAAACATTTGTCGTGTTAACGTTGAAATATAACTCTATTTACGACATTATTTACACGTGACATTGCTGATGCTACATCTTTGGTTTAACTTTTGTAGTATTTGGTGATGCTTTTTTTTGGTATACTGTGCTATGCCATTGGAGGAATGCCTTATCAAATGACTGGAACCGCCAGGGGCTTTTTCATGCAGATCTTTTTATTGGATGTTGTTAAGGTTTGTATAAATGAATACAAGATGTGCAGCTATCAGTAATAAATTACATATAGTGTACCATATGTTCTCTGTACAAATTCAGCTTCACAGTGGCCTATCAACCACACATTTGGTAAAACATGAATACATGGAATATATTAAATCTATAGGAGTGAAGAGACCTCGTTATATACTTTGACTTTAATTTTGTGAAAGTGTTTAGCACAACAATATCAATGTTATTGTTGGCTGTTCAGTTGTCTAGCTGTGCCAAATTATATTCTGTGATTACCTTTAAAATAGTATAATCTGATCTAATGTATCACTTAACTGAGCTTTAATTTCCATTTAATTTCCACAACAAGGCAGTAAAATATAAATTATAATGTACTGACATTTTTTTTTTCTTGTCATATTTACAAATTCAAATGTCCTTTTGAGGATGGTGTATCCCTAGTGGTTAAAGATCCAAGCTGGTGAATGAAAAGGTTTGAGGGATTTCTGAGAGATAATCACTGTGTGAACTGCGTCTTATAAAAAGTTACTTGGTGATGCTCTATCCTCAACTCTTCCTTACTTTGCATGTAATGTATGCATGCCACGGTCAACACTGTTTTACTAAACTGTTAGCACTGGAAGCATGTGAAAGTATGTTAATGGATATGTGAAAGAGCTTGAGAAAGTTAATATACAGTATTATGTACTTTAACAGCTTGGTAGAACATAGTTTTATGTGTAACTGGATTTTGTATTACAAAAGAAATTCTGTTGCAAAATTGTTGCAGAGTAAGTATGTTAACAGAGAGAGACAGTCATTTTCTTCTGTCTATGTATTTGTTATAGATGGGAGCTTTCTCTGCATCCATCATTCTCTTTCTCGGTCGAGCTTGGGATGCTATTTCGGATCCTCTGATTGGATATGCCGTGAGCAAGAGTGGCCAGACCAGAACTGGCAAACTTATTCCTTGGTGAGTGTACTGGTTTACGTCAGATGGGGTGTGAAGAACTTTCTCAAATGTTGAGCATATAAATGGTAATAGATAGTGTATGCTTTCAAAAACATTTTTATTATGCCAATTGTTCATCATTCTGCTCCTCCACTCTCTTTATGAAGAATTGTGTTCTCAATGCCACTTGGGGTCCTATCATACGTTATGCTCTGGTATACCCCACAGGACACCATGTCCCCTGGCTTCAGTTTCAGCTAGTACTTCACATGGTGCTGTCTGTTTGACAGCTTCATGAGTGTAAGCCCAGTATTATGTGCCTGTAGTTACCTTTCAAGGGAACTTTGAACTGCATCCTCTAGGGGTCACTATGGGGAACGCCTCATTGTGACCCATTTTTGGTGTGAAGCATACATTGAAAACACCTAGACAAGTTGGCCGGCGACAGCCTATGACGTCACTACCGGTGCGACTGTAGTTTAAATAGGTGCTGGGAGAACCCGTCATTCTCTGACAAGTTGCAGCCCATGTTGCCACTGACCTGGCGACTGTAGTTTAAATAGGTGCTGGGAGAACCCGTCATTCTCTTCACTGACTGTTTTGGTAAGAGCAATTTTTTTTTTACTCTATCTTCATGGCGAGTACTAGCAATTTGACACCAGATGACACCAGATAATGTGTTTTTTTGGGGGGGTGGGGGGGGGTTGAAGAGCATGCATGCGATGTCATTGAGGGAGCAATCTGCATGCATTGTGAGCATTTTTTAATGAAAAAACTCTGCTCTCGTCTGTCTCTCTTTTCGAGGGAAGAGGGCCAGCCAACTGCTTCCCGAGGTTCAGAACCTGCCGGTGCTGAGGCACGGAGGAGAATGAGCTTGTGGGGATCACAGTTGGATCTGGCCGATGAGTTTAGAGAGGGGCTTTCCCTTTCACTCTTGTCGGCTAGGGATGAGAAAGAGCTGCTGGAGGATGATGTTATTTCTTTAACATTGTCTGATCCGGAGGCTAGTGCTCTACTGGCTTCGGCCCAGGAAGAGCAGGAGATGTCTGAGGATGGCGCAGAAGCTGAGGCTGATCCTTCTTAATCCTCCTGCCCTGCATATGATGAGCTGTCAGGTGAGACTTCCATTTCTGCCTGATCTCCATACTGAGGTCGAAAAGGGATGGAAGAGGCCATTTTCTTCTCGCATCCATCGGTTTCAGCATACGAGTTATGTCAAAATCGAGGCGACGCACGAAAACGGCTATGAGAGGATGCCCCCTGTAGAAGAGATGCTGGCTAGCTATCTCTCTATGGGTGAGACGTTCTCTCTTAATACTCCCTCCTTGTCATCTAAGCCCCTTCAGGATACGCCTTGCTTAAATGGCAGGGCATACGCAGCAGCAGTTCAGGCTGTGGCTTCATTGCACATGATGGCAGTGCTTCAAGCGTATCAGGCTGATCTCCTGAAAGATCTGGATAAAGGCGAGGGCCTTTCCCCTGATGAGGTAGCTGAGTTGCACCGCACCACAGATCTCGCTCTCCATTATACTAAGCAGGCCGCCTCCGCCATGGGCAGGTCTATGGCGGCCATGGTGGTAACAGAGACATATGTGGAAGAACCTTGCAGATATCGGGAAGAAAGAAAGGGGCTTTCTTCTCGATGCTCCGGTTTCGCCTTCTGAACTTTTCAGTACCTCCGTTGAGACGGTGGTCGAGAGGTTCAGGGAGGTGAAGGCGCACTCAGGGGCCTTTAAATCCTTTATTCCACGAAGGTCCAGGTCTGTGCCTGAACAACATAGGGGTCCTGGTCCATCTCGGTCTGAGGATCAGAGACGGGCACAGAAGGCTAGTGTCGCAGCTCGCGCCCCTCCCCCACCTGCAGGTAGGTGTAGGAGGAATCGTGGGTAAAAGGAAGGTAGGCAAGGCCTAAGGGATGTAATCTAGACAAGGCACCTGCGCTTTCATCCGGATCAGGGCGATACTTGAGTATCTACTCATTCCCTTTGGGGGTTTTACATCTGTCCTTATACTCCCCTTCCTAATTCCTTCCTTACAGTCTCCTATGCTGGACCTATGATGTTTTGGTTGGTTCTATGGTTTCATAGTGACCACCTTACTGATGGTCTGGACTAAAAGGATATGTGTGTGTATTAATTTGCTGGTGGTTATGTGTATATAATCCTTCTGTGAGATTTCTTTGCAGTGTTCTTCTGGGACCTGTGGGTTTCTGTCCATTCTAAGGTAGGTCCTCTGAAGCACCCCCTTGGCTGAATTCAGAAACTGGGTGCTCGACTTGCAGTGTTACCTCACTCATCGATGTGTGCATCGAGTGGCAAGTATAGGTGGCATTTGCAAGACTCTTCTTGTGTAATGCTGTCTCAGGCAGTGCTCCCCTCGCTTTTGAGGGTTGTATTTGAGCTTGCCACTCCCGTTTGGTTCAGCACCTCTGATGCTTGGGAAGCTTTAAGTACACACGCTAAGCTCTGTGTACTTTCGGAAATCCACATGGTGGTAAGTGTGCACGTTTAACACTTTGCACACTTTATAAAATCAATGTAAGTGGTAAGTGTGCACGCAAGACTCTGCACACTTTCCGGTACCTTGGGCTCCACTCAACCAGTGTGTCTCTATTAACACACTTTCAAGCTTCACTCCCCTCAGCATGCAGGGTTATTGTGAGCATGGTGCTTCCTGTCAAGCGCTTGAGTTCTCTCCCCTTCTGAGGAGTTGAATTTCACGCTCCGTGGGCTGTTCTCGTGGTAGTTTAGCAGTGCTCCCCTTTACAAAAAAAGGGGTTGCCTATGAGCGTGCTACTCTTTTCCTGAATTCGGAGTTCTTCTCTCACGTGAGAGTTGAGTTCTCCCCTAGAGGATGCAGTGTCTCGTTCCCTACTCAGGGAACCATGGTTACATTCGTAACCTGAGATGTTTTCTGTTGTTTTACATATTCAAGGACATTTCCTGCATAGGGGGAAGACTACATTTAAATTAATTTTGAATTGCAAGCAAATATACAGTAACACTATAGTGCCCACTTCTTTCCTGTTTGGTACTCATGGTGAGTAAATATAGTACTCAAAACAGCTGTGTTTCCTTATATACAGTAATATGTTACATGAGTCATAACTGTATCCAAAACATTTAATTCTCTCTCTGTCTTGTTTAGTGCTACCATGTGCCATATTCTTCCCTAAACATGTTTCTGGGGGGAAATGAGAAGGATTGAGACTCTGGTTACAGTAAGGAAATATGACCGTAAATGGCAGTCCTTGTGGTCCAAGTACCAATTGCTCATGTAGTCAATTAGATTGCGGCAAGTTGATAGACCTGCAAGGTATCTTTCTAAATGTTTATGCAAAGTCAATCTTAAATCTCCAATTAGATGTTCCACATCAAAAAATATATCAGTCAATATCTGCGAATCGATTAAATGAATCATAAATCTGAACTTGATTAAACTTATTGTCAGGAGCACCTTAAGATAGTGTATACAAATTGAATGTGAAAAAAATGTGAAAAAAAGGGAACACAATAGTAAATCGAGGGAACGCAATAGTAATCGTGTGCACGTTTTAGTACATTGAGGGAACGAATTAGTAAATCGTGCGCACAATTTATTTATTTTTTCTTGCATGTCATGTGGCTCCGTATATTTTTGTGAAAAAAAGTGATATATTTTTTCAGGGTTCTTTATATGAAGTAGAAAAGGTGCAGCACTCACGCTTGAAAAATCCAGCTTTATTTGTTAAAATACATGTGACGCTTCAGCCAGTATCCAGACCTGTCTGATAAAAGCTGAAACGTCACATTTATTTTTGATTTTTGGTTGCACCTCCTCTTTGGATGGCAGAGCACCTCTTTTCAGTAAAAATTATTTATTTGAAGTGCAATATTCTTGTAATAAAGATGTCTCTATTTAAGATGTCTCTATTCTCACTTTTGATCAGTTTAATGCATCCTTGCTAAATAAAAGTATTAATTTAAAAAAAATCTTTCTTATCCCAAACACTTGAACAGTAATGTCATTTGTCTATTAATTTCTACAGAGAAGAGCCTATTTGACTAGTGCACTAGTTTTAGGAATGCTGTACTTCCTGTGCTGCCTCGTGCTTTTTCTTGGAGTGAAGGAGCAGTTGGGTAGGTCCAGATGAGTTAACGTTAAAATTTCAGATAAATCTCTGATGTTGTGTTTACCATATGTTCTTTAAGCCTTCACTAATAGTACGTAAATATAGCTATAATTTTCTTGACCAAATGACTGACTAATATAATGATTCGCATATGTCTACTTCTCACTTCAGCCCCTCTGAGTAAACTGGACCGCATAAATGTCCCCTATCTAACTGCTATAAAGATGATTGTGGGCCATACTCCATATGTGCGGCTTGTATTTGGCTTCCTATTTGCTTCATTAGCCTTCCAGGTAAGCCATTTTTCTGTTTATAATAATGAATTATTTGATAGCCATACAGTTTTAGAGACTACAAATGGATTTTATTAAGAATGACAGAAGTCTAGATGATAAGAATATTTGTTTCAGTTGGCTCAGGGAAATTTTGCCCTCTTCTGCACTCACGCAACAAAAATGGGAGCATATTTCCAGCATCTTGTTCTCATATTATTGGTAAAGTATTTATCATTTCAAATGATTCTTCTTATTATTATTATATGAAATACAGCAGTGAGCTATGTAAAGAAAAGAAAAAAAGAAAGTCAAGTTCATTTGTTAATAATAAATAATATTCTTTAAATAATATTTATTTTTCTATACTTTAAATGTTACAAAATGAAGCAAATTAAATCATACAAAATAAATTATAACATTTACATTAAATCACAATATTGAAATGTTTTTGAATTGTCTTACCTTTGTCTTAAAAATTACTTCTAAAATTATACAATAGTCAGAGAGCTATTCATTTTTTTTTATGTAGCATTGTATGTTTTTCATGGTGTTCTTTCTGCTCTTGTACAGACAGCAGCCACAATATCCATCCCAGTGTGGCAAACAGTGTTAGTCACAATAGGCAAGAAGAACACCATATTCATCGGCCTATCAGTAAAACACCGCTCCTTGTTATTGATTGTTTAATGACTGCACAAAAATGAAATTGTATTGCTATAACAATTACACCTGTTCTATATTTGTTTGCACTTTTTCATTCATCTTTCTCCTCGTTTCTGCAGTTTTATATCCCAGCCCTAATTGTGATATCCCTAGTGAAAAGTAGCTTACCTGCCTTCATTATGATGTCCATGTTAGCTGGCACGAGTCTGGCAGCCTTCTTTCTACTCCCTTGGTAATGTAACCCTTTTAAAATATCTCCTTGTTAAATTCCTCACTTCACCAACACATACTCCACACAATTATTATCATATCTCTTATTATCATAATCATATATGGATATATATGGCCATATTAACTTTGTCAAACTACTGTATATTACCAGGTTGTTTATTTATTTCAGGTCAATGTTGCCAGATGTAGTGGATGACTTTAAAGTCAAGAACCCATCATGCCAGGATCTAGAACCATTGTTCTACTCCTGCTATGGTTTCTTCAGCAAATTCGGAGGAGGCATGTCTGTTGGAGTCTCTACATTAGTATTATAGTAAGAGCTTCCTACAATCAGATTTTCACATCTGTGCACCACATCTTTTTGGACCCCCTTAAACCCACAGCTTCTGTGGTTGATTCCTGTGATGTTCTCCTTCCCTAACTCTTCAGTTTTGTAGGATACAAGCCTGGTGCTTGTAAACACAATCCAGAGGTCATATTTTCACTGTGGGTGCTGTTTGCTCCTGTGCCAATCTGCCTGCTGCTCATCAGCTTGATGATTTTTTGCTTTTATTCCATCAATGAAGAGCGACAGAGGAAAATCCAGGATGCATTAAGGGAGGCAGGGTATGTATTTGTATTAGCTTGAGGAATTTATTTTCTGAGAATAACTGGCTGAGTTGAGGAGTCATGTACTGTATGACACACATTAATTCTTTCTACATATATTTCTTATCAAAGTGCAAAAGTAACTTCTTCCACACTCACAAAAGGCCAAGGTTCATTTTAAGTCTTTACATTTATTTTTAGCACTGCGTAATATGTCTTCATGTTCTCACAAGTTGCAAAACTGTATTAACTGTGCCTGTTTTATACAGTACAAAGACCAGCAGGAAAGGAGAAGAAGAACTGAGCCTATGAAGTAATCACTACCCTTACGAAAAAGAAGTTTATACAAGTGTGCTATTAGTATACTAAAAGTATGGTTTTAGTTTACGTTTTATGTACTTCTCAGAAATGGGCTTTATGTACTCCTCAGAAATATACTTAAAATGACATTTAAGTATACTTGATTTATACTTACAAGAAGTCTAAATATATTTGAGCTATACTTGTGCTCCTAGAATCCATGTTTTCATTGCTATACGGTAGAGGGCACTAGTACACATCTTCTGTACAGAATTGTCAGTGAAGAAGAAAAAGAAACAACAGATACTAACACATGTAATCTAACACGATCATCTGACATGAAACAGCATTAAAACTGCAACATTAAGGAATAAAATGTTGACAGATGAAGTGGTAATAATTACACTCAAGCTTTGGGGTGTTGATGGACTCCATCTACATTTTGATTATCATTCTGTATCCATTTCATGCCAAAATACATTTGTCTCTGTTTCAAAGAAGAAAGAAAGTCATACAGTTTTGGAACAACATGACTGTGAGTTAAAGGTCGCAGAATTTTCATTTTTTGCTGAACTGGTATTTCTGTTGGGTGACTTCATATGTTGTTCATGGAAGGGGTGTGGGATGTGGATATTTGTGACTATAGTCACCCACATTACAAGACTTCAGATAAAGTGAGTGTTGAGAGCATGTTATGTGAACAGATATTTCACAATACGCTGGAGGCTAGAGGATGCAAGAGAGGTAAAAATCTGCGGTCTTAAACCAGTAACTGCCTGTGTTTTCCTGTTTTCATGCTGTGTGTTTGTGTAATTTTGCTCTGGGATTCTTGAGCAAGTTCCTCCCTTTCTTAGTTATAACGTAAAAACAGACACCAGTTGTCTAGGGGTCTGGAAGCATCACATGACTGGATCTCCTTTCTCAGACAGCGCTCTCTCCAGTGTGCAACACTGTCCACCAGCTCCTTCCATTCCTGACACACCAGACTACAGACTCGCACCACCTGATGAGCAGGCAGATTCAGGAGGATTGTCTTTCAGTTGTGACAAAAAGAGTTTACTCAGTTTTATCCCCCAATTCAAATCCGGATACTTTAATTTTTACCCATCATACTGTATTTAACAAAATGTGTCCATTTAAGGCATCTAACTAGTCCCCTAGATGTTACAATTAAGTAATTTTTATCAAAAAATAAAGTGGTTTTATCATCTAGCTGGTTCACTGGTGCTCTACCATCTTAGACCAGCAAGCTACATGCTTAAAAAACACATCAGTCTGTATCCATTTCATGCCAAAATACATTTGTCTCTGTTTCAAAGAAGGTCATACAGTTTTGGAACAACATGACTGTGAGTTAAAGGTCGCAGAATTTTCATTTTTTTGCTGAACTGGTATTTCTGTTGGGTGACTTCATATGTTGTTCATGGAAGGGGTGTGGGATGTGGATATTTGTGACTATAGTCACCCACATTACAAGACTTCAGATAAAGTGAGTGTTGAGAGCATGTTATGTAACAGATATTTCACAATAAGCTGGAGGCTAGAGGATGCAAGAGAGGTAAAAATCTGCGGTCTTAAACCAGTAACTGCCTGTGTTTTCCTGTTTTCATGCTGTGTGTTTGTGTAATTTTGCTCTGGGATTCTTGAGCAAGTTCCTCCCTTTCTTAGTTATAAAGTAAAACAGACACCAGTTGTCTAGGGGTCTGGAAGCATCACATGACTGGATCTCCTTTCTCAGACAGCGCTCTCTCCAGTGTGCAACACTGTCCACCAGCTCCTTCCATTCCTGACACACCAGACTACAGACTCGCACCACCTGATGAGCAGGCAGATTCAGGAGGATTGTCTTTCAGTTGTGACAAAAAGAGTTTACTCAGTATTTATACCCTAATCAAATCCGGATGCTTTAATTTTTACCCAATCATACTGTATTTAACAAATGTGTCCATTTAAGGCATCTAACTATGTCCCCTAGATGCTTACTTAACTATTTTTTATCAAAAATAAAGTGGTTTTATCATCTAGCTGGTTCACTGGTGCTCTACCATCTTAGACCAGCAAGCTACCATGCTTAAAAACACATCAGTCTTAAAATGGATTTTCCAGCAGGAAAACAATCCATTTCTGTATTACGTTATGGCTGGGCCAGAACCAAGAACTAAGCAGATCTGATCTGATTTCAAAGTCCTTCAAAGCAACACCAATTCTTTTTTTTTATATACATTTCTCTTTTATGAGAAACTTTGTATATCTGGACCTATGCTCAAGTTGCTCAGAGCTTAATTCCTGTCCATTTCTCCTGCATTCAACATGTTGATTACGAGAACAGATAGTTTTACCTCAACAATTTTGGCTTATCATCACCATATCCTATAGAATAAATAACAGTAAGGCATCTTAAGGCGGGCGTACACGGTGCGAATTCGGATGGTCGGAAGATCGTATGTCCACGCGCACGTCACGAGTGAGTTTATCTAAAAATCGTACGGACGAGGTGGTATACGACACGATTTTACGACCTGCCAATTTCCGAAGCAATCCCACGAAGTTGAGAGGCGCATTCAACTTGGAGCAGCGCTGCACAGAATGATTACTGTATGACATCAAAGTACCGCGAGAGCGATAAGAGAGCACACGGATCCAATGCATTCGAATCGCTCTCGCGGTACTTTGATGTCATACAGTGATCATTCTGTGCAATCGCATGCGAACTCGTACGACAGCAAAAATCGCACCGTGTACGCCCGCCTTTAGATTTTGATGACATCTTGCATGCCAAAAATGCTAGAACAATTCTCCACATTAATAATTTTAGATCTGACCCCAGATGCAGGATCTGTTTGGTCTTTTATCAAAAACCCAGTCAGCAGAGCTTTGTCTGATACCCAAAACCTGTTAACAGCAAATCTTGTCTGATACACCAAACCAATGTTTTGTCTGGTATAATCAAGACTGAGAAATCCAGAGACGAGCAGAAGCTGGACATAAATAAATAAATGGTTTATTGAATAATCTTAGTTGTGTACATTTCAATGCTCAGACTTCCACTGACCAGCACAAAGTCTTATTATAGCAAATGAAAAATACTGTTTCACAATATCATCATGTGACATTAAAAACCTTGAATAATATAAAATATAATATACATGACTAATCTCTCCTTCCCTCCGCAAGTGAAATGGATAAACCGAACCCCAGGTCCATAATCCTTAAAGACATGTGACATCTGAAATAAAGCAGAACAGAGACAGTTAAGCTTTGACTATTAGTTTGATTACAGAGGAATAACTGGACTGTCAGTATTGTTCTACTCACTTGACAGTTGACACCACCTCTCATTGTTCCACTGTTGGGAAAAAACTTTCTCAGGCTGAAAGAAACTGATGGGGTTTTTCTTCTGATCAAGCAACTTTACACTGATCTGATACTCACTTCCACAATCAAAGTGTACAGTATACCTGCACCAGCAGAGACGTCAAATTGTTTCCACGTTCACCTCATGTAATTACTGTACTTTTAAGATGACAATATGCCATTCAGAGCTGGTCATGTACTCAGACTCTGAATTATGTGTATGGCAAAACTATCAACATATAGTGCCTAAAAGAATTTGTGGCAGTCAGGTCATTTGTACAGTAATTGTGGCTCTCAGAAATTCCCAGTTTACAAATTGTAATTATGAGTTCTACAAGGATGTTTTACAAGTTGGAATCTCATAATTACAGTAATTACAGCATGGGGTGAATGTATTTTCATGTGAGAACATGATTTGTAGCTAACACTGATTAGGCTACTGTGTTCTTAATGACATTCAATTTCTGTCTTGTGCATAAAATCACATACCATATTTGCAGATTTGTCCAGTAAAATGAACAACAATCTCCCATAGCATAAATGTAATATTTAAATATGAATATATAACAGAGTGAGCACAAGGTGCATGTGACCCAGGTGGACAGGTCATTCACAAAAAAAAAATAAAAATAAAAAAGGGTACTGCAGCACGAAATGAGAGTTTGAGTGAATGCTCTGATTTTTTTATTTGAGGTTGCAGTTGATCCATGAAAGCAGCGCTGTAGCCTTCTTTCTTCAAATCGATCAGCTGTTGCTTCAAACGCAACCTGAGGAACAAGGTTTATGGGTGATTCATATGTGGATTGGCTTGATGATTAATTTATTTTCATACTGTAATATCGACTGAAATGAAATGGGCTCAAAACCTTCCTGAAGGATCTAAAATATCAAGTGTACACATAAGATGGCACAAAACATTTGGTGACCTTGTTATCCAGAAATTTACGTCTGTTTTCATGTGCAGCCCAGCAATTATCTCCATTCTGTATAATATTCCAGCCTTGAAGTTCATAAGAACACTGGTTGATGCATTAGTTCACTTGTTTACACAGTATGTACTCACTTATCATGGCTGTGTAAGCTTAATTATGTGGCTCACCTACCTTCTGCTCTGGGATTCTTGAACAAGTTGCGTCAATTCTTAGTTTAGAAAACAGGAGCCAGTTCCCTGGTGGTCTGGATGTATTATGTGGCTGGATCCTCTCTCTCCAGTGTGCAGCACTGTCCACCAGCTCCTTCCACTCATTACACACCACAAGCAGAGCAGGCAGATTCAGGAGGATCTCCTCAGCCACAGCTGTAAGAACATCTGCCTGCAGACCTGACCACTGACAGAGGAAGAATGATGAGAGGACAGATGCAGAGATGTACTTCCCCCAAGAAAGTTTAGAGTAACGTCCTAATTCAAACAAGTATAGCAGTTTGTGTCCCATGAAGAAAGGTGTGGTTTGGAACATGTATGGATGAATTAAAAGATGTTTTTACTTATGGGTGAATTGCACTCCACTCTAGCCATATCGGCATATATAGCCTACGATATGCAAGTTTACTAAATATAAAACTTACCATATAAAAGAATGAATAATTGCTTGAACAAACACACTAAAAATCACGTTATATCACGTTAAGAGTTCTTCCCCATAGAAGTCCATTATAAGGAAACAGCTTAACGTGTTATAATCTAAAAGTGCAGACAAATCGATAAACTTGACAATGAACGCGTTGTTGTCCCATTGTTTGGGGGCGTTGTTCGCATGGCTCGCGTAGATCATTATCATATGACTAGCGAGCGAGGGCGTGATCATTAGAGATAATGAGCTGAGACAGGAGAAACCTGTACCTGTCTTTACTTTCATGCTTATTACAAAATTAAACTGAACAAAATGACAATGTTCTCAGTTCGTCGATGCGTCCACTTTAAGCTGTTTCCTTATAATGGACTTCAATGGGGGAGAATGCTTAACGTGATATTATTTACGTTATATGCTGAATAAGAAGAGCTCGTTTTTGTTGGTCGATGTGTGCAGTTTGAGCTTTTTGGTTGATCTTTTTTATGGTGAGTTGTTTGGGTAAGTTGATTAACGTTATGTTGTTTACTTGAAAACAATATGGAGTGATGGAGTTCATCACTGAAACAGGCACCGATGTTCCATACAGAGCACAAAAAATACAAACCATCACAAATTTTTTTAAAAAAAGTTTTCTTAATTTGCTAAAAATGGAAGAGTGCAGAAACATAACACCACTTACACCTTAACAAGATATATAAAATTAAGAAGAATGGCAGACATTTATACCAAAGTGAGCAAAGATATAAATCTTTGCCATTATTTTATATTTGTTATCAGAAAATAAGAACAAAGATATACATTACAAATACACATAATATACAAATAAAACAAACTTTATTTATTTTTTCAGGTATAGTATTTAGCAGTAACATTCAAGAAACTGAACAAACAAATATTAAAATAAAACACTATATACACTATATACATCAATTATACTTTTTTAAAGCAAATTACTGATAAGTTCATCAGTTAAGAACAGTGGGTGATTTTTTTCTTCTGTTTTTTTGTTTAATTAACATTAAAAGAATAGTTCACCAAAAATGAAAATTCTGTCATCTGTTTTTTAATTCTGTCATAAAGTTTAACTTTTATACCATCATTTACTCGAGTTGTTTTAAACCTGAATTCGTTTATTTCGTCTGTTGAACATAAAAGTTATTTTGAAGAATGTGGGTAACCAGTCAGCTGCTGGGACCCCAGTGACTTCCATAGTATTTTTTCCTACTGTCAAAGTCAATGTGGACCTACTGTTTGGTTACCCACATTCTTCAAAATATCTTCTTTTGTGTTCAGGGGTGAAGGGGGTGTTGATAAATAAAACAATTCCATCCCTACTGGAAAATCCAGCTAATACCATCTTAAGATGGTAACTGGTTTAAGATGGTTTAAACTGGTTATTAGGTGGTCAAAGCTGGTTGTAGATGGTGGACCAGCTTGGTCGAGCTGGTGGGTGTTTAATCTGTAAAAATTGTTATAAGGACTCCAAGTCCCTAACTTTACACCCTTTCCCACAGAGCACAGTTCTGCTGTTTTTACCTATCACAACTCTGAACAAATTTCAGAAAACCATGAGGTACATATTTATTTTATTAAATAGTATATATAGGAGAGGCTGGGGCTACTTGTTACTTCTTAATCCAGTGTATTTCTCTAGGTTGGTTTAAGTATTTTTTATTTTGGCATTTATCCTACAAGCCTACAAAAACTACTGAACATACAATATTAACTGAACATACCAAAGTGAGACATTTTCTCACAATATGTGGTAAGTTGTCACAATGAAACCTGCCATTAAACATCATATTTGGAAAAAGCAAAATATACATCGTAAGATTCATGAAATTTATGAAATTGGGATTTTTGGGGAAATAATGTACACAAACATCAGAATATAATTTTCCTAACAATATCAAAATCGATAAATTATATAAAATGACATCGTATAAAAGTGTTGTTTAATATTATACACTTCTGTACATAAAAGAAACAAAGATATTACTCTGAATTTTGAAATAAACTGTTGTCTAGGTCTTCAATCCTACTCCTGGAGACCCACTGTCCTGTGAATTTTATTTTCAACCTGCTTCAGCACAGGTGGCCTGTATTTTATTCCATTTTCCAAGTAATCCTGAAGCACAAAGATGATTTGCTGGTTTAGGTGTGTTTGAATAGGGTTGTAACTAAACTCTGCAGGAAAGCGTGTCCACAGTAGCAGGACTGAAGATACTGTTGTAATGTAGGAGAGTTTGAATCCAACAACATCTTGGGGAACAAGCACACTGGCCAACCATAGCCTGGAAGGAAAAAGCTGACCCACCACAAAATCTGATCCTAAGCCCCCTCTGACACCTCACAAATTTAGAGCACTCAAAGGTAAGTGTTGTGTGAACTTTAGAGAATTATGTAAATGTTAAATGTTTTTTCTTGGAACAATGATTGACCAAAAGTGGTGATATGTATAACTGTTGTATACGTTCTCGTTTGATAATCTAGAATTGGTTATTATATAGTCTAGACACTTTTCTGTCACTGGGCTGAACGAACAGCTCTTGTCACAAATTTGTGTTTCTTGCAGAATTTGCGATACGTCATTTGCTCAGTCAGTCCATTCTAATGCTGATTTCACCGCACTACAATTGAAAAAGACACCACCAGTGTCATTGAAGGATCAGTATAAAAACAGTAACCATTTACCAAAATAGTGAAAATGCAGGTTTATGAGATGCTACTAGCAAACAAAATAACTGGTCCCTACTAGATGTTTCTGACTTTTATTCTGTTCATTGTAATCATTGTGTAATGTGCAATTGATAGTGAAAATGCAGGTTAATGATTACTGATTATTCATACTGAAAAAAATTAATCTGTTGTTGAAAAGTGGTCTAACCAGCCACCATGTTCCAAAACACAGCTTGAGCTGGTCATGCTGGTTTTTCCAGTAGTATGGCACACTTTTTTTATATGATGGTTGCTGTTATAATTATATGAAAAACAAGCTCAACTAGAGTTAACAAGGTTTTTGCCGGCGAATGAGGAGATCTGTTTTGTCTGTCAATAGAACGGCAGCAACTGAGGCAAGTGCATTGCATTATACGCTTTCATAAACTTTTACAGGTTATATAACGTTTATTGTTGCTATATGGGCGCTTAGTTTTTCTTATTGTTGAATACACTTGGACAAAACCTCATGATATAAACGATTAAGCGCTTATGCACAGGATATTTAAAACGTACAAAAGTATATTGGAGATGGCAAATAACCTACTTCCCAGCTAACAAAAATGAGTTGTCAGAACGTTTTACTAACATTTCATTTAAGTTATGAAAACGTTTTTCAGAATGTTTTGTACACGTTGAAAACTGCAAGTTTTTTTAATGTATTAAGAACATTTTTTGTGGGGTCTCTGCGAACGTTACAGGAACATTCCATCCTACCATTTTGAAAACGTTACTGAATTACTGAATGTTCTTTAAATGTTTAAAATTAGCATTTTTTATGTATTAGGAACGTTTTTTCTTGGTTTATGTGAACGTTATAGAAACATTCCATTCTATCATCTTGAAAACCGACACTGCCACATCCGAGCCAGAATCGTCCCGACACTGAAGCGCACAGCACGTTGGACATGACCCGGCTTCATTTTTAATATCTTCTTTACTGTTCACTTATTTTTCATTTAAAATTGATACGCAGCCAAAATGTTTACTTGCCCCTAACCCTAACCCTAACTCATCTCATATGATAAATGCATTTTAAAATAACTCATTTGATTAAATTGGCATGAGAAAAATTTATTTACACAACAATTTATTTACAAAACTATGCAATTACAGCAAAAAAGAAGGAAAAAAGCACAAGTTATACAGAAAGTATATATAAAACATAACATTTAGCGAAATTACCCATGCATTTATTTATACTTAACTAAATTTAACTAAAATTTAACACTTATAAACAATAAACACTCAGGTGACACTTTACAATAAGGTTTCATTTGTTAACATTAGTTACGTACCCAACATGAACTTACATTACAAATACTTAACATCAACCTTAGTTAACTGTAGTTAAAATATTAACCTAGTTAATTTCAACATATACTAATACATTGTTAAGAACAAACCTTGTGCCCGCTGACATTATTTAATGGATCAGAGCTAATATGAACTAACAAAGAACAGTTGTTGTATCACAGATCAACAGTATCAAAGATTAATGCAAATTGTAGCCTAACACATGTATTGCTCATTGTTATTTAATGTTAATTCAACATTTACTAAATGATACCTTATTGTAAAGAGACACCAGAACTTAGTGTTTTGAACAACACATTAGTAAATTGGCAAAGTTTTAAAATTAAAAACATTTTGTACTATGAAAAACATTTTCAACTATGAAAACATTATAAGACTGTCCCAGAAATATTATGTCAGGAACGTTTTTTTCTAACATTTACATAACTTTTACATAACTGGTTAAGCCACGTTAAGCGTTTTTCTCTTAGGCGTTTTAGAATAACCTAAGTGCCGCTGCTAGATGACACTGTAGCGACTTGCGCCCTTGTTGGAAAGATTTTGTAGGCTACTTGAAAGCATGAGACACGTACCATCTTCTGCTTTAACAATCGACTGATTGTTGTCAGCTCAGCTCGGCTTCGCTTGTAGACTTTTAAGATAGTGTGGGAATCCAGGTTCTGGTATCGTGGATCAGACCGCTACGTTTTGCTGCGTCCTCACAATAAACTTCGAACTTCGTCATATGGAAAGTAGGCTATGTGCCTGAATTAAGGAGCCTCGACGATGGTATGAAGTAGTAGCCTACACTCCGATAACAGTAGAGACTGCCTAGATTTGATGACTAATAAAGAAAACTAATATGATATGTGTAAGTCATTCTAAAATGAGGATTTCCTGAGACTGGTTTCCTGAGTCAAACACGCACTTAGCTGTAAAAAATAAGCTCTTTTGGCATGATCAGTAGTGATGACCACAGCAGTGTTTTTTATATTTTATATATATATATATATATATATATATATATATATATATATATATATATATATATATATATATATATATATATATATATTTTCCTCATTAAATAAGATTTGATTGAGTTAATCACCTTATCAGTAGATCGTTAATGACGTGTGTCTGAGTTGGAATTCAACAGACTTTGGAACAGAATGGCCGCCATGTAGAGATTCTCTAAGTTTAAAGAATTTAGAATTAGGTGTTTGAAACTAACATAAAAACAAAAAACAAAAAAAAAACACTGGAAGTGAATAGCCTACATTTGTTTGACTGGTCTTTCGGCTTTCCATTATTAGTCGAACAATTATTCACTACAATTATTTACTAGAGAGAAAAATAATACATTTGTTTTACTAATAGGCCTATTACGAAAATTGTTCTGGGTTCTGGGTATCCTCAAATGCTTTCGGACCAACGCAGAGGAACAGCCACGCCCACTTTGCTACAAGTATAAGAGGCAGTAGAAAACTACAACTGGCAACTCTATGATAACTGAACGATGGCCAACAATAGTAGCAGTGTACTGGACAAACAAACAGACGACAACATCTGTGCCACGGAAAATGACGACAATCAACCGGTATGACATTTTATAGAGAAATCTTTATAAACCGCAGGTTTTGATGATGTAAATTTCAGCATAGAGAGGAAACTCTAAAAGATGTTGCAAATTTAAAACAGTTAGCATGAATAGACTCATGCTTTATTTCTCGTTTTAACGTTGAAATGTAGCATCATTCACAAAATCGTTCACATGAGAATTTGATGCTTACGTATTGATCTTGTGCAGAAAATACCAGGCATCCCTTTATCCAGAAAACTGTGCTATGCGATCGGAGGAATGCCTTATCAAATGACTGCAAATGCCAAGGGCTTTTTCATGCAAATCTTTTTACTGGATGTTGTGAAGGTAAGTTTGAAAGGACAAAAGCGGTGATCTTTAGCAACTATCAGCGGTGACCATATAGATAAGAACCTCTAAAATACTTTATTTAAAGTTTCACACCAGCCTTGCACCCACTTGATATCACATTAAAGATATACCCAATGCATAAAATATGTTTAATCTGTATGAGCAAAGAGACTGTGTTACATACATTGACCATAAGTTTTAAAGAAAGTATATATTAGGGAAAAAAACTTTTGTTTTTTTAACACTACCATACCAATTAATTTTGATAGTGATCCAGGAAATCACTCTGCACAATGGTAATATTAGTTATATTAGTGTTATAAAAATGCTTTTTAACTGTGTAAATGTGTCGTGTGTATGTGTATTCTGTGATCACTTAGGAACTTAATATAATGCATTCTGCTGTGCCATCACTTAACTGAGCTTCACCTTCCATTGAAATATAACCAGGAATATGATAGTTTACACAAAAAAATAAGACAATAAAACATTTTTATAATATCCTGATACGTTTTTCTCCTGGTCTTATTTGCTTGCATTGGTTATTTCGATGGGGCTGGTAAATGAAGGTTGTAGCATCAAACCCTGTGCATTCACTTTTATTGTGGGCTGTTTGAGAGCTGTTTCTAAAAACTTAGAACAGCTGAGCATTTAAACTACATTATATTATTATATTTATACTCTTAACTCTTCCTGAATTTGCATGTTTGCATGCCACATTCAACAGTGTTTAGCTGAACTGTTAGCGCAGGAAGTGAAATGAACATGTGAAAGGTCCTGTGAAAGAAAGTTAATACATTGTGTACTTTTAACAGCTTCATTATTTTGTATGTAACTGCATTTTCATATTACAAAAGAAGTTCTGTAACAAAGATGGGGCACAGTTATTTTTTAAGATGAATTTTCCTCTGTCCATATGTCTGTTATAGATGGGAGCTTTCTCTGCTTCCATCATTCTTTTTCTCGGTCGAGCTTGGGATGCTATTACGGATCCTCTGATTGGATATGCCGTGAGCAAGAGTGGCCGGACTAGAATTGGCAAACTTATTCCTTGGTGAGTGTACTGGTTAAGTCAGACTGGGTGAAAAGCACTTCCTCAACTCTGTTTTAGATATTTCACAGTTTGACCAGAGGCTGCAGCTCATATAATATACTGTACTCAAATGGATTCTTTTAAAAAATGCAGAATCCGCAAAATTGTGTGTCACATGTCTGCTCTGTGCTCAACTTCGCTCTTTATGTAGGATTGTGTTCTCAATGCCACTTGGGGTCCTATCATACGTTATGCTCTGGTATACCCCACAGGACACCATGTCCTCTGGCTTCAGTTTCGGCTGGTACTTCACATGGTGCTCTCTGTTTGACACCTTCATGAGTGTAAGGCTACTTTTACCATTATCTGTCCACTGTGTTAACTGCTGTTTGACAGATTTAGAATACGAAGAAAAGATGTTCAGCTGTTAAGAACATTTCCTGCATAGGGGGATGTTGAAATTAAATTTTTTTTTTTTTTAACAGAATATTCAGTAATACATTAGAATGCACATTCAGCATAAACAAATATACAATGTCACTATGATGCCCAACTCATGGTCATAGCAAACTTTTTTCCAAAATTAAATATAGTACTCACCACTGTAGTTTTCAGACAGCTGTTTGCTTATATAAAAGGTTATATGATTCATAACTGACTCTAAAGCAATTTTCCCTGTCTCTATCTTGTTCAGTGCTACCATGTGCCATATTCTTCCCTAAACATGTTTCTGGGGGGGAATCAGAAGGATCGTGATTCAGCCACTGGTTACAGTAAGAAAATATAGCCGCAAGCAAAAATAGATGATTAGGTGAAAGAATTGCCATGCATCGTGTGTTCTTGGATTTTATGTTTTTATGTTTGCAAAGTCAGCAGTCTTGAATATCCACTGATACTGTAAGTTAGAGTTTGATGAAACAGCTTACGAAAATACATGCTGGTTTCAAAAAGGACAACTGAAAGGAAATAATGCAAAAATTCCAGCCATACACACTGATGCAAGATTGCAATTAAAAGTGTAAAATATCATCTATCTATTCATCATCTATCCTAACCTGAGTTTGATTGTCTGATCTGTACAGGTCCTTCTCAAAAAATTAGCATATTGTGAAAAAGTTCATTATTTTCCATAATGTAATGATAAAAATTAAACTTTCATATATTTTAGATTCATTGCAGCACCAACTGAAATATTTCAGGTCTTTTTTATATTTTAGATCTGATGATTTTGGCATACAGCTCATGAAAAACCCAAAATTCCTATCTCAAAAAAATTAGCATATTTCATCCGACCAATAAAAGAAAAGTGTTTTTAATACAAAAAAAAAGTCAACCTTCAAATAATTATGTTCAGTTATGCACTCAATACTTGGTCGGGAATCCTTTTGCAGAAATGACTGCTTCAATGCGGCGTGGCATGGAGGCAATCAGCCTGTGGCACTGCTGAGGTGTTATGGAGGCCCAGGATGCTTCGATAGCGGCCTTAAGCTCATCCAGAGTGTTGGGTCTTGCGTCTCTCAACTTTCTCTTCACAATATCCCACAGATTCTCTATGGGGTTCAGGTCAGGAGAGTTGGCAGGCCAATTGAGCACAGTAATACCATGGTCAGTAAAACCATTTCCCAGTGGTTTTGGCACAGTGAGCAGGTGCCAGGTCGTGCTGAAAAAAAACGAAATCTTCATCTCCATAAAGCTTTTCAGCAGATGGAAGCATGAAGTGCTCCAAAATCTCCTCATAGCTAGCTGCATTGACCCTGCCCTTGATAAAACACAGTGGACCAACACCAGCAGCTGACATGGCACCCCAGACCATCACTGACTGTGGGTACTTGACACTGGACTTCAGGCATTTTGGCATTTCCTTCTCCCCAGTCTTCCTCCAGACTCTGGCACCTTGATTTCCGAATGACATGCAAAATTTGCTTTCATCCGAAAAAAAAAGTACTTTGGACCACTGAGCAACAGTCCAGTGCTGCTTCTCTGTAGCCCAGGTCAGGCGCTTCTGCCGCTGTTTCTGGTTCAAAAGCACACGCCTGTGCACGGTGGCTCTGGATGTTTCTACTCCAGACTCAGTCCACTGCTTCCGCAGGTCCCCCAAGGTCTGGAATCGGTCCTTCTCCACAATCTTCCTCAGGGTCCGGTCACCTCTTCTCGTTGTGCAGCGTTTTTTGCCACACTTTTTCCTTCCCACAGACTTCCCACTGAGGTGCCTTGATACAGCACTCTGGGAACAGCCTATTCGTTCAGAAATTTCTTTCTGTGTCTTACCCTGTCGCTTGAGGGTGTCAATGATGGCCTTCTGGACAGCAGTCAGGTCGGCAGTCTTACCCATGATTGCGGTTTTGAGTAATAAACCAGGCTGGGAGTTTTTAAAAGCCTCAGGAATCTTTTGCAGGTGTTTAGAGTTAATTAGTTGATTCAGATGATTAGGTTAATAGCTCGTTTAGAGAACCTTTTCATGATATGCTAATTTTTTGAGATCATCAGTATTAAAACAATAAAAGACCTGAAATATTTCAGTTGGTGTGCAATGAATCTAAAATATATGAAAGTTTAATTTTTATCATTACATTATAGAAAATAATGAACTTTTATCACAATATGCTAATTTTTTGAGAAGGACCTGTATTTGGCCCCCCAATTTTTTTTTTTTAAAGAAGAAGAAGAACAACAACAAAAAAAGCCAAAACAAATAAAAAAATAAAACTTTGAATGTTGGCTGGACAAAGTCTTGTTTGAAAGGTTTGAAAAAAGTTACAAAGAGATTGTAAAGTTGGCTGTGTTAATTGTTGTTTGATATTTTTGAAAAATGTTGAATTGATAGGATATTTGAAGGTTTTACAGACAGTACCAATAATTTATTCCTAAAATCAGTGGGAAATGACAGCTGATTAACGAGGGTGTAGAAGCACCTAACCCTGATTTTAAGCCTAAAACAGATATTTCCTGAACAGTTATATCTCAATTCTGATTGGTTGAATGGAATGTTTTTCCAGGATCAACAAGGATGTTGATCCAGGAACATGTTGTACTTGGTGAAATCACGCTCACCAGAGAACAATAGGTATCTGTTATCCATGATGATAAACTTATCATCATCAGCAAAAAAATAAAAATAAAATAATAAAAAAAATAAACATCCTTTTTTTATTATTATTTCTAATATTATTTCTAACTGAGATCTGTTTCCTATACAAAAAAGAAATGTCAAGGCTTTGTTGTCTCTCACGATACAGGAATGGGCATGGAAGTGTTCGCTACACTGGCGGGAGCTGCCATTCAGGGTCAGATAGTGGGGGTGCACCATGCCAAGAGGACATACATCTGCAGTTTACAGAACGACACGGAAAGCCCTTTTGGGAACCAGACTGAATCACAGGATGACATATCTGTAACTCTACAAAATACAGTGAGGCATAGAAAACATCCTATTAATGTGCAGAATTTGTTTAGCTATTGCTTTTGAAATGGAAAGTATTCCAAGTTTTAGCTGAAAATACATTGTGATTTGTCATTTAATTTCTACAGAGAAAAGCATATTTGACTGGAGCATTAGTATTGGGAATGCTGTATTTTCTGTGCTGCCTCGTCCTCGCTCTTGGTGTGAAGGAGCAGCTGGGTAGGTCCAAATGAGTTAACATGAGTTAAAATGCTAACATCTGTTGTTTTGTGTACCACTTGTGTTCTTTCAGCCTTTGCTAATTGTGCATCAGTAATTTTGAAATACATACATAAATAAACAGCCTGGCCAAAAGAATTTGCATTTAATTTGAATTTAAACAGCAAATACTTAAGATTTATGTTTGGATATGTATTGCAGTGATTTTGGCATGTTATATGTTTGCTTTTAATTTCATAAACAACCATGCCGGAAGATGTATTCCATGACCAGATTCCAGGATGTCAGTTCCAGATTTAACGGGCTCAAAGTGTGAAAGAAGGGTTCAGTGAGCATAAGGAATCATTTTCATGTATGAATTACATGACCATAACCTCATTGAAAATCTTTGGGATTTTGGAAGACTTTACAGAGTGGTTTGCCTCAGGGTCAGATAGTGGGAGCGCTCCCATTGTCAAAACGAATGCAACTCTTGGTAGAAAAAACTTTCATAATAATGCCAGGATGAATGCACACTGCAGTCAAATCAAAACAAAATATTAGAATGTGCCAGGCAATGTAGAGTATTTCGCCCATTGACTGAATGCAGTGACTTCTAGATTAATATAATGATTTGCATATGTCTGCTTCTCACTTCAGCTCCTCTGAGTAAACTGGACCGCATAAATGTCTCCTATCTAACTGGAATGAAGATGGTGGTGGGACACACTCCATATGTGTGGCTTGTATTTGGCTTCCTGTTTGCTTCACTAGCTTTCCAGGTAAGCCATTTTCTGTTTAAATTATGCACTTATTTTGGTGGTTGTTAAACATCAAAATACCAAAAGAATATGTTTGTATTGCCTAGAAAGATGGCCAGGTATGTGAATGATAGTTTTGACATTAGTCACACAGTGGATTTAATATTTGTTTCAGATGGCTCAGGGGAATTTCGCCCTCTTCTGTACTCACGCAGCGAATATGGGAGCATATTTCCAGCATCTTGTTCTTATATTACTGGTGAGGTATCCATTATTTCAAAGGGTATTGTAAGAAGTACTACAAGGAGCTATTTCTACCTGATCTGATCTATAAAAATAACTTTTCATAACCTTATGTAGCCACTTTCCTTGAGTATTTAAAAAAAATAATTATATATACATATTTTAAAATATACTTTTTAATTTTTGTTATTTTATATTTTTATATTTTATGACAAAGCACATTATAATATATTCATTTAATTTGTATAATTATATTATATTAAAGCACAACATATTAAACATTTTTGAACAGTCTCACATTTATGTTACAAATTACTTGTAAAATATGTATACCATTAACTCTCAATTATGTAGAATAATATTTTTAGTAATCTTTTCTTGTGAAACATCAGCTACAATATCCATCCCGATGTGGCAGACACTACTGGTAAAAAAAGGCAAGAAGACCACCATATTCATCGGCCTATCAGTGAGCACCACTCTTTGTTTCTAATAAGATTATTCATGGCTGCACAGAAAGGAAATATTACAACTACAATTTATATTTGTTTGTAAAGTTAATATTAAATGCAGCCCATCAGCAGGCCTTTAGTTTATATATATATATGTATGTATGTATGTGTCTATATATAACTGAAATAGTTTCCACTTTTTTATCCCTCTTTCTCTTCTTCTCTACAGGTTTATATCCCAGCTCTAATTGTGATATCCCTAGTGAAAAATAATTTACCCATCTTCATTATTATGTCCATGGTAGCTGGCACGAGCCTGGCAGCCCTGTATCTACTCCCTTGGTAATTTAACTCTCATGTAATCTCTCTTTTACTGCTAAAGCCCTCACTCCACTAACACATACTCCACCCAATGTTTTCCTCATGCATTACTGAAACATTACGCTAACCCAGATGGAGGTCAGATGGGAATTAATTGTATGATATGTTCATTATTATAATGTTTGGTCGATTCAGAATGACACCATACTGAAATTCAATCGCAATGGAGACTCATCAGACCAGGCTTTTTCAACTTTTTCTAATCTTCTATTGTCCAATTTTAGTGAGCTCATGCAGGTTGTAGCCTCAGTTTCCTGTTCTTATCTGACAGGAGTGTCCTGTAGCCCATCGGCGTCAAGGTTTGATGTGATGTGCATATCAGAGATGCTCTTCTGCATACCTTGTAACAAGTGGTTATTTGAGTTACTGTTGCCTTGCTATCAGCTTGAACCAGTCTGGCCATTCTCCTCTGACTTCTGGCATCAACAATGTATTTTTAACCACAGAACTGCTGCTCACTGTTTTCTTTTATTTGGACCATTCTCTGTAAACTTTAGAGATGGTTATGCAATGAAAATTCCTGTAGATCAGTAGTTTCTGAAATAAACCAGCCCGTCTGGCACCAACAACCAATGCCACATTCAATATAATCCTTTTTCCCCATTCTGATCTCGCTTTGAGGTTCAGCAAATCATTGTGACCATGTCTTCAAGTCTAAATGCATTGAGTTGCTGCCATGTGATTGGCTGATTAGATGTTTGCATTAACGAGCAGTTTAACAGGTGTACCTAATAAAGTGGTTGGTGATTCTATGTATAATTATATATTTATTTTATTTTTAATATTTTAATGTTATTAATTGTATGTATTTTAATATATTATGCTGTATGTGTGTGTCTTATATATACATAATAAATATACACAGTACACACACATATATTAGGTAAACAAAAACTTTTGTTTTGAATGCGATTAATCGCGATATATATAACACATGTATGACATGTATATACTACGGAGCCCAACACATGGCATGCAGGAAAAAAATAGTAGGTTAAATCGTGCACAAGATTTACTAATTCGTTCCCTCAATGTACTAAAACGTGCACATGATTACTATTGCATTCCCTCAATTTACTATTTCGTTCACTCGATTTATAAATTGTGTGAATGATTTACTAATTCGTTCCCTCGATTTGCTAAATCGTGCGCACGATTTAACAAATCGAGGGAATGCAATAGTAATTCGATGGAACGCAATAGTAATCATGTGCACGTTTTAGTACATTGAGGGAACTAATTAGTAAATCGTGCACACAGTTTATTTATTGTCATATGCATGTCATGTCATGTGCGGGGCTCCGTAATATACTGTATAACCAAGTTGTTTATTTATTTCAGGTCAATGTTGCCTGATGTAGTGGATGACTTTAAAGTCAAGAACCCATCATGCCAGGATCTAGAACCATTGTTCTACTCCTGCTATGTTTTTTTCAACAAACTCGGAGGAGGCATGTCTGTTGGAGTCTCTACTTTGGTATTATAGTAAGAGCTTCCTCCAATCAGATTTTCACATCTGTGCACCACATCTTTTTTTGGATCCCATTACAGCTTCCTGTGATGTTCTCCTTCCCTAACTCTTCAGTTTTTTTGGATGATAGAATGGTGGTTGTTGTAAAAATAAAGAGGTCATATACTCGCTGCGGGTGCTCTTTGCTCCTGTGCCAATCTGCCTGCTGCTCATCAGCTTGGTCATTTTTTGCTTCTATCCCATCAATGAAGAGCGGCGACAGAGTATCCAAGAGGCATTAAGGAAAGCAGGGTATGTGTTTCTGTCTGTTTACTTAGAAGATTGAAAGTCGGCCTGAAGGTGTTTATTCAGCTCAGTCACGTGACATTAATGCATTCTACAGAATTTAAAAAAGATAATGGGACAGAAGATAATGCTCACATAAAAAAAGAGTGTGCTGTTATTTTTTGTTTTGTTTTTGTTTATTTCTGGTCTGTCACCACAACTTCCTTTATTACAGAAGCAACTTCTTATACACTAAAGGCTAAAATTCATTTTACTTCTATGAAAATTAAAGTATAGTGTATTATGTTCAGAGATGTCTTCATGTTATCACACTGTGTTTCTGTTTTGCATGAAATGCTTGACAAGTTGCAATAGCTGTATTAACTATTCCATCACTGTGTGTTATCTTGTTGTACACAGGACAGAGACCGGCTTGAAAAGAGAAGAAGAACTAAGCCTATGAAGTAATGAGTGGCTTTCACTACTTTTGTAACTGCTGAACTGTTGATCATGAACATGCTCTGTTTTCACATCAGAGTAAATACTTTTTTATCGTGCATTGTGAATATTTTTTAATCCTGCTCCAGGGGGCCCCAACCTTATTTAGGAGTCTCACTAATCATACACACTTATTTTAGGTCAGAGAGATCTCTGCTAATGAGCTGAATCTCTACTTAAGAGATGAATAAAAGAGACATCAAAAACATGCATTGCTGTGGGACCCTCAGGACTAGAATTGAAAAATATAAGTGCACTTAAAGGTGCAGTGTGTAATTTCTGCACCATATACAGACAGATAATTCTGCCTCAAACCCATATTAAGCTGATGTTGCTGTGTCAAAAGTGTTTCTATCAACCAATGAATAAATGGCTTACTGATAACTGTTTCTGCATATTACAGTTTTTTAAAATTGGTTACACTAATGCTACATCCACACGAAGCCATCTGGACAAAACACCAATATGATACAAAATCTTTGCATATAGACCTAAATGCGTTTCCATGTGGACTGGGCCTAAAGGTTGTAGACTACTTAAAGGTGCAGTAGGTGATTGTCTTCAGAAACATTTATTATGCTGGTTTAAAGTCTCTTCTCATCCCAATAGCAATCATCAAACAAGTTAAGGGTTCTAAATGTATTTATCTGTATTTATATATATTGTGGAAGGCATAGGACCAAGAAATGTTCGTCCAATCAAAACGCTCGGTCCAAGTGTTTTAATAGGCTTTCCTACCTGCCTGTCAATGTATGTATTATCATACCTCTGCGCCCCGGTACACGCAGACAGGATACGTCATCAGCGTGTTTAAGCACACTGTGCAGACAAATTGAGAATGGCAGACAAATATCAACAACCCAATCTTCCTTCCTGAAATTGTAGTACTTTTAAAGTTTTTTCACTGGTGAATGACACATGATGTAGCCCAGCGGTTCCCAATTCCTGTCTCCCAGAGACAATTGTCTCTGGTATTCTGGTTATGAGCGTATATGTGTTCAGGGGGTGTGGCTTAGTTCGCTTTCAGTGCTATCAGGCTAAAGTTAGCATTTTTTCCAAGATCTCCTACTGCACCATCCTAAGCCACAATCATCAGACCAAGTCTGCAAAAATGCTTTATTTATTTACATTATCTGTTCTTGTGTTTAATTTGCGAAAAACTAAACTGCTATTTAAATGTCAAACTTTTTTTTTTTTTTTTTTCAAAAACCAGAACCACACACCAAATCTGCAAAACCATAAACTAATTCTTGGTCTTTGACTGAGTTTTCAATTTTATAAAACTTTTTGCAAATACAACACACAATTCTCTAGCACACACAAATGTAACAGGAATTAATATTAAGGCAAAGGTGTTTGCAAATGTTTACTTTGTAAATATATAGGCTACTGAAAATGCATCCAAGTCACCAATAAAGGGCTTACACTGTTGTGAAGCAGCTCTAAGCCAAGACTGTCTCAAGTAAGTTCAGTTCAAGAACTGTAAAGCTCAACAATTGTGTATATACAGTGACTTTTTGTACATACATGTACATGTGTGTGCTGTGACAAACTCCTTTGCGCTCCAGTGCACACTTAACAATTAAAAGATACAAGATAGTGTTTAATATTTGTCATATCCACGTGTATTTGGGCATGTCTATATCTTTTTGTATGTGTGTACAGTTAATATCCAAAAATACCTTGTTTTGTGAAAGTTAAAATAGTTTCGAAGAAAGTGTTTGCTTTCGCAGGAGATGCGTAAGTTACTGTTTTGCATGTCATGTGCATGTTTTGTGTATTAGTGTTTAGAGTAGTGGTCTCCAACCCTGCTCCTGGAGAGCTACCGTCCTACAGATTTCAGCTCCAACCCCAATCAAACACACCTGAACCAGCTAATCAAGGTGTTCAGGGCCACTTGATAATTACAGACAGGTGTGTTGGAGCAGGGTTGGATCTGAAGTCTGCAGGACGGTAGCTCTCCAGGAGCAGGGTTGGAGATCCCTGGTTTAGAGAAAAGAGCCACTGTAAGCTAGAGAAAAGAGCTTCAGAAATTGTAAGCAATTTTAAAAACTTGGAGATAGTATTACAACGCTGAAAGCATACACACAGCTAGTCTAAGTGTTTGTAACAGCACTTTTTTCCACAATGGTAATGACGATAATGAAGTAAAAGTTTATGAATAAAAAGCAACGTGTAAATACGAGCATGTGCATGGTCTTCTGTTGTGCATTGCGCCCCCTTGTGGGCAGTTTAACATGTGTTTGGGTGACTTGTGTGCTGTTCGTGGAGGTGGCGTGGGTCCGTGGGAGGTGGATCCGTGCTATACTCCAGCAAGCAGAGTTGCCAAGTCCGCGTATTATACGCGAATTTGGGTTTTTTTTTTTTTTTTTTTTTTTTGTAAAGTTTTTTTTTTTTTTTTTTTTTTTTTTTTTGGGGGCTTATTTAAAAAAAATATAGTTAGTTGCTCGTTAGGGAAATCTGACAAGCAACTTCGTTATTCTCATATGCACTGATTTAAACTCAGTCTGCTTACAGTTAATATTTGCTCCTCCCTCTCATTGGAGAAAAATCACGTTCAAAAAGAAGGTAAAAAGTGATGAACCTCAACCAAGTGATGATTATTTATTGGTAATAAATAATTGATAATAATATTGATTATAATAAATCATAAAAACAATATTGGGCTTGTTTTGGGCTTGTTTTTTGAAGCAGCGGTGCTTATATCTTGCGAGAGTTGGCAGCAGTGCCAGTTCAGTCA